>NC_034593.1:38187576-38219621 GCF_900095145.1 Mus pahari
GGGTCCCGGCTGAACACCCCTCCTCAGGCGGGGAAAGGCGCCTGATGCCTAGTCAGACCTGGGGACTGGTCCCGGTCGAACACCCCTCCTTGGGGGGGGGAAAGGCGCCGGATGACCAGAACCAGACACGGGTTCCTTCCCAGAAGCTGTGACTCTTCTCTAGTCCACCCTTTCCCCGGCAGAGCACTGGAAGGAAGATGACTCACCTTCTGGTTCAGACCTGGAGCCTGCTGAGTAGTCACCCCTCCTCGGGCGGGTAAAGACACCGGATGCTCGATCAAGCCTGGGGACTGGTCCCGGCTGAACACCAGTCCTCAGGCTGGGAAAGGTGCTGGATGCCGGCTCAGGCCTGCGGACTCCCCAGCAAACACCTCTCCACCTCTCCTCGGGCGGGCGGGGAAAGGCGCCTGATGCCTAGTCAGACCTGGGGACTGGTCCCNGTNGAACACCCCTCCTTGGGCGGGGAAAGGCGCCGGATGACCAGAACCAGACACGGGTTCCTGCCCAGAAGCTGTGACTCTAATAGTCTGTTCTTAATTAAACTAGTAAGATATTTATTTCAGTGTTGAAGAATAATGGACTCTATCTATCTATCTATTTATCTATCTATCTATCTTGCCCATAATTTTGAATATCCCTGTATATTTCTCATAGGTACAAAAAAGATGCAGTACATGATATATATATATATATATATATATATATATATATATATATATTTCCATAGATAAATATGAGAGAGATGAATAGATAGAGAGGGAGACAGAGAGATATATAGAGAGAGACAGAGACCAAGAAACAGTGAAAAAGACAGAGAGAAAGAGAGACGGATATGGGAAAAAAGCACTGGTTGGTGGTGGTAGAGAAATTATTTTCTTTCTATTCTTTTATTTTTCTCTCTCTATTTGGTCCAATTGGTAGAAGCTAGAATAATTTGGGAAGAGTAACCTCAGTTTAGAAAATGTATCCATAAGACTACCAGTAAGTAAAACTGTAGGGATGATTGATATGGGAGGTGCCAGTACCTTTGCATAGCACCACCCCCATAAAGAGAAAAATCTGAGCACCTCATACAGCGTTAGCCAGTAAGCAGCATTCCTTCTAACCTCTACTTTGGTTCCTGCCTTCAGGTTACTGTATTGAGTTCCTGTCCTGATTTCCTTCCATAAAGGTCTTTAACTCAGATAAGAATGGCAAATAAACCCTTTCCTTGCCAAGCGATATTGACTCACAATGTTTTGATACAGCAATAGAAACTAAGATAGAATTTAGTACCAGTTTTACCAGTTAATCTGTGACTGACTTGATCGTGTTTGGGAGTTGGTGATAGAAGGCCTTTGGAATTTTGAGCGATAGAAGCTACTGACTACTCAGAACTTAGTGACTTGTGGAAACATAGATAATGGAGGCTAGCTTGAAAAGTTTTGGAGGAACATTTGAGTCTCTTAAATTTTCTCTAGAACTCTTTGATAATTTGAATCAACCATCCATTGGACTGAGCAAAGGGTCCCCAATGGAGGAACTAGAGAAAGGACAGGAGCTGAAGTGGTTTGTAGCCCCATAGGAGGAACAACAGTATAAACCAACCAGTACCCTGAGAGCTCCCAGGGACTAAAACACCAACCAAAGAGTTCACATGATGGGACTCATGACTCCAGATGCATATGTAGTAGAGTATGGCCTTGTGGGAAATCAATGAGAGGAGAGACACTTGGCTTTGTGAAGGCTCAATGCCCCAGTGTAGGGGAATAACAGGACAGGGAAGCAGGAATATTTGAGGGTAGTGAGCAGGGGAAGGGGGAGGGGATAGGGGTTTGAAATGAAAATAAAGAAAACATCTAATAAAAATGAAAAAATGGGAAAAAAAAGTCTTCAGCTGGGACTGATGAATTCGATCTAATTAACAACATACCAGAATCAGTACATTAAAGTCTCTGTTTTTCTAGAACATCACTTACTCATTGGCAAGGGTTGAAGAATCAGCTGGGATTAGGAAGAGACCAATATATCTGAGTCAAACTTATCATGAAATGTTTGTTCTGGATCAGCCCAAAGAAGCTATATAAAGAAGGGTCTATGGATGAACCCTGTTCTGTAAGGAAAACTTGATAAAACTATTTCCCTGATGGTACTGGTTTTGAAGGCATGTAGAAGTCATGAAGAACAGATGAGGCACTGAATAATTAGAGACCAGGAGAGTCCATTGGTTAAGATTCAGCCCCAGAATTGAAGAGTCAAGGAGAGAAGTTGAGGCTAACCTCCATGGGACCTGTGTGTGCATCCCTAAAGAGAGCCCTCAGGAGGTAAGGTTTCAGTGAAGGGCAAACCCCAGAACTGCAAAGATGCAGTTTTGTAGCTGTTGTAATGACCCTGTGTGACCCTGTAGAATAAGCTATACATACCTTAAATGGAAGATGTGGAGATGCACACATGTTTTGGAACCCAAGAGACTGTAAGTAAACCCATATATGCTGCACTCTGAGGGCTTTTTCCTTCTTTATATAATATATATATATATATATATATATATATATATATATATATATATATATAAAATATTCTATTTTATAATTTTATATATTCTATATATAAAATATTCTATTTTATAATATATAATATAATATATTATATTTAATAATATAGAATATAATATACATTATATACATTATAAAAATGAAAAAAATGAAAAAAAAAGAGTCTTCAGCTGGGATTGATGAATTGGTTCTAATTAACAACATACCATAATCAGTAAATTAAAGTCTCTGTTTTTCTAGAACAACACTTACTCATTGGCAAGGGTTGAAGAATCAGCTGGGATTAGGAAGAGACCAATATATCTGAGTCAAAAGTGTCATGAAATGTTTACATATATACATATATTTTAAATATATATATATATATATATATATATATATATATACACATATATACATATATAGTTTTAGTCTTTCAATCTCCTTGAATTTTGACTGTGTTAACTTATCCTTCTTAGGATAATGGGCTTATATATTAATTTTAATAGCACAGACAGCCAAAATTGAGAATAATTTTAATAGAATTTGGATATTTTATTTTATTAAAATGTATTTAATGTATTAATCATAATTTTAAATCTTCCAACCCCTCTCAGATGATACTCACCTTCTTATATTCCCAATTATATGAACCACCTCTTTGCCAAACATAAAAGAAATGTGAAAACAAACTTATAAAACACATTAAAACAATAAATAACAAAACAAAACAAATAAGTACATACACACACACACACACACACACACACACACAAACACACAATCATGAAGTTCATTTTCTGTTGGCCAACCACTCCCAAAACTGAATTTTTTTATGGAGATTGAACAATTAATTTATTTAAAATGTTAAAAACTAGAGGATTTTTTTTAAAGCTAGAACCATTTATATATTCATATTAGAATATTTCTATTAATATGGTATCTTGTAAGCTAGTAAAGTAAGCTTCAGCAGTGTTGTGTTGATGTGTCATATTGAAAAGGAGTCAATTGCTCATGATGTTTTTTTATTTGTTTGCTTATTTTTGTCATATTCATACAAGCTAAGATCATTTGAGAGGAGGAGACGTCAGTTGACAAAATAGCTCTATAAGAGTGCTTATAGGCAAAGTATAGGGATTTTCCTAATTAATTAGTGATGGGGGATCCTCCAGTCTATCATAAATGGTACCACCCAAGGAGAGGTGGCCAAGTGTGGTATAAACAAAATCACGTTGAGAAAGGCCTGTGAAGCAAGCCAGTAAGCAGTGGTCCTTAATGGCTTCTGCTTCACTTCCTACTTCCAAGTTTCTGACTTGATTTCCTGCTCTGATTCGACTTAGTGATACACTATGACCTTGGAGTTGTAAGATAAATAAACCTTTTCCTCCCCTAAATTGCTTTTGGTTTTTGTGTTTTATTACATCTATAGGAAGTAATTAAGACATATAGACTTTTCTTAAACTGTTTCTACTAGTCTATTGGATGAATATTTTCCTAGATTGGATGTTTTCACACTTTCTAGGCAGTATTGAGAAAAGTACTTTAGCTTCTTAACATGTTAAACAGAATACAAAATATTAGTGATAATAATAAAGTGACTGCTCATTCTTAAAGTAACTATAGTATTCATTACTTCATTTCAAAGAGTAAGACATGTGGCCTGTAGATTTTCTTTTATGTTTTGAAAATAGAGGAGGGCCAGCAGTCTCAATTAACTTTTACCCACGAAATCTCTGACTCTGGACCACCAACCAGGCAGCATACACCAGCTGATATGAGGCCTGCAACACATATACAGCAGAGGACTGCCTGGTCTGGGTTCAGTCAGAAAATATGCACCTAACGACTGGAGGCCCCAGGGAGTGTAGAGGTCTGGTGGGGTGGGTGGGTGGGGGGGTGGGTGCATGAGGATATCCTCATGGAGATGGGGTGGGGAGTGGGGCTTGGGGGTGGAGGAGGAGGATGTTTCAGCAAATCTCCAAACCACATAAGCCCAGGCAATGAAAACACAACTCCATTAATATAAATACATGCTGGGTGCCTAGATCAGACAGATCTACCACTACACTACCATCTTCCTCATATAAGAGACCCCCCTTATTACTTGAGGTTTCTCCAGGTCAGGTGCTTCTGCTCCTCTTTCCTGTTCCCTCCTCCTCCATTGTTCTCTCTCTCTCTCTCTCTCTCTCTCTCTCTCTCTCTCTCTCTCTCCCCCAAACCTTCAGCTCTATCTTCCTCTCNTTATTACTTGAGGTTTCTCCAGGTCAGGTGCTTCTTCTCATCTTTAAGTATCAAAAAAGTTCTCTCTCTCTCTCTCTCTCTCTCTCTCTCTCTCTCTCTCTCTCTCTTTCTCTCCCCCAAACCTTCAGCTCTATCTTCCTCTCTTTTTTCTGCCCAATCACCAACTCTAGTCTTTATTTATAAATTAACGTAGGAAGATGGTTACAGGAAATCACTGGAGTGCTGACTAATTCCTTGTTCACAACTCCTCACAGGAGAATAGAATTAACATAAAGTAAAATTTGCCCCAGGGCTATCCACAACGGGAGGAAGTATGACCCAAGATGATAACAATTGAAATACTAACAAAGAAGGGGGGAATATCAATTCCTAAGCCTAAGCAAAAAAGTCCAGGAAGCAAATGACTACCTAAGGAGAGAGTTAACCTAGCACAGAGATGTCCCCAAACTGGTTATTCAGTACAAAGTGATCAATACTGAAAAAGTGTATATAAAACCACAATAAATAGAATTAACAGGTTGTATTTATATATGTATGCATGCATAGATAGATAGATAGATAGATAGATAGATAGATAGATAGATAGATAGATAGATAGATGATAGACAAATAGATATAACAATGATAATAAAATGTAGAGGCCTTCAACTTGAGAGTAAGTAGGGTGAGTTTATATTGAGGGAGCTTGAGAGGACAGGAATATGTGAGCTAATTATATTTTAAATTTACATATTTAAAGTTTCAATCTTAATTTAAAAATTAATAAAGAGAAATTTTAAAATAAGATGGAGGTAATCATGAGACTAGATAGTAGGATAGTTTTCTGTTATGAACAAGGGATTGAGAAGACGCCTAAAGATTTTAAGAACAATTTTAAATATAACCTGTGGTTGTTTATTTTGGACTTACTATTAAACTACATTTGTTTGGAATTTATTAGTGCTTATACCAGTATAAAGACCCCTCTGTGCTTATCCAAGGACTGGTGGAGGCCGTTTCTAGTGCAGTGCTACCTTACTATAATTCATTGTACATTGGGATATAAATTTATAAAGCACTGATATTTTATTAAATATGAACAATCACAATACTATACATGGATAGTATAGACAGATTTCTGCAAGATAAATCTTCTTCCAGTGTTTAAATGATTGTTCTACTTCATTATCACAAAAATTAAATACTGAATAGAACACCAACTTTATAATTAAAGAATTATATATTTAAAATTACAACAAAGAGTGCTATATACAATGAGATGGTTCTAGAATATTAGAATTTGGTAAACCCCATCTTCTTCCATTTGAGGAAAAATCAAGCATTGCTAACCTATTTTATGTATACATTGGAACATGTATTTTTTCTAGATAGAATTGGATCTGGACAATTTTTGACTCAGCAACCTTAATTTGTTCATCTACAAAGTTCATTCTTAGAAAAAATAAGATTACAAAAAGCATCACAAAATGTTTAGTTAACAGAATATTTTGGGGTTACATTATATTCTTTTCCTTCCTTTGCAGTGGGTCAAATATTAGCTATCCTTCACTGTCACAAATAGACCAAATGTTAGTCCCACCTGGCATCTAGATATTTAATTATATATACTGCATTAAGAATCTAAACAAGCTCTATTAGATAGATCCAGTCTATAGATGGAAAAAATCATTAAACAAATATTAAGTTATTTC
The DNA here is from genome assembly GCF_900095145.1 of Mus pahari. Lineage (NCBI taxonomy): Eukaryota > Metazoa > Chordata > Mammalia > Rodentia > Muridae > Mus > Mus pahari. The sequence goes on from NC_034593.1 coordinate 38,194,022, forward strand.
CATATCACTGACATTGTTATTACAGAAAGAAAATTATCATAAACCCATTAAAATAGCTTGAGGTATGGTCAGAGCAAGTGTTTGTATGAATAAGTCCAATATACAAAAGAGTAGCTTTTCTATAAGTAAACTTTATGAAAAGGAATCCATGAAAAATACCTTATATATAATATAAATAATATAATAAAATATAATTACTCAAACAGAAGAAGTACTATTATACTGAAAAGTGTAAAATAGCAATAAATAATTTGATATCCATATTCATAGTCTGGATAATTGATATTGACAAAGTGTTTAAAATACCCAATTGATCTAGAAACTCAGTGAAACAGACAAAAATACTAATAGCTGCATGGAATCACAGAAGGTGTTAAATATTAGATGCAATAATAAGATAAAACCTAGAAATATCACAACCTAGCCTTGTAAAAGACAACTAATTTGAAGTGACGAAAATAGCATGGTACAAGCAAACATACACAGTAACCAAGGGAACATAATAGAGATTGTCAAAATAAATCCGTGCATGTACAATCTATTCATTGTCCAGGGTCCCCAAGAAAATGAAACAAAAGGGTATAGAATGTTCCCTAATTTATTTTGAGCAAACCGAGTATAGCTATGAATAAAAGTAGTACTTCGTTATACTTCAAAATGAACAAAAAGGAAATTAAATGTTTAAGTAGAATAGTTGAAACTTAAACTCCTGGAAGAAAGCATGACACCTACCCTGCCACTGATCTGTTTGATTATTTTTAAACCACAAACCACAGGAAACAAATGCAGAAACACGCAGATGACTTTGAGACACATTAGAAAGTTTCTGAAATTCAAGGGAAAAATGGAAAAGCAAAACAAATGAAGTTATAAAATCGTTTTAAGCGCACATCTTTCAGGATTAAGAACATAAGCAATTTGATAGCAAGCAAAAGATACCATGGTGATAAAAGGGCAAAAGAATGCAATAGACATTTCTCAAAGGATATGTGACAGTATTTATAAGATAGGGGAGAATAGAACATGAGTCAAGTATTTAGAAGGTGCTTGGTTGATTTAGGTAACATAATAAGAACTGAAGTAGGACCTCAGACTTATGAACAAAATATACTGTCATTCAGTTACACCACAGACCTGGAAGTCAAGTTAAAACCATAAGATCATGTAATTATTAACACAGGAAGGTGGTGAGTACAAACATATGACTAGTGGTGGGTAGGATGCGAAGTGCACAACACTAGAAGGGATGCGCACTAGTGAAGCGTTTAAGAAAAGAGTATGGCAATTCCTGAATTTTTTTTCTGAATTCCCCAAACTGGGAAAATATGTAAATATACTATGCCTGTATGTTAAAGACATGACTGTACTCTCATCTTCAGGGAGTAAGTAGTCAAATTAATGAAGAAAAATGAGTTGTCTGAACAATGGAGCATTATACACTTGTGACCAAAGGAAAGCATCCTCTCATTGGAGCAACCAGGATGGACCTGAAGGAGATTACTGTAGTGAAAAGAAGCAGTCATTGAGGAAAAACTATCATGTGATCATACATATACTTATGCTAAAGGTCTTTCTCATGCTTTTAAAATTAACATTAAATTCCTAAAACAAGAAACAAATTCACATGCTAAAAGCATGCACAATTATTTAATATGTATTTTGCATGGCACAGGACTTTCATGAAATGAAGTCTTAAAAAAGTAATTAAATTAGAAAACCTTTAGACATCTTTGAATAAGAGCAGAAAATGTTAAAAAATATGTCAGGGCAAAAGAATTGCACATTATGAGATTGTGTTTTGAGTAAATACAAATGATTTTTGTATCTATTCAAGCACTTCTCCACCATTACTTTGGTTATAACTATATTTTTTATTAAATTATTTTAGTTACATTCCAAAAGTAGTTGCTCCCCCTTTCTAGTCCTCCCTCCCCGAGTCCTTCACTCCATCCCTCACGCCCCTGGTCTGAGTGGGTACTCCACCACCCTTCCACCCATCCCCACCTCATCCCAGCCATCATCCTTCTTCCCTGGGACATCCAGTTTCCACTAGATTAAGTACATCATCTCCCACTGAGGCCAGACAAGGAAGTCCTCTGCTATTTAGGTGCCAGGGCCCATGAACCAGCCCGTGTGTATGCTCCTTGGTTTTTGGGTTAGTCTCTGGGAGCTCCTAGCGGTCTGGGCTAGTTGATACTGTTGTTCATCCTATGGCAATCCCCTTTCGCTCCTTCAGTGCTTCCTCTAACTCTTCCATATGAGTTCCTGAAATCCATAAAATAATTGACTGTATCTGTGTTTGTCTCAGTCATTTGCTGGTAGATCCTCTCAGAGGATAGACAGATTCCTGTCTCCAGCACAATATGACCTCAGTAAAATTATCAGGATTTTGGTGTGCAAGCATGGGATGAATCTCAAGTTGTGTCAGTAACTAAGTGGCTTTTCTTTCAGTGTGTGCTCCATTTTTGTCCCTACATTTCCTTTAGATAGGAACAATTCTGGGTTAAAAATTTTGAAGATGAGTAAGTGGTCCCCTGCCTCAACTGGGAGCCATGTATATCTACTGGAGGTGGTCTCTTCTGGTTCTACCTTCCCACTGTTGGTCATTTCAGCTAATCTCATCCTCACCAAGTCCTGTAGCCTCTCACTTCCTAGGTCTCTGGGAATTTCTCGAGATTTCCTCTGACCTCTAACTCCCACTGCTGCATATTTCGATTCCTTCTCATGGCCCTCTGGGAGTTCTTCCAGTTTTTACCTGCCATTCTTTTCACCCTTCTCCCTCATCTCTCCTAATTTCCACCCTCCCTGTGCCACCTATGACTATTTTGTTCCCCTTCTAAGAAGGTTTCAGGTATTCAAACTTGGGCCTTCCTTTTTATTAAGCTTCCTATTGTCTGTGAGCTGTATCACAAATCTTCTTAACATTTTTGGTTAATATCCACTTATTAGTGAGTACATGCATTGCATATCCTTTTGGTCCTTGGTTACCTCACTCAGGATGATATTCTTAGTTCCATTCATTTACCTGCACAATTCATGTTGTCTCCATTTTTAATAGCTGTTCAGTATTCAATTGTGCAAATGAGTCACATTTTCTGTATGCATTCTTAGGTTGAGGGAAACCTGGGCTGTTTCCAGCTTCTAGTTATTACAAATAAGACTGCTATGAACATGGTAGATCCTTCTGGTATGGTGGGGTATCTTTTGGGTATAGACCTAAAAGTAGTATAAGTGGTTCTTCAGGTAGAGCTATTTCAAATTATCTCAGGAACCTGCAAATTGATTCCCATACTTGTTTACCAGTTCCCAATTCTACCAGCAACAAAAAGTGTTCACCTTTCTCCACATCTTTGCTAGTATGTATGTGAGATTTTTATCTTAACAATTATGATTGGTGTACATAGAATCTTGGGATCGTTTCGATTTTTATTTCCCTGATGATTAATAATATTGAACATTTACTTAAGTGCTTCTCAACCATTCAAGATTCCTCCATTGAGAATTCTCTGTTTAACTCTGTATCCCATTTTAAAATTTGGTTAATTAGGGTATTTTTGGAGGGTTTTTTTTTTTTTGATTTTAACTTCCTGAGTTATTTGTATATTTCAATATGAGTCTGTTATTGGATATAAGGTTAGTGAAGATATTTTCCAAGTCAGTAGGTGGCCATGCCCTTTGCCTTACAGAAGCTTTCCAGTTTCATGACGTCCCAGTTGTCATTTTTGATCTTAGAGCCTGAACCATTGGTGATCTGTATAACAAAATTTCCCCTGTGCCAATATGTTCGAGGCTATTTCCTACTTTCTCTTTGATTATATTGAGTATATCTGGTTTTATGTGAAGGTTCTTGATGCACTTGGACTTAAGCTATGTACAAGGAGATAAATATTGATGAATTGGCATTCCTCTACATGCAGACTACCAGTTAGAACAGCACCATTTGTTGAAGATGCTTTCTTTTTTCCACTATATGGTTCTGGATTCTTTATCAAAGTTCAAATGTCCATAGGTATTTGGGCTTATTTCTGAGTCTTCAGTTCTATTCCATTGATCTACATGTCTGTCACTGTACCAATACCATGGAGGTTTTATCACTATTTCTCTGTAATATAGCCAGAATGGTGATTCCCCATAAGTTCTTTTATTTTTGAGAATTATTTCACCTTCTGGGTATTTATTTGTTTGTTTGTTTCCCCAAATGAAATTGAGAATTGCTTTTTCCATGTCTGTGTATTGTGTTGGAAGTTTGATAGGGATTGGATTGAGCAAGATTGTTTTTCCTGCGATAGCCATTCACTATACTAATACTACAAATCCATGAGCGTGGGAGATCTTTCTATCTTCTGATATCTTCCTCCACTACTTTCTTCAGTGACATAACATCCTAGTCATACAGGTCGTTCACTTACTTAGAGTTACATAAAGATATATTATTTTATTTGTGACTACTGGGAAGGGTGTTGTTTCCCTGCTTTCTTTATTAGCCCATTTATTATTTCTATAAAAGAAGTTGTTTATCAGCTGTAGAAGTTCTCTGGTTGAATTTTGTGCTCACAAATATATGTTACCATATAGTCCCCAAATAGTAATACCTTGAAAACTTCCTTCCCAATTTTTGTCCCTTGATATCCTTCTGTTGTCTTATTGCTCTAGTCATAATTTTTTTTGAGTACTATACTGAATAGCTGGGAAACAGTGGGTAGCCTTGTTTTGTACCTGATTTTAACAGGATTGCTTCAAATTTCTCTCCATTTAATTTGATATTGGCTGTTAGTTTGATATATATTGCATTTATTATGTTTAGGTGTGGGCCTTGTATTCCTAACTTTTCCAAGTCTGTTAACATGAAGGGCTGTTGGATTTTTTCAAAGATTTTGCAGCCACTAATGAGATGATAATGCATTTTTCCCTTTGAATTTGTTTATATATTGGATTTGGTTGATGATTTTAAATATTTAGAACCTTACCTGCATCCCTGGGATGAAGCCTCTTTGATCATAGTGAATGATCATTCTGATTTGTACTTAGATTCAATTTGCAAGAATTTTATTGACTATTTTCTATATTCATAAGCAAAATTGGTATGAAATTTTCTTTCTTTGTTGGTTCTCTGTGTGGTTTAGGTAATAGAGTAAGTGTGGATTAATAGAATGAATTAGGTTGTGTTCTTTCTGTTTGTATTTTGTGGAATAGTTTGAGGTATATTGGTATTAGATATTCTTTGACTTTCTGGTAGAATTCTGCATTAAAACCATCTACTCCTCTTGGGTATGATTGCTCCTTTTGTTCCAGAGTTTTCAGGTATGCTCTTGTATTCCTAGTGTAGGATCTCTCCAATTTCCTTATGAAGTCACTTAGTGACTATTAACTATTAACTCTGGTTTCATTGTGTTCCATAAGTTTGGGTATGCTATGTCTTCATTTTTATTGAATTCTAAAAAGTCTTGAATTTCTTTCTTTATTTCATCCTTGACCAAGTTATCTTTGAATAGAGAATTGTTAAGTTTCCATGAGTATGTGGGCTTTCTGATGTTTTTGTTGTTACTGAAGGCTAGCCTTAGGCCTTGGTGATCTGATATGGTACATGGGATTATTTCAATCTTCTTGTATCTGTTGAGGCTTGTTTTGTGACCAATATATAGTCAATGTTGGAGAACACCTACCATGAGGTACTTAAAAGAAGGTATATTCTTTATTTTAAGGTGAAATGTTTTATATATAATCCATTTGGTTCATATATAATCCATTTGGTTCATAACTTGTATTAGTTTTATTGTCTGTCTATTTTCTGTTTCAATGACTGATCTATTGTTGAAAGTAGGGTTTTAAAGTCTCCCACTATTTTTTCTTGAGGTTCAATGTGTGTTTTGAGTTTTAGTAAAGTTTCCTTTATGAATATGGGTGCCCTTGCATTTGGGGCATAGATGATCAGAACTGAGACTTCATCTTAGTGAATTTTTCCTTTAATGAGTATGAAGTGACTTTTCCCATCTCTTTTGATAACATTTTGTTGAAAGTCTATTTTATTGGCTAGTAGGATGGCTACTCCAGGTTGTTTCTTAGACCATTTGCTTGGAAAACTTTTTTCTAGCCTGTTACATTGAGGTAGTGTCTGTCCTTGTTGCTGAGGTATGTTTCTAGTATGCCACAAAACATTGGATTTTTCTCATATATTCAGTCTGTTAGCCTATGTCTTTTTATTGGGCAATTGAGATCCTTGGCACTGAGAGATATTAAAGATCAGTGATTATTGGTGTCTGTTATTTTTGTTGTTGGAGGTGGTATTACATGTGGCTTATTTGGGTGGGGCTCTCCCCTTTGTTCCTCGTTATAGTTCATCTCCCAGGAGCTTCTTTTTTCTTTTAATTGTTGTTTTGTCTGTCTGACTGTGTATGTACACAATTACATCATACAAATATGTTTGAACTTGCATCATATTCCCCAAAAGCTCTTTTATTACTTTTAAAATTGTACGTTAAATATTTGTATTTTATAAAATAAAAGCATAGTGCTCAATTTTTTATTAGCATTACTTAACGAATGTGTAAGCATAAAACTTGCAGTTACTCTGGTAATGATTTCATTATATAACTGCAAAAAGGGTGTTGTTGTTGCTGCTGCTGCTGCTGTTGACAGTCTGCCAGTTTTGACTCTACACGTCATACTAGTTCCAACAATAGACTTAGTTTGATGTAACTAGTCAGTATTTGAAGTGTTCTATACACTAAGTTGTGTTTCTGAAATAAAAGTGAGAGTAATTGAATATTTTATTTATTTCTTCAGTTTAAACTTTGGGATACATCTTAACTTTGTGAGCATAATTAATTTTGTTATAGAGTGGAAAACAATTTCTATGAAAAGGCCAAGAATTTCTCCTAAATTACAAAACATTATCTTTTCAGTTTGCTTCCTCTTAGTATTTTATATTTTCTTTCTTTATTTTTATGATGCTTATGGAGACAAATTCTCCCATGATAGCCTCAGGTTCCTTAAACTCCAAAAAATCCTGATTAAATTAAATGGAGATTCATGGAATTCTCAAGTGTGTCAGCACTGTACATTAGCTTCATTTTTCTTATTGCTATTAATAATAAATATGCTAAGTAATAAATATTTCCCTTTTATGTGCTGACTATCACTTTTTATTAGAATTCATTGAAATTTAAATAATATCCAAATTAAATTTTCTGAATATTTCACCACTGAATATTAAAGATTATTAGCCTTAAGGACAGCCTTGCTTATTGGAAGGAAAATTGACTCAGTTGTTAATGATATTTACTGCTCTTTCATGGGACCCAAATTCCATATTTAGAAACAATAGATGATAAACATCTGGAATAAAGTGATTTTTTAATATAATGTTATCTTTTCCAACTTCAGAATAATTTATTATAGATTAAAGGAGAACAAACATAGCTTGTAGCAATTGTTGCTGCTACATTCTTAAAGGAAGCAGGAATCTATATAAGCAGATTAATATGCAAATATGCATCATCAGGAGAACTTGACTATAAACTCATGGAACATTCTAGGGTCAAGGGTTGAAGAAATGAATGAATTGTAGCTGTTGTTCAATATCAAGTGATATTTTCTTTGTATCTACAATGTTCAACAATTTTCATTTTAATTATGTATAAATTAGAAAATACATTTTGCAAATATTTTGTATTATTTTTATATGTGTACATATAAATATTTGTACTTATTCTCTTACGAAAATGAAAGATTGGATAAAGTAATCTATTGAGATTATAAATTATTTGTCATAGAACAGACTTAGTATCAGAAAACTTAAATATGTTTATAATCTAAAGCAGAAATGCAGTCCTATCTTAACATTAGTATGCTCAGATCATGAAATGTATACAAAATACAGCAACTCAATTTACCTTGTTGGTGACTGACTTTGTTACAACTACATTTGATCTAGAAAATGTGAGGACATATTTACCTGCCACATGCTGCAGAAAGGAACTTATGTTTCGACAGCAACACTACCAACAACCTTCACATTCCCTTTAGAAGTGAATTGGGTTATTTAAAAGCTATTTTCTGCTCATGAGGCATTCTTACCTGAAGAAAAATCCAATACATCTTTGAAGACAGATGGGAAAATCCAACATTCTTCATTAATTCACTGAGCTGATGCATTGAAAGTCTTAGAGTTAGTAGTCCTTGGGAATTGTACCTATATGTCTTTAAATTTTTCTCATTGTTTAACACAGATTAAATTATTTGAGTATTATGCATTTATAGTGGGAGAGGGCCTGGAAATAATAAAATAGTGCTATAAGTAACAATTTAGACTATTACCATTAATTAGCTAATGTGTCTTCAGGAATGTTAAAAAAGATATAGGATAAACTGATAGAGTAATGAGGACACCCATGAAGTCATGAATCTGGAAATTTAAGAAAGCACAAAAAAAAAAAATTAGTATTTAAAGGATTTTTTTTTGCTTATTTGTTTTTCTATATTTATTGTGTTTCTTGCCTTTTATAACCAACTGATTACTCCACTCCCTTTCTTACAGTTTTCCAACAACCTGATAATCAGTTAGCAAAGGTTCAAGAACCATTGGCTAAAACTCTCAGAAATTTATGTAAGTCACTATACTGGAATGTAAAAATTAACTAATGAACTTTTTGTGTTATGAATAATTCTATATTTTTATCTAGACATATTTTTTCCATGCACTTCTATACATCAATTTAGTATTTAAACCTTTTTCTATCATGAGTAAAATATTAATATTTTTCTGGAGTATGATTATCAAAAAGTACCTAAAATGTTCAGCATCTTTAGTCATCAGGGAAATGCAAATTAATGTAGCTCTGAGATTCCATCTTACACTTTTCAGAATGGCTAAGATGAAAATTCCAAGTGACAGCACATGCTGGCAATGATGTGGAACAAGGGAGCCTTTCTCCATTGCTGCTCAGAGAGCAAAAATGTACAAATACTTTAGAAATTAACTTGAAGGCTCTTTAGAAAATTATGAATAGTTCTACTTCAAGACCCAGCTATACCTCTCCTGGACATATGCTCAAAAGATGCTCCAACATCCCTCAAGTACCCTTGTTCAACTATGTTCATAGAAGCCTTATTCATAATAGCCAGAAACTGAAACCAACCCAGATACCCCTCAACAACAACAAAAAAAAATTGATAAAGAGATGTGGTTCATTTATACAGTGAATTACTACTCACCTTTAAAAAAAAAAAAATGGACATCATGAAATTTGCCGGCAAATGAATCAAACCAAAATCTATCATCCTAGATGAGGTATCCCAGACCCCAAAAGACTCACATTCTATGTATTCACTAGTAAGTGGATATTAGCCAAAATGTACAAAGATCCGCAGACCCAAAGAACCTAAGTAACATCAAGGGCCCAAGGCATGATTCTTGACGCTCATTTAGAAGGGTATTTAAAATAGACATCAGAAGTGGGTGGAGAGAGGGAACAATGATGTGGGAGACTGGGTGGTGAGGAGAACTTGGGAAGGGTTCAGTTATGGGGAGAGCCTGGGTGGGGAATAAGAGGGCTGAGAAAGAGAAGGGAAATCAGTGATGGGGTACATCTCAGGGACTAGCTGGAGCCCGGAAACAGGAAAGATTCCTAGAAGGGTGTGGCATGGTTCTAGGAGAGACTTCTAGCAGCAGAGCATATAGAGTCTGATGTGGCCACCTCCTGTAGCCAGGCAGGACACCCTGTGGAGAGATAAGCACAGAAGTCCTCCCACAAAACCTTCCACCCAAAATTTGCCCTGCTTAAAAGATGTTCAGGAATAAAGAAAGCAGTGATTGAGGCAATGGCCAACCATTAACTTCCAATTTGAGACCCACAGAATGGAAGAGATCCAACCCCTGATACTAATAAAGATATCCCACTATATTTGCAGACAGGACTTGTGCACAACTGTCACCTAAGAGGCTTCATCCAGGATCTGATTAAAATAGATGCCCACTGCTAAACATAATAAAGAGCTCAAGGAGTCTTGTGAAAGAGTTGCGGCAATGATTGAGGGAGCTTGGGGAGGGGGATCGAGGACACAGTAAAAATATCTGCAAAGTCAACTAACTAGGCACATGGGGGCTCTCAAGAGACTAGTCCACCCACCACAGAGCATGCATAGACTGGACCTAGCCCGCTACACATTTGTATCAGATGTGCAGCTTAATCTTAATGTAAAGCTCCCAACAATTGTAGTGGGGCAGTCTGACTCAGACTACCCCCCCCATACACACACATAAGAATTACTTTTCCCTAGATGAGCTGATGAGACTTGATGTGCTAGGAAAGGTTGGTACCTGGAGATCTGTCTCTGAGAAGATGAGAAAGAAATAGTAAAAGGGAAGTGGGAGAGTGGAACTATGGGATTGTAATCAGGATATAAAGTGAAGTGAATCAGTCAATAAATTAATAAAAATTTTTTAAAATAAACAAATATTTTTCTAATACATAATTTATTCAAGATCATTACAATAATTATAATACAATATGTTATATTCTAAGATATTGAAATGTATATTTAAAATCTGCCTATTTGTTTATACACCTCATATGCAAATATACATGCACATATTTTTACATACAATCTATCAATATAATTTATAAGGAAAAAATACAAAAATATATAGCTTTTAATTTGTATAAATATTACTCAATTAAATTTGAAAATTTATTATTAATTTATTACTTTGTGAGTATGTGTGTGTGTGTATATGAATGTGGTTAATATAAGAGTGCATATGCAACTCTATGTTGCTCTTTGTCAGCAATTTGTGTAGTTAGTTTTGTTTTTCTACCTTTAAATGGCTTGTGGGGATTAAACTCAATTTGCCACATTTGAGTGGTAAGCAGTTATGCTTACTGTGTACTCTCACCCCATCCCATTTTTATTTTTCTGAGATATTTACTCATGAATGTCCTGCTAGCTTAGTTTTAATTCACACTGTAACTATATTTTATATCTCTTCATTAATTAAAATAATTATATTTTGACATAATTTAAATTTCTAAATCCACAGTATTCTTATAATATACTTTCTTCTAACAATTGAGTCTTCTTTCATGTTTATAATTATACCTCTGAAGATTTCATCTTATCACCTTTGGAAAATGCTTCTTCTGTTCCTCATCTAGTGACTCAACTGTTTTTCTGTTATTCTTCTGTAGGATTTTGTTGATCACTTAAAGTGTTTGCAACCTTCACAGAGTAGTCAGTTCTTCCCTTGCTCCTCATGATGAATACATATCATTATCTAGATAAGAAAGCAGCCATTGATTGATTACTGATAACAGGCAGTTAGTTTCTGTTCTTACTGCGATTTCTGTATCACAAACTACATTCTGATGCTGTGAAATGCTAAAGAAATGTACCAAAAAATGTAACTGAAGACTTATTTTCAAAGTAGACGTTTTCTGCTTTTGAAATTGACCATCAACCAACTAAGATTATGTCAACTCTCCTCTCCATAGGTTTCCATCTACTCCCCTTCCCACAGGGTTTTAAAGACTGGTAAACATTCATAAAATATTTTTAAAAATACTTATTCTTAACAGAGTTTTTCTACAATGTCTTTATCAAGAGTTTCTATTGATTGTCTTCAGAATGATAATAATAAATTTCAGGAGTTTTCACTTATTTCATTGTTTTTGGAATATGTTTATACTTATAGATATAAAGCTATGTGTTTGTAAATGAATCGCCTACCTTCAAAATCATATCCTAAAGCCTTAAATGCTAATGTTGTGAAAATGGAGGGTTGGCTGCTGGGCATAAATGTCTGAGTAAGACTGGATCATGTTGATGGAATGTCTGTCCTGATAGGAAAATATTAGAAGACAAACTTTCTCTAACTTGTGAGCATATAGCAGGTAAGCAGTGTGCTGTGAGCCAGGAAGGGTTCCTTAAACCTCTGGAAGCTTTAGGATCTGAGTGATGGCTTGCAGTCTTTTGATTTTATAGCCATGTAGCCATGATGTAACAGTTCTATCACAGAAATAAATGCTGGAGGTAATTAACTCATAGCAGGAGAAAGGGCTCACATTTTCCGTTCAACATCATCTTCTATCTATGTATCTATGTATCTATGTATCTATGTATCTATCTATCTATCTATCTATTTATCTATCTATCTATTTATTTGTGGGCCAGTGTTAAGACAAGAAAGCATACAGGAATCATGTGTAAGTAGGAAACTACGCATCTCACATCCCCAGTGTGAAAAAGAAAGAGAGGATGGTACTATACCCTCAGGATATCCTTAAAGGATAGGATACCAAAGACCTAAGGAAACTCTGGGAGCTTCCACAACTTCTCCCAAGTGTCACATAGGGGATTAATCATTATTACAGTAACCTTTAAATAAAATCACAAATCCAAGCACATTTCTGTGAACCAGTCCAATAAAAACAGTTATTGAATTTAAAAAGAGCAAAAAACAGAACAAACAACAACAACAACAACAACAAAAAAAACCCAAGCAATCGAAACAGTTATAACGAGTCTTGTGGAAGTTATTTTTTTTTCTTTTATATTTTTCCTCCTTTTTCTTGTTTCTTCCTGTGTACTACATAGGGGCTTATATCCCAATTTTTTCTGAAGTAATTTATATAGTACAAAGCCTGGGGGTCAAGCTGCTTTCACAGAATATATGCACTTACAGATCAGCTGAGGAATGTGTGTGCTTTCATTCAGATCAGCTGGCTTCCTAATCCATGTTCAGTAACAGAAATTATTAGCTTGTTTGGCAATTGAATTCAATATGCTTCATATATTCCAAAACTCAATTTTCTTTTTTTTTTATTTTCTTTATTTACATTTCAAATGCTATCCCAAAAGTTCCCTATACTCCCCCCCTCCCCTGCTCCCCTACCCAACCACTCCCACTACTTGGCCCAGGCCTTCCCTTGTGCTGGGTCATATAAAGTTTGCAAGACCAAGGGGTCTCTATTCCCAGTGATGGCCGATTAGGCCATCTTCTTATACATATGCAGCTAGAGACACAAGCTCAGGGGGTACTGGTTAGTTCATATTGTTGTTCCACCTACGGGGTTGCAGCCCCTTACAACTCCTTGGGTACTTTTTCTAGCTCCTTCATTGGGGACCCTGTGTTCCATCCAATAACTGGCTGTGAGCATCCACTTCGGTGTTTGCCAGGCACTAGCATAGCCTCACAAGAGGCAGCAATATCAGGGTCCCTTCAGCAGAATCTTGCTGGCATGAGCATTAGTATCTAGGTTTGGTGTCTGATGATGGGATGGACTCCCGAATGGGGTAGTCTCTGGATAGTCCATCCTTTCATCTTAGCTCTAAATTTTGTCTNTGTACCTATATCCTTTCATGNGTATTTTGTTNCTTATTCTAAGGAGGAATGAAGTATCCACACAATGGTCATCTTCCTTGGTTTTCTTCTGTTTTGCATAATGTATCTTCGGTATTCTAAGTTTCTGGGCTAATATCCACTTATCAGTGAGTGCATATCTAGTGACTTCTTTTGTGATTGGGTTACCTCACTAAGGATGATTTTCTAATCTACAGATGGTTCCTACATTATTTTTAAGTATGACCAAAACTCACTTTGTTTATTCTTCATGCTGTTTTAAGGGAAATTATTAGAGTAGTACTTTAGTATTTTGAAACATTATTACTGCTTTACATTTATTTTCATATTGGTACAATGAGAGTCATTTTTAGACATCATGGGTATAATTAATGCTCTGTTTCATCGTGCTGATATTAAAATAGAATGTGAGAGACAGTTGTGTATATTTATAATATAAAGAAAAATAATAAATCATGCCTGGTATACAACAGTCATAATCTCAGGGCAGAAGATATTTGACAAATTAGCAAGTCTTGTCAAAAACCAGAATAAAATGAGTAAATAGCTAACATTAGAAATTTTCTATTTTTCATCAAAAATGAAAAAATGAAAGAAAGGAAGGAAGGAAGGAAGAGAGAGGGAGAGAGAGAGAGAGAGAGGGAAAGAGAGAGAGAGAGGGGGGGGAGGAAGGAAGGAAGGAAGGAAGGAAGGAAGGAAGGAAGGAAGGAAGGAAGGAAGGAAGGAAGGAAGGAAGAAATAAGGAAAGAAAGAAAACGTTCCCCAGCACCTGGAGAGATGGCTCAGTTAGCTGTTCAGAGATCTTACTGCTCTTGGAGACGACTACAGTTTGGTTTCAATAGCTCCTCTGCAATTAACTCTAGCTCCATTGGTCAGAGGCCTTCTTTTGGCAACATCTCCCACCAAGTTTAAAGATAAAAGAAGTACAAAAAATATTGAAAATGTAATTTAAATGACTTAATATGCACAATGCCACACTATATATAACATTAAAATAATTCTATTTCATTTTATCTATTTTTTATTGTACTTAATATCTGTGTGTGTGTGTGTGTGTGTGTGTGTGTGTGTGTGTGTGTGTGTGTGTGTGTGTGCTCGTGTTTATTTGTGGGGATCAGAGCACAGTTTGTTTGAACTGAATTATCTCTTTGAACCTTTACTAGGGATCCAGGAAGGAAAACCAGGGGCCGGGCTTGTTCATAAACCACTGATTCCTGCTGTATTTTAGGATCCATATTTCAAATTACAGCAATGTATTATCACAATTTTAGATTTTAAATTTATCTCTAAGTAAACGAGAAATGCTAAACCACTAATCTGTGTTGATGACCCCTCCAACTTACTTTTCTCATTTCAGGCTTCTACATGTGTTAACTACTCGCAGTCTAGGTTTATACAATATAGCTTGTCACTATTAACCAGTTTTTAATTTCACCAAAAGTTTATAATAATATAAAGAATTTTAAAACATGTGAAGATCAAGAAATTTACATCATTTAAATGTAATCTCCTATGAAATTTGAATTATACTTTCCAGATGAATCCATAATATTGGTTGAAGTAGTTTTAAATTTGAATAGCTGTAATCTTGATTGAAAGAGGACTACTTATATAAAACTCTGCCTTGGGCCTTTAAGTGCTTAACATATTCTTCTATTTTAATCCATAACAGAGTCTTTCACTAATTTATTGTAGCTTTTATGATATTAAAACCCATTATTATATTCACACAAAAACCTTGAATTTTCTAAATGGGAACAATTTAAATATACCAGATTTTTAAATAGTGTTTGTTTAAAATCCCATTGCTATGTTAAGAGTCAATTGAACTTAAAACTATAATTACAAGTTACTCAGAAAAAAATAGCAGATTTTAACCAACTGTGTGGAAAGGAATATTTCAATGCTGATTTCATTTTTACTAACTGAGTGAATAGTCTTCATGTTTTATGCATTAGCTTATCTGCAAACTTCCCTTTTTGTAGTTGAAATAAAGAACTATGATTATCTGTAAAATTGATTGCTCAAAGTAATTAATCATTTTTTCTTATGACATTACCAGGGTAAATTATAATTCTCATAATTAAAGATTTTTCTCTTGTATAAGTGAGACATGTTGAGTGGCTGTGTCAAGATATGGTTATTTCAAAACCAATGGTTTCAAGTCTCTTGTGGTGGAATTTTTACTGTATTTTTAATGAAATGGTTTTAAATTGAATTATGACTACCTCATTTTCTCCCTTTCTTGTACTCTATCCAATTCTTCCATGGACTCTCCATTCAACTCTTTTTGTTACATGATAAATTATATTCCTTTTAACATTTTATATGTCTTAAGGTGAATGCAAATTAATCCAACATACATGACAAACTGTTTACTACATGCTACCAAGAGTCTAATCTCCTGGTGTTGACTTTCATTAACAAGGACAGTTGTTCTTGCATTGCAGATTTTCTTCTTGATTTGTTTTTCTTGGCATTATTTTCTTTCATTTTATGCTATACTTTTGTTATTATTATTATTATTATTATTATTATTATTATTATTAAAGAAGTGAGACAGATTTAGAATCAAATTTAAGCTGCACGGCAATAAAGTTAATCTGAAACAACTCATAGTAATGAATCTTAGTATAAAATATATGGTTTCAATAATATTGCTCATTTTTGCATCAATTTCAAATTCCCTAGAATATGTACATGTGGATGTATTATTAGTTTGAAAAGAATACTCACACACACACACACACACACACACACACACACACACACATACACACACACACACACATATCCTTTAGAATTTTCATTTCATCAAGTCTATATCTTATGTGTAGTTTCTTAGTTATCTTTCTTAAAATCCCATGAACAAATCAACTTGTTAAATAAAGCCCTTAATTTTGCTAATGATTTCTGATTGTAGAAACCATGTTGGCAGAGAACTCTAGGAGTTGCATCCATCTTTGAAAACTTCAAAGCATTTCTTCAGTAACACTCCTCCCACAAATTATACCTCCTTATTACTCAATAACAGTTCTACAAACTGGGAAATAAGTATTCAAACATATGAGCTTATGCTGGATAGGAAACATTCCCATTCAAATTACCACATGTGCTTGCTTTTACTATCAATAAAACTATCGTATAGATTTTAACCATAAAACATCAAAGTAAAAAATGTAGCATAAATTATTTCCTGTCCTTTGATTATCTGGGGCTCATAAGAAAGACACAAAATCAGAGACAGGGGTGGGTTCTTTTTCTGTACAGATTAGTCAATACACATTTGGGACTTTGTTGGCTATAGTACGTCACAACTAAAAGCCAGTTGAAGCTACCCCTAACAAAGTAGAAATGAGATTAGGGATTAATCTGAGTGCACTTGTATGGCATGAAGAAAGACATGAAAAAAGAAAAACACACACAGGGCATAATGAAATGAACCAAAAGGTGTGAAAGTAATTAGAAAGAGAACATTAGTAGCTTTTATTTATTTACCTGATTCAACAAATGTTTCATAGTTTCAATGTGCCATCATTCATAGTGACAACAACAAAAACATTTATTATGCATATATATGCATATATGGCCTGGAACATATTAGGTACGTTTTCAGACTCTGAAATAGACACTCAGTCCCTTAAATGATACAAGTAGAATTATAAAGTCTGTTCAAAATGTATTTGTGTATATAAACACTATTGATAAAAATAAAATTGAAAGAGAACAATTAGAGTTTTGTACAAAGGTTTGGAAGAGAAATGGTAATGGAGAGATGATATAATTAAATTATATTCCCCAAAAGCAAAGTAAATAATAAATAAGCCATACTTACCAACAGGTAAGTATGCATGCTAAGTATTAGGCCACCAAATTATTTCCACAGTCCATTAAGATCTTAAATACTTTTGAAATATCAGAGACTAGTGAAAGAAATGTAAGGCCATAGACCTCAGAATTTTGTAATGTGTCAAAGAAGGTTTTAATTTCAGAGTCTGTTTGCACATGTGTTTTTTTCTCTGCATAAAGAAGGCCAGCTGGCCCACAGGCTTCCAGAAGTTCCCCTTTCTCTACTTCCCCATGCAAAAATTCCAATGTGAGCTACATTCTCAGGCTTTACATGAGCTCTAGAGATCCAAACTCAGATCCTCGTGATGTATGATAAGCACATTACATACTGCTCACATGCCCAGACTCTCTTTATCTGGAAGAGTACCATCTTACCCTCCATTCAAGTGCATGAAGGTATCTTGAGAAGGACCACCTTTTCTTGAGACAAAAACCGTCACTGATTTTGCTCTTGATAAACTAGTGAATCACTGTCTTTTTCTCTCTTTTAAGGCTAAGAGATGCTGAAACTAGATTATTTCCTTTCACTTTGTATGGCAAAGAAACACAAGTCAGAGAGAGTTTAATTATCCCTAAAAGTCTCCAAATGATGAGAGAAATCTGTTTGTGTGTCTTATACCACCTCACACTGTAGAATCAGAGGACACACATGTAACATTCAGATTACCTGCCCATAAGGAGTACCTGTACAAAATCCAAACATCATGTATAGATACTCAAACTTTGTTGCCACACTCTACGTGGCTATTTTAATATCAAACTGATTGATGCACCGTCTAGGTCACCTTAATGCATGTATCTGAATGAGAAGCGAATATCCTTGGGTGTCTTGTGAGCTTCTCTGAATGTAATTTATGAAGCAAACATAAATTGCTTTACAGCTATGTTGACTCATGTAAAGGAGCAGTAGCTGTTCCCTCAATAATTAAATTTTGCCTGTAAAAATGCCAATATCTTCAATAGCAAGGTATTTCAAAACTTAAATGTTAAATTTAAATATTAATAAATAAAAGTCAGATGAAATTCACAAGGAAGAAAATAGACATAGCAAAATAGTTTTGTTTTAAAGGAACATGATTTATCATTAATTTGTAAATCAGAAAAATAAACATAGAAAAATATCTTTTCAAGGATTTAAATTCCTAGCAGGGAGACTATAACTCTTAAAGTTGTATTCATGCTTTATTTCATTTTTTATTGGTTATTTTATTTATTTACATTTCGAATGATAAAGCCCCTTCCCAGTTTCCCCTCCACAAACCTCCATCCTGTCATCCTTCCCACTTCCTCTATAGAGTGCCACCACACCTGCTTACCCACTCCTCCCTCAGCACCCTTTATTCCCCTATCCTGGGCATCATGCCACTACAAGACAAAGGGACTCCCCTCCCTGTGATGCTAGGATAAGGCAAGACTCATGCTATCTTAACTGAAGATTGATTCCATACCCTCAAGTTTCAGAAATGTCTTAGAAATTCTTCCAACATGATTTGTATAAAGTAACTATTATTTCATTACTATTCTTGAGAAAAATACTTTTAATTTTGAGCATTGGTCCTATTGGTAAAAACACAGAGTTCTTAAAGTTGACAAAAAAGCAAAACAAAAAAACCATATATGTATGCATATACATATGCATATATATATACATCTATATCTATCTATATCTATACCTATAGCAGTACCTGTACCTGTACCTGTGTCTATATCTATATATTTCTATCTCTATCTCTATCTATCTATCTATCTATCTATCTATATATATATATATATATATATAACCAACAATCATATATTTCATTTTAGCTTTAACACTGGATCACTAAACTCTATGTATAAAACACTGTTTTTTTTTCATTTTATGTATAAAACACTGCAAACTGTACATTCATCTCATATCTCTGAAGATTAAATGAAGGATTCAACAACAATGTCTGACTCCCTGCTTAATGTTTTACACTCAAAATAGTAATTGGGGAAAAGACCCCATTAAGAGTTTCAAAATTAAGGGAAAAAAACAACAACAAAAAAAAAACCAAAAAAGCAACAACTAAAAACCCAAGATCTTCAAGATGACAATAAAACTATTCTTGAACTGTAACACAAAAGTCTTAGGGTTGACAATTGTCCACTTGCCTTATTAGAATATTCTTGAAAGTGAACTTATCCTTAATTAAGAGAGTAAGCTAATTTTCAGAGAACTTTTATTCAACAGATTCACTCCTTGGAGAATGAAATGTGAAATGACTGTCCCTATAGGGTGATATGTGTAATTATCACCACGATGGCATGGTTCTATGTCTGTATTGTAAAACTGTTCTCATTGTCAACACAATAAACTATATGTTCAGACAAAAATGAGTAAAGAAAAACATAAAAAAACATATTTCTAAAGTCACCTAAGTTATTGATATGTGAATTATTATCTCAATTTTTTTCACAGAAAATAAATAAAACCTAGGATTTCACTTCCTCCCTATTTACCACATTTACTACAATTTATACTGGAGACTTTGTCTATTACTGTGTATAGATGAATGAGCATACTGTAATTTTACTGTGTTGATAAATCTATTATTTTCCTAAACATGAGTATATTAGGGACATAAATCCATATACTATTAACTGAGAAATTTCTAGAAGTATTTTGACCTTATGTACTTCTAGGTGACATGTTCAGTGTAGCTTTATGCTACAAATGGATGTCTGGTTCTCAAAAGTAAAAGTCTTTACCACAGGGTCACGAAATTCAATTTGGGCAGTTTCCATAGTTGTTGTGGTACAGAAAATATGATAGCATTGGTCAGGCTGGCCTTGAAGTCACTTCAACTTCCAACCTCAGCTTCCCATATGCTGGGATTGCTGTCAAAGATCTCAATGAGCAACTTGAAGTCCTGGTTGTTGTTATGGTTGTTGTTTTAATTTTCTTATCAATAAATAAAATCTATTATAATAGCACAAGAAAGATATGCTCCCAGATAATTTTTAATAAGTAAGAACATTTTGTGCCATGTACCTTAAAACTGATATTCAGAAAGAAGATAATTATAACCTTAAATACTATCAATAGTTTTTAATTGTCAAAGAGAAAGATCAATATTATACATCCGTAATAAAAAACCAGTCCACGGCTACCTTCTCACTTCTTAGAGTATATAAGTGTCATGTTTGGCTTTCCAATTGAATGCTGAGCCAATAGTGGCAATGCTGTGATTGCTTTCCCACACAAGGTACCTTCATACAGCTTAGGGATTGCTGTGTACCCCTAAACTGCATGGGAGCTAAGGACCTATGTATATAAAGCAGGCCTTTACTTTGAAAAGAGAAGTAGGTCATGGGCTGATGAATTCATAGTCATCTGTGGATAATCCAAGATAAGAAGAAAGACAAAATATCTTTTGTTATCTTCTGGTAGCTTCAAAACAGATAGTGCTCTCCTCTATTATTGGATATCTTCAGAAAAAGACAAACAAACAAACAAACACCACCAACAAAAACAAAAACAAAACATGATTAAAAATATAAAGCTTCACACTGTTTTTGTACAAAAAAAACCTTTGTTAATTTTTAAATCAAATTACTTTCTAGTAAGACTGTCATACAGAAATGTCAAATATATGAAAATATGATGAATATCTCTAAAAGCCTTTCCTATTTTTTCATTTATGAATGAAACATATTTCAAATACCTTTGGCTTCTGTATGCTTATGACTTCTAAAATATGGTATCTTTATTAACATTGCAGTTTCTAGAACAGTACAAATCCTAAACACATACTATTTAGAAGGAATGGCTAATATTGTTTCAATTTAACCTTGAAAAAGTAGGGGAAAAAATTGAATCTCAGTCCAATAGCAGCCAAAAGATCTCAGAAACAGTAATCTTATTGCCAGCCTGGCAGACACAATCTACACAGAACTTAATCAAAATAAGATTAAAAGTCCATAGCAATTTCCTTGAGTGGCCAGAGAGATATTCCCCATTACAGTCACCCACCACACTGCCCCTGGGGCCTATTTCAGAAATAAATTGGTTCGTAAATGGGTTGATGCTGAAGGGAAAAAAATGTTTTCTTGAGACTGTACCTAAATTTTGTCAAGATACAAGGGAACGTCAGACTTTCTACCCTTCAGTGTTCCTTTTCTTAATGTTCCATGTGTCTTTAACTTTATAATTTTGATGAGAAATATTTATTTATGTAAACACATTGACGTTTGGAGATGATTTGTGGTAATCTAAAAAGATGTCTTATTAATATTACTTTGACATCAATAGCAATCAACACAGGAAAAATCTGTAAAAACTACCATTTTTTACAAACTACTAAGAAAACTTCCAATCTGTTCAATGCTTCTAGAAGAAAAAGGAAAAGTTCTAAATGTTTGTACATATGAAATGTTAAACTATATGTGGAATGACCCAGCATTTCTGCTGAAGACTCATCCAACCTGTTTGTTTTATTGGCTAGCTATTGATTGAAAGTAGATTTCTATACAATTAATTTTGTATGCTTTACCCTGTGATAGTGTGTCATTAACTTCGTGATGCCCACAGCATTTTTATTCGATAAGGAACAATAGGTAGCAGACTTGGGCATTTCAGAAGAATACACATGTGTACTCTGACAAGATTTTGCTTTCGTATCTCAGTTGCCACCGTTTTACAATGACTCTCACCAGTGCTTTGAAAATCTTGAAATATTTTTTACAGCTAATTGTTTATGGGTAACAGCATAACATCTGATAAGAATAGATGCAGATCTGGGATAGAGAATAAGACTCTAAATCTGAATTACCTTCCAGTTTTTATGGTTAAAGATGATTAAATGACAGAGGGAAGAAACAATCCGTGCAAGTCTTCCTTTAAACTCCATAAGTATACTACGGTAGACATGCACACACACACACACACACACACACACACACACACACACACACACACACACTACACACATACCATTGAAAACATATATACTCATAAAAAATGAAAAGTGTACTAAAACAAAAATGTTAATAAGACAGTAAAGATTAGCACAAGGCAAAATACCGCAAGCTTCACCTGTGTTTAAGGCATGTTATAAACACTCAGCAAAAAATATAGTTTTGCTGTTGTAGGTTTAATTTAGTAATAACTATCAAAAAATCAATCTATGTCATGGTAGTGACTTTAAATAGACACATGATTTGTTTAAGCTTTGTTATTTGTTTTTATGAATAAAGCTGAGATGTAAGTTAATGCTTATATTCATATTTTTCTAAACAAATCTATACAAATAGCTACCTTGAACATTATCAGTTATAAACATTTGATATTTAAAATATAACATGGAATAAAAAATCTAAATATAATTTTAGAATTCAGGATTTCAAATTTTCAACCACTCCACAGATGGACTTAAAAAGTATTCTTCATAGGAAATTGTATGTATACAATTTCAAAGATAACCTGACTTAAGTTTTCACTACATATTTGTAGTTTAGCCTTAGTTTAAAAAGATAGTTGATGTTAACATGAACAACTTCAGTAATGTCCTATTTTATATTCTTGTTGTTTATCTATCCAAATATGCCTTTTTGCTACTATCAAATAAAATTCATCTCATGAGTACTTAATGAAGATTTATCAAAGTAAAATGTGCAGTATAAATTTTGGAGAATACACAAAACAGCTGCCTTTTTTCAAACCAAATTTTCTGCAATATACCTATTCTAACAACTACCCTGTTAAAAAGAACTACATTAAAAAGACTGAAGGAAATTTGGCCTATTCTGACTACTACGAAACCTGTTTGCTAATACTTGATTTTCCTCTTTAGATTATTAAGTAATTATTTTTATAAGGCAAACTAGTGTGGGAAAATCCTTTATTGTATTTTATTGAACAATTTTGCTGTAACAGTAGAATCACACACCTGTTTTTCTGCTCCAAGGAGGCTTATTCTCCTGTGAGCTTTCTTGTGGCTTTTATTCTGAGGTTAGTCTTTGCTGGGAGGCATACCTCATTGAACTTCCAATAGCCTCTGCAAAGTTACAAGAAATACAAACACAGAAAGCCTGGGGCTGTCCTCAAATGAAGTTAGATTTAAATTCCTTTCAGTATCTTTTATTACAATGTGTAGATGCTCAAAGATAACACAGTAGCTTTTCTTTGGCCCTCTGACTTGAGTTAAATCTGTTGTGTTAAAATTTAGCATTATGATGTTGAATTCAGCAATTAAATTTCACAATACTTGATGCATAATGATACTGTTTGGCAATAATGTATTAGATATTGTACTTTGTGGGGGGACCCCTACAAAGTGATGACTGTGTAATACAACCTTGTCACTTTAAACCTCATTTACACAGTGTTTAGACTGTTAAAATGAAACAAGGGGAAAGAAGAATGCAAAATCCACCAAAGAAAATCAGTTTCAAAAGTAGACAAATGAAATCAGCTGCATCTCAAGATTCACTGTTACAAAATTCCACAGTGTACTTTTCATATATTAATTTATTACCACATCTTCCCAAAGCATTTACTATGGTTTCAACATGACTGATCCAGTGGCCTTTCATATTATCCGCTACAGAACTGCTTCATTCTGGGACTTAAAAGAACTGCCAGTCTCTACAACTTATTTTCTTTCTTTTTTTGAATTTTAAACTTTATTCTCGAATATAAGTAACAATAAATGACTTCCTTTTAAAATCTATCAGAAGAGTATCAGTGGACTCTGTGGAGGTTCTAGCAAGATTTGTCTGCAAAACTGGTTGGATGCCTGTGGATTTGTTTAAAAATAATTTCACTGGCATTGGCTTTTGTTAAATCAACCAATCTGAATGAGTAGATTTTACTGATAACTGGATAGAAAATGCATATTTAGATCATGAGTATGGTCTTCAATGACTTCAAATGGGTTAACATGACCATGAGTTTTCTGGAGATGTCCCGCTGTTTTACATGGCTGCAATGTTTAAGCTCTGAGAAGCAGGGTCCTCAGAGATTTCATCCCAGGATTATTTTTTGCTGCTGATATTTCTTTCCTGCTTCTATTGCATAGCCTAATGTTTCCTAGGTGTCAGACCACCCTCTTGGCCAAATTTCCTGCAGAATCAATATGAAGATAGACTTTCATGTAGTAATGCTGTGTAGATGAATTGACAATTTCGTAATTCCTTTAATGATTTTATAGAACTCCTAAATTGATACATATAATCTCAAGTCCACATATAGAATAAAAGCTACAAATAGAGCTCTGTAACCTTGCATGTGTCACTAGCTAATTGCAATAGAAAAAGAAAGCAGGTTTGGAACAAATTTATGATCATGGAAAACTTTTCTTCTAGGTTAGGAATGAAGCCACTGTCTGGTACTAAAGGTTATAAAATGGTAATGGGCAATTTCTTGTAGGTACAAGGACAGAAAATAAATAATGGACTAGTTTTTCTGTATAAGACTTCAAAATAATAGACACAAGGCAGATGATTTTTTTCTTTTCTCTTTGACTTACAAAATTTATTGAACGCTGATCCTCTGACAGTCAGGTGTCCCTAATTCCAAGAAAAAGAACACAAGTGGCTAAGTTTCTTTTCCCTTTCTGCAATCTCCAGAGTTAATTCCCAGAAGCCTTCAGCTTTTGACCCCTTAATAGCAAAAACATTAAATTGCCAAATGTCCTCAGCTTTTGGCCCAGGTCACGGTCAACGCCATACCCCGTTGCTGCCCGACTCAGTTTACTCTGTAATATCAAAGTTGTTCCTTGACATTCTGCCTTCCAAATTCTAGGGTCTGAATTTGATAATAGAAGGACTGTCAATAACCACAGAGAAGAACACATATTTACGCTTAATCACCATTTGTTTTTTTTTTTTTTTTTTTTTCTGAAAATATATGTCGAGAAAGTTCTTATCAGAATCAGTCTAGTTTTGATATTTTGATGGAGCTGAGTTTGGGCTTGAACTTCAGATCCTCATGCCACAAACTTCGGAGTAAGAGGATTCTGTCTGTATACCACCACATATGGCTAAGAGTTTCCTTTTAATTTAATTTAATTTAGAATTTCATAGTAAGCACTCCATTTAAATAATATCTACCCCCTCTTCCTAATCTTTCAACTACTAACATGCCTCCTCCCTCTCCAAATATTGACTACTTCAATGTTTGTTACACACACATGGGAGTATGCACACAGGGAGAATCTCTCTCTCTCTCTCTGCATATGAATATGTATTTAGTACTCCCCAGGGATTAGAATGCCTATCATATTGCTCTGTCTCTGTCTCTCTGTCTCTGTCTCTGTCTCTGTCTCTGTCTCTCTCTCTCTCTCTCTCTCTCTCTCTCTCTCTCTCTCTCTCTCTCTCTCCATATGAATATGTATTTAGTACTCCCCAGGGATTAGAATGCCTATCATA
>NC_034593.1:38219829-38240010 GCF_900095145.1 Mus pahari
CTCTCTCTCTCTCTCTCTCTCTCTCTCTCTCTCTCTCTCTCCATATGAATATGTATTTAGTACTCCCCAGGGATTAGAATGCCTATCATATTGCTTGTCCTCACAGAATACTGGTTCTCCTTCTCTCAGCAGCCATTAATTGCATGTGGCTGTCACAAGATCCTACCCCCCTACATATAGATAGATGTTTTGATTTATCCAATGATAACGAACAAAGCTAACAAAGCTTGATTATTCAGTTATAATTTCTCTTACAATGTACCCTTTAGACAATACGAGGATAGGCAAGCCACACTTGCTATTTCTTCTTCATTTACTATACTTCATAAATACACATGCTGTTAATGATTCAGACCAGCTTCATAAATTAAAATGTAAAATATTTGAGAGTCTCTCCAAATAGCTGGCAGGGTAAAGATGTATGCCTCTAATCCTGATGCTTGATTTATTCACCTAAACCTACATGATAGATGGAGGAAAACTGACTCCCAAATGTGACTACGTTAGGCACATTCTAACATGAGTGTACATACACACATGTACCCACTACACAACAAACAAAAACCAAATAAAAGTAATTTTTTCTTCAAGAGAACAAAGACCATGAAGGGGTCAACTTTAATACTGAGGTTGACATGTTTTGGGCTAAGGAAGAGATGCCTTCCTTTTCTTGCAGATCCTAAGGGCACATAAGACCCTTTGTTCCTCAAAGACTTGAGGATCATAGATTGTCTGTAATCAAACAAACATAGGGCTCTGGAGGTCACTTCCAAGTTCTGTGCCTCTTGGGTATTGGTGGCTTAGTGTTCCGGGACTCCATGGAAAACATGCCCATTAAAACGGGGTCCTGTTACCACCTTCAACATGTCTTTCTTTTGTGAACAGACCCCCAAATCGGGCTCCTAGATTTGTCCATTCAGCTGGATGACCTCTGGTCCAACTCCCCCAACATAAGAGGCTCAAGTCCAAAGTGCCAAAGATGCTCCAAAAGGTTTGAAGAACACCATTATCCTAGGATTTCTTCCACTACTCTGCAGAGAAACTGAGGGGTGTCAGGATGGCAGGCAAGGTGAGAACTCAACTGAAGACTCATCAGCTCATGTGAGAAGCAGAGATAAGAGAACGGAGTACAGGGACCTCGAGGTCTGAGGTGCCTCCTCACAGTCACACAGGCTGGGTCAGAATGAGAACGGCACCGGGAGTAGTGGGCTATGGCCACCATGGGATCCACAGCTACCTGAAGCTGGGTCTGGCTAGTCGAGGGACCACTTAGTACAGAAGAAGAAAGAGACTAAGGGGCATCTGGACAAAAGTGCGAAGGACACAGTATGGCATCTTGATGTTATCTCGCTTGTAAGCTGCTGCTCCAGCCATCAGCACCTGCACTGGGCAGTCCAGCCTTTCAGGCCTATTGGGAGGCCTCAGGGTTGACAAAGGCTCCTTGAGCCAGTCCTCAGAGAATCCCTACCAAAGGCCAATTGATGAAGCTTCCACTAGTTCTGCTTGCCTGGATCTGGCCTT
This sequence comes from Mus pahari, assembly GCF_900095145.1. NCBI lineage: Eukaryota > Metazoa > Chordata > Mammalia > Rodentia > Muridae > Mus > Mus pahari. The sequence continues at coordinate 38,221,351 of NC_034593.1, forward strand.
GACAGGGGCTTCTGGGTTTATGTCAGGGAGGGGCTCTGAAGTAACCTCTAGTAACTCGATTTGTTTCTGAGTGATTGTTTTCAGCTCTTCCAGGATGGCATCCTCATCTTCTAGGTGAAGCTTCCTGCAAGCAGCTCATCAATTTGCTGCTGGTACTCTTCCTGAGCAGCAGCTTGACCTGAGTGCTTCCTTTGCGTTCTTTCCTGCCATCCTGCAGCAGCTCCCTGGCCAGAGCCTGTCCCTCTCCACCTCTTTCAAGAGCCTCTTCTGGTACTGCCTCAGCTTGTCCCTCTGCTCCTTCAGTTGCAAGATGGTCCTGTCCTGTTCGGTGGCCCGGCTCTGCTTCTTGAGGTCAAATAGATTGCCCATGGCAGCCTCGCAGCAGCTGGCACAGCCAGTTGCAGACACCCCGAGGACACACACACACACACACACACACACGCACACACACGCACACGCACATGCACACACACACACACACACACACACACACACACACACACACACACAAGAGTAATATTTTTATACATTGATCTTATTCTTCTTAGATCCTATTTTCCCTTTGCCTTTCTGAGTCTCTTCTCATGGATGATTCTTATTTTCAAATAAGCCTTCTTTCTTATTTTTATTTTCAAATAAGCCTTTTCAAAATAGCCTTCTTTTCCCATGTACTGCTTGTATCTATCCTGTTTACCCTTTCCAAGGAGATTCATGTGTCTACTCTTGAACCATCCTTGTTACTAAAACATGTAGCAACAGGGAATACAGAGCCTGAACTAGCCATCTCCTGTATCCAGAAAATAAATCGGAATGCAGAGTTTAGGAAAACATCTAGCCACAAATCATTTGATATTCAATTTGACTTGTAGAAAAGATGCAAAAAAATCAATAAAAATGCCTAATGATATTTTGCTATACTCATAGATTGTTACTTAGTCCAATTTTCATCATAAAGGATTTATCCACCAATTGATGGAAAGAGATCCAGAGACCCACAGCCAAAGTTTAAAGACAGAACTCTGAATTCTGTGGAAGAGGGAGGGGAAGGATTGGAGGAGTCAGAGTGGTCAGGACACAACAAGAAAACCCACAATATCATTTAGCCTTAGTTTAATGGACTCCCAGAGAATGAACTGAAAATGAGGATTACTACACAGGTCTAGCCTAGGCCTTCTGCATATATTTTATAATTATGTAGCTAGGTTTTCTCATGAAACTCTTAACATTGGGGTAGGTGCTATCTCAGACTCTTTTTCCTGTTTTGGGCGGGTGTTGCCCTTTTGCATACTGTGTTGCCTAGCCCCAACTTTATATGAAGGCAGGTGCCTAGTCTTACTGCAAATAATATGCTATGTTTGGTTGATATCTATGGGAGACCTGTTCTTTTTAAAAAAGGAATGGAGAAGTGAATGAGAAGGGTGAAGGAACTATCAGGGGGAAGGGACTGGGAGGAAAAGAAGGATAGCTATCTATGGTCAGGATGTATTATGTAAGAGAATAAATAAAAATATTTTTTTAAAAACCTCCTTTTTCTGAATACCATTGTAACATTATAGAATAGTATCAAAACCTGTCACCATTTTGATGTGATTCTCTATGACCTCCTTTAAGTACATACATCATAGTTTGTATAGTTGACAAGTCACTATTGTCAACACCATTTAAAAGTGTAGTTCTCCTTACAGAAGCTTTGCAATTTTATGAGGTCCCATTTGTCAATTCTTTATTTTACAGCACAAGCCATTGTTGTTCTGGTTAGAAATTGGGAAGAGAGGCCCCTTGGTCTTGCAAAATTTATATGACCCAGCAAAGGAGAAGGCCAGGGCCAAGAAGTGGGAGTGGGTGGGTAGGGGAGCAGGGGAGGGGGGACGGTATGGGGAATTTTCGGGATAGCATTTGAAATGTAAATAAAGAAAATATCAAATAAAAAATAATAAATAAATAAATAAATAAATAAATAAAAAGTGTAGTTCTTTCTTTAATTATAATATTAGTTGCTTTCATTTTCATTTTAAAAAGAAAGCAATGTTCACTGTATGGTATTTAATAGTAGCTAATAAATCTTGAAATGGTTTTAAGGCATTCCAAGATTTCCTTCATTCATAGTAAAGTTAGTTTTCTTGTAGATTAAAAGCTAGGCATTTTTGATTACATATTTCAATGCATCTGTTAAATTGCTTTCTACTGCAGTGTGCAAAGTCTTTATAATGACAGAAAGAGCAGCACATGTCTTTGTGTGGATGATTCCACTATTTCTCAAATTCCCTGGATCTTGATGTATCATCTACCTAACCTTCAAAAAAAACAAACAAACAAACAACAAAACAAAAAACAACAACTTCAAAAAAAAAGTACAGTCATCTAAAATCCTTCTATTTCTTCCACTTCTCTTTCTAACTATAATTACTTCATTTGGTTTATTTTCAAAAGTAGACCTCTATCTTTATCTTTTTCTTTTCTTCTACTTAGTGTAGGAACACATTTTCAGCAAAATATTGAATTGCCAAGATTCTAAAAACAAAATACTCTTTTCATGTCTGTCAATTTTTTTTCTGAATTTTCATTTGTAATAAGTGACAGACATTTTTCTAAAATGTTACTGAATGAGATGATTACTTAGGACTTTTAATCCACAGAATATTTTTGTATATTGTGTTAAATTTATTTATGTATGTTTTTCCTATGGTTAAGTACCAAATGGAACACCGTTTATAGGAGACTTACTTATTTCTGCTCTAGCTTTTATTTGGCTACTGTTTTGTTAAAAACCAAGTTTCTATAAGAGAGTTATGTGTATAACAATCTCCTAAAATAGCGTGTATATATGATAGAGCACTTCAAGGTAGAAACCATTAAGCTTAACTGTGGTTGGATTTATAGCAATGAACACTCAATTTAATTTTATGATAACTACTACTTCACTAATCCTGAATAAAATAGCCAACTTGAAATCAAATTTATTAAGAATAGATAAAAGTTGGTTATTTTGTTGCTCTTTTCTTGTCTAGAGACTGATGTTTAAAAAAAAGTCTTTCTTATGAATATTGAGTGGCAAGTATTGCAAACAGAACACTTTCCTTGCGCATGTACATGATCATATTTTTCAGTATATTGTAAATATAGGAGACAAGCCTATGTCTATATTGTTCCAAATAGAAAACTATCTTCTATGTCTATCGACATAATATCAACCATTAAGGTCTGGTAGTGTTCAATGTATAAATAGCCCATTGTATACATCCAATCATTTCCAGATATATATAAGCTGTTTAAGACAGTATGACAACACAGGTGCCTTTAAGAAGCAGTGATTTAATCTTTCTTTATGTGCATTAAGCAGAGAATTACTGGTGTTTGTGGAAATCCTAATTTTGAAATCTATTAATTTGTAATTTATTAGCAGTAAGTATTCAGTTAGCATATGTATTTTTATACCTGTATGTACTAAGATATTTGTGCTGAAGGTATGAAATTTCTTTCGGTCAGAAATAAGTAAAGTAATTCATGTTCAAATAGTATTTCTGTTCAGCTGCTATAATTATATACCCTCAAATATTTATAATATTGTGATCCCTTACAGAATTTAATAAATTTGTAAAATTTCAATTAACAGTCACCTAGATTTCAGAAATATTTTTTCCATTTGACTCAAAACCTTAATACACGAGTCTCCTATCAACCACAGATTAGAACAGGAGATTAAAGGAGGAATTTTTCACTATTTTAATATTGGGCATGTATATAATTTGCACTCAAGGTGCTATGCCCAGTTTTAGAATTAAGAAAAAAATCATAGGAGAAACACAGCTAGCCCATATAAATGTTCTTTTATTGCCTCCACATGCAGTATGATGGCAGGATGAGCTCTTGTAGTTCTTTTGTGGGGTACTACTATTTATTAGTGTACTTTAATTAGTTATGTGAGCTATTGATACATGTTTTAATCAAAGCTTCCTTAGATGGTCACCTTAAAGTTATGTTCCTCTTCTGCTGACCACATGTAGTGCCTGCAAAAGTTCTTTTGCTCAGATCACTTTATCATGTTATATACTTCTCTGAAGTTTAATATTTTAAAGGCATCATTTAACAAAGTCTGTCTTTTGAATATCTCAATTTAGTCTAAGAAAAATCTTGAGTTAATGCCCTAAACTGTAAGGAGCTAGGCTGAATGCCTTTCCTAGAGCCATGGCCGTAGCCTTCAAAACCAGCTGTGTAAAAGCATCAGAATGATGAGGGGCATGTGTAGATACTATAAAGTTGACACAACCATTTTGCAAAACATTTTATTCTTCAAAATATTATGTTTAAAGATATTCACATGAAGTGCATAAAAATTTTATATACTCAAACAGAGAATGAGAAGAGCCAAAAATGAAAGGCATATCTTGAATTGACTATCTTCCATGTTTGAAAGCCTTTTATTAAACTTATTAGGATGTATTGACAATTAATTTATTTCCCCACCAAGGCAATTAAATGCTTTTAATATCCATACAAAAAGTAGATTATTGTCCAAAGAAGCAATTTTAAATAAATAATAGGTAACTGAAGCTTATTTACAACTCTTATTTTATTTATTATATTTAGTTGAAATTACTGTCTCTCTTCTTTCGAACAGTCTGTGAATTTAAGATTAAGAAAGAGGAAACTTTGTATTCCTGCAGTCAAGCACAGTAACTAGTTTTTGGAGTACTTAATAAATGTTTGTTGAACTGAAGAGAATCTGAAATAAAAGTAAATATTGCTTTAGGGAGATGATCTTTCATTTGAGATTATTTTCTCATTAAAATGTAATAAAGCCACACTGTATAAATCTATGCAAATATTAGTTTACACCTTTTTGATTATTCACTCTAACAGTTTATGTGATAAGATTTACTTCATAGTTGTCTGTATGTGTGCATTACAGACACTAGCAAATCTTCAGAAAATATTATGCAAAGATATTGCTAACAAGTATTCTAAAAGAGGGCTTACACTGTTCAGTCAGGCTCACAAACCATGTGCTGATAAGTATTATCTTATAGCTGTGTTAGACGACAAGGTCTAATAAAAACATGAATCAACGGGAAAAGAAAAAGTAAATGGTTTTAAATAGTGTGTGTGTGTGTGTGTGTGTGTGTGTGTGTGTGTGTGTGTGTGTATGTGTGTGTGTGTGTGTGTGTGTGTGTGTGTGTGTGTGTGTGTGTGTGTGTGTATGCCTGAAAAGGGCTGGTGAGATGGCTCAGCAGTTACGAGCACTGACTGCTCTTCCAGAGGTCCTGAGTTCAAATCCCAGCAACCACATGGTGGCTCACAACCATCCATAATGAGATCTGAAGACAGCTCTAGTATACTTACATACAATAAATAAATAAATAAAATCTAAAACAAACAAACAAACAAAAAAAGGGCTGGAGAGATGGCTCAGCCGTTAAAGGCTAGGCTCACAACCATAAAATATAAGAAACCAATTGTAAATAATTGAAATTATGTGAAAATTGATCATTTCTTTCCTATGAAACATGGAACAGTTTTTTCCTAGTTTTAAAAGAATACATGAAATATTCTGGTACTGACAATATGTAAAAAACTATTAAAGTAAATATTTCACTTTTGGAATTAAAAGATTTAATCAATACTATGAGAATGTATTATTGTCTAATATTTACAAATAATTACTAGACAAAATACAATGAATATATGTTTCCAATGGCTATGTTTATATATATTAATAGATATTAGAAGGTAAATCTAACTTTTATAAGAAAGTAAATACCTGTAAATTCTATTGTTATACATAAATCTTGCCACACAGTGACATAGCACTGTTTCCTAATACTCGTTCCCTTACATAGCTTTAATAGCTTTAGTCATGTGCTAAAAGTTGGTGCTCTTTCCTAGCCTTCCACTATTCTGTACACAAATTTATTTTATATTTTACTCAGTTTTCTGAAAAGCCTTGTCCAGCCTTGATAGGGGACTTTTGCATTGTCTTATTGCATTGTCTCTTGGAATCCTCATCTTTATTAAAAAAGGAAGACAGAGAGAGGGGATCTATAGAAGAGGAGAGGTAGGTGGATAAGCTTGGAGTAGATGGAGAGATGTAGTGGATGAGAATGGAGTCTGTGTTCAATTAGAGAAAAAGAGTGTATTTAATTAAATGAATGCTTTTCTTCTTTTGATTATGATTTATTAGATGAATCATATTTTGGGGAAGTATAACTTTTTTGTTCTTTAAAAAGGAACAGTGGCTGAGAGTACTAGTTTTTCCTTGCAAGGACCAGAATTTGATTCCCAGCACCAGTGTCACATGCCTGGGACTTCTGCTCTGGTGTACATGATAATCTGTTCAGATAGCCACTCACAATTTCACACATGTATACACACATATATACACACACATACACACACATTCATTCATACTTCATTTTCAATCTAAGTACTACATTTAAGGATAAATCTATTTACCTGATTTAGGCTCGTCTACCATATAATTTAAATATTAAATTCTGTATTGAATTTAATTTTGATATCTTATTTAAAAAGTTAAGGCTAGAATACTGTGGTTTACTCAAGGTATTTATTTGTTTGTATCTTTTTTTTTTTTTTTTTTGAGACAGGGTTTCTCTTGGTAATCCTGGATGTCCTGGAACTTACTCTGTAGACCAGGCTGGCCTTGAACCTAGAAATCTGCTTGCTTCTGCCTCCCAAGTGACAGAATTAAAGGTATGTACCACAACTGTCTGGCCTAAATCTAGATTTTAATCTTCTCAGCCACTCTTCATCTCCTAATTGGTAAACTGAAATTGCTAGACTAATCAAGATCACTGAGACCCTTTATTAATATTTGTAATATAGTTGTTTATTTTTTTTTATTTTGTTCTTTTTCTTCATTAATGTTGAGATGGTTTATTTGCTGACTGTCTTGAAAACATAGTAAAAGCAATATAAAGCAAACCAGTAGCCAACATCAAATTAAATGGAGAGAAAATTGAAGCAATCCCACTAAAAGAAGGGACTAGAGAAGGCTGCCCACTCTCTCCCGATATATTATTCAATATAGTACTTGAAGTCCTAGGCAGAGTAATTACATAATAAAAAAGATCAAAGGGATGAAAATTGGAAAGGAAGAAGTCAAAATATCACTAGCTGCAGATTATATGATCGCATATTTAAGTGGCCCCTGAAATTCCACCAGAGAGCTACTAAACGTGATAAACAACTTCAACAAAGTAGCTCGATATACAATTAACTCAAACAAATCAGCAGCTTTCCTCTACACAAAGAATAAACAGGCTGAGAAAGAAATTAGGGAAATGACACCCTTGACAACAGTGACAAATACTATATAATACTGTGGTGTGACTCTAACCAAGCAAGTGAAAAATCTCTATGAGAAGTATTTCAAGTCTCTAAAGAAAGAAACCAAAGAAGATCTTAGAAGATGGAAAGTTTTCCCATGTTCATGGATTGGCAGGATTAATAGAGTAAAAATGGCCATAGTGCCAAAAGCAATCTACAGATTCAATGCAGTCCCCATCAAAATTCCAACTCAATTCTTCACCAAGTTAAAAAGAGCAATTTGCAAAGTCATTTGGAATAACCAAAAATTCAGGATACTGAAAACTATTATCAACAGTTACAGAACTTCTGGGGAAATCACCATCCCTGACCTCAACCTGAATTACAGAGCAATCATGAACCATGGGTTGCTACATTCATACTCTTTGGTTGGTGGTTTAGTGCCTGGGAGCTCTGCAGGGTCTGTTTGGTTGCTATTGTTGTTCTTCCTATGGGGTTACAAATTCCTTCAGCTCTTTCAGTCCTTTCTCTAATTCCTCCATTGGGGACCCTGTACTCAGTCCAAAGGGTGGCTATGAGCAACTGCCTCTTTGTCAGGTCTGGCAGATCCTCTCAGGAGATAGCTATATCAGGCTCCTGTCAGCAAATACTTCTTGACATCCACAATAGTGTCTGGGTTTGGTTTCTGCATATGGGATAGATCCCCAGTTGGGGCAGTCTCTGGATGGTCTTTCCTTCAGTCTCTACTCCACAGTTTGTCCCCATATTTTTTTAGACACGAGTGATTCTGGGTTAAAATTTTGGAGATGAGTGGGTGGCCTCATCCCCAACTGTAGGCCTTGCCTAAATTCTGGATATGGTCTCTACAGGCTATCCTCCTTTGTTGGGAATTTCAGCTAATATCCTAGTTGGGTCCTAGGAGCCTTTTGCTTTCCTGGCATCTGGGACTTGCTGGGGGTCTATTCTAGTTCCCCATCCACCATTGCTACTCACCTCTGTCCAAATTCCTGTATATCTGTATATCACCCCCATCTTAACCCATACCTGATCCTGCCACCCTTTCCCCCATCCTCGTTCTCTCTTCTTCCTACCCTCTATCTCCCATAAGTATTTTGTCTCTCCTTTTAAGAAGGACTGAAGCATCCACACTTTGGTCTTCCTTTTTGTTTAGTGTCATATGGTCTGTGAATTTTATCTTGGGTATTCCAAGCTTTTGGGCTAATATCCACATATCAATGAGTACATACCATATGTGTTCTTTTGTGATTGGGTTACCTCACTCAGGATGATATATTCTAGTTCCATCCATTTACTTAAGATTTTCAGAAGTCATTGTCTTTAATCACTGAGTAGCATTCAAATGTGTAGTGTATCTATTCCTCCTTTGAGGGACATTTGGGTTGTTTCTAGCTTCTGGCTATTATAAATAAGGCTGCTATGAACATAGTGGAGCATATGTTCCTGTTTTATGTTTGAACATCTTTTGAGTATATGCCTAGGAGTGTTATAGCTGGTTCCTTACATCGTACTATGTCCAATTTTCTGTAGAACCTCCAGACCTTTCAGAGTGGTAATACCATCTTGCAATCCTGTCAACAATGGAAGAATGTTCCTCTTTCTTCACATCTTTGCCAGCATTTGCTGTCACCTTCATTTTTGATATTAGCCATTCTGATTGGTGAGTGATGGAATCTCAGAGTCGTTTTGATTTGCATTTCCTTGATGACTAAGGATGTTGAACATTTCTTTAGGTTTTCTCAGCCATTCGATATTCCTCAGTTGAGAACTCTCTACTAGAACTCTCAAGCCCATTTTTGAATAAGGCTATTTGGTAACACAGGATGATCTTTCCTGTCATCAATAGGAGGAGAGGCCCTTGTTCCTATGAATGCTGGATGCCCCAGTTTAGGGAATGCCAGGGCAATGGGGTATGAGTAGGTGGGAGAGGGAACAACCTCATAGATGCAGGGGGAGAGGGAATGGGAGAGGGGATTTTCTGGAGGGGAAATTGGGAAAGGGAATAACATTTTAAATGTAAATAAATAAAATATTCATTTAAAAAGATGAAATTATCAAATAATGTGTGGGTCGTATTTGTTCATTCCTTATGTTTTAGGCTAGACTCCTGTCTAAAAGTATAACAGAGTATCATCAATATTGTCATGGACTGGTGCTTGCCCATGGAATGTGTCTCACCTTGGGCCACATATTATTTTGTATTCACTTAGTCTATGCTGCATGTTTGTTCCTGCACTTCTTGTAGACAGGACAAACTTTTAGCCAAAAGGTTTGTGGTTGGGTTGGTGTCCTTATCCTTCCACTGGGTGTCGTGACCACTTCAAGTTATGTATTTTTACTGCTCTGAGTATAAGTTAAAATCACTCCCATAAACTCCTGAAAAATTCCCCCATCCAAGGTCTATGGCACATTCTAGAGAAGCTCTGCCAGTCACCAGTTCCCATTCATTCTTCTGACACTCTGGCATACTCTCTTGTACTTCTCCATACCTAATCCTGAGTCCTCCCATTCCTCTCCAATATCCTCCCCTTCTCACCCAGTTCCCTCCCTCCATCTTCCTCCTATTACTATTTTATCCTCCCTTCTAGTGAGATTTAAGCATCCTCACTTGAGCCATTTTTCTTGTCTATCTTCTTTGGGTCTGTGTAGTGTGGGTATCCTGCACTTTATGGTTAATATCCACTTCTCAGTGAGTACATATCATGCATAACCTTTTGAGTCTGGGTTACCTCACTCAGGATAATGTTTTCTAGCTCAATCTATTAGCTTGAAAAAACTCACAATGACCTTGTTTTTAATAGCTGAATAGTATTTCATTTTGTAAATGAACTAAATTTTCTGTGTCCAATTCTTTGGGAGAGGGACATCTGAGTTGTTCCAGTTTCTTGGTTACTACAAATAAAGCTGGTTTGAATATAGTGGAGCACATGTTCTATGGTATGATGGGCATCTTTTGGGTATATGCCTAGGAGGGGTATATCTGGGTTTTCAAATGGAACTATTCCCAGTTTTCTGAGAAACTGCCAGGTTGATTTCCAGATTGATTATACAAATTTGTACTCCTACCAGCAATGGAGGAATATTCGACTTGCTTCATACCCATACCAGCATGTGCTATTCCTAGAGTTTTTTATCTCTACCATTCTGATAGATGCAAGTTGGAATCTCAGGATCATTTTGATTTGCATTTTCCTGATGAGTAAGGGCATTGAACATATTTTATGTGTTTCTTGGACATTCAATATTCCTGTGTTGAGAATAACTTTTGACATTTTTTTATGAGACCTTCTACTTATATCAGCATCTTTGAGTTTGGTAACCAAGAAACTAAGGAATTACAGTCCTTTGGAAGTGTCATATTGGCTTTTATATTGCATAGTTCTTGCAAAACACTGATACTTTAGGTTACCAGTGAGTTTCTTTAGATATATCTTGCAGTTTTTAGTGATATATTTTTATTGAACAGTCTGATCTTGAAATTTGAATTTCTGGTATCAGTCTGGAGAACGTAAGCTTCTGTAAATATACGTCAGTTTCACATATACACCATGCAGCATGTAGCTGAAACTTTAGTCATCTAACCTTTTGGTGTATCTTTTCTGCTCTTCGATTTCTTTGTGTATTTCAAATGTCCATCTTATCTTTATATCTTCAGTATTCTTTATTTTATTATTGTTTCTTCTGAGCTCTGCCCCCTTTTGCCACTTTACATGAAGGTGGCTTTCCTTTTAACCAAAGAAAGAAGGCTTGACTAATTTCAAGAATGATAATATTAACCACGGAGAAGGTACTGTTCCCTTTCAAAAAATATGTATACTAATATATTCTTTCTTAATATAGTTTGCTCCACACCATGCTAAGGTAGTGATCAATTTGTCTTTATTTCTGTTAAGGCACAAGGAAGACTGAACTACTAAAATACACACTCTATTAAAACTTGATTTGTTATATTTTATACTGACTAAAAACTTTCATTAAGGAAGTGGTTTTGCTCATTTTAGTCAATCACCATATTTACAGGTGAATCTAAGATATTTCCTTTAGTTTAGTCAACTGTTTTCTCCAGACTTTAGGAAACAAATTGTTTTTACTTTCTTCATAATTAATATCTGTTTTATTGAATTTAAAATGATTGGAATTTCTATATTAGGGGTGGATGGAAGGAGTTTGTCTCTTACTAAGCCACAAAACAAAGAACATACATGAGCTGGTGTGAGGCCTCTGGCACATGTGTAGCAGAGGACAGCCTTGCCTGGCCTCAGTGGGAAAGGAAGTGCTTAATCCTGTAAAGAGTTGATGGTCCATATATAGAGCCTGCCCCTAGGAGGTGATTCAGAGGCAAAGGGGAAGAAGTATGGGGTGAAGAACTCTGGAAGGAGAGCAAAAAAATAAGTAAATAAAATATGCAATGACCAAAAAAAAAATGTTATCTGCTCCCTGTTCTTTCTCATGATTTTTAAATTTTCTACATTATTTAGATACTTGTCAATTTTCACACATTTACCAATTAATGGGCACTTCTGTTGTTTTAATATTAGCTCTTACAGTAAAGATATTAAATGCATTTTCAAATGATAGCACACTGAATGAAAATTCTTCTATGTCATCATTAACTTCTTCGATACAGAAAGTACAGTTTGATAAAAATTTAGTCTGTTATGTCCCCAGAATCTACCCATTCTAAGCAAAGTTTCAACAAAAATCTATATGAACAAGAATTACCAGTTTGCTTGAAAAGATTTACTTCAAATAGTTGTACAAATCATATGTATCATAAATAGCATTCTATTACAAGGAGCTGTGAGTAGATTAGATTGCATATTAAAGTCTGATTATAAAACTGGGAATCTTATGAGAGAAAAAAGGCTGATGACCTTCAGGCTTTGTGAAAATGGATGTTTGTACTTTAGTTGAAAGAATTCTCTTGAGTTAAATTGCTATTTTAAAAAATAGTCACATGCTCAATTTACAAAGATATCAATAAATTATTTTGAATATTGCTGAGACCTCTTTATATCCAATGAATATAACATTCAAGGTGACTGTTTTCTCTACATACCTGCTATGATTGCTATGGTCATTATTAATACTTATTCTTGCATAGATAGGAAGTAGAGTCTTGTTACATGTTTATGCATATTTTCTCTTACATAAGGATGTTGGGTAGTATTACATGCTCTTTTGGCTATATTTATCACATATTTTTTGAAATATCTGTTCTGGTTTTGGCTCAACCATAGTGGGTACTGAAATTAACTCTCTAATACCAATGGGTAAACTATGAAGACATATATACAAGTAGCATTGTACAGAATGAGCAGGTTGCATTTATATAATTAGGAGTGTGTGTGCGTGTGCGTGTGCGTGTGTGTGTGTGTGTGTGTGTGTGTGTGTGTGTGTGTGTGTAAAACAATTAAAAAATAGGCCATGAATTTGAGCAAGGGTAAAGATTAAGGAGGGGTAGATGTGAAAGGTTGGAGGAAGAAAAGGGCATAAAGCACTAATATAATATATTTTGAAAAATGAAATAACGCATATGTCTCCATAAAATGGATAAATAATTTAAATTAAACTTCTTCATCAGTGCAGGCAACACTCCCTACAATAGCCATAGATGAACAAAAATCCTGAAACCAGGCATTAGAAGGCCTCTTTCAAATTTTGGGTCAAAATTATCCTGCACATGTATTTCAATTCCATGGTTTAAAACATTATCCTCTGTCAATTTCTATCTTCCTTAGTTTTATCAGAATCCAGATAATTAAGGTTATTCAAAATTGTTCAAGTGATACTATTTTCTATGAATAGATTTATTATTGGCATTATTCCTTCTTATATGATTAATAGAATTCAAGAATGAAACCCTGTGACTTGAAATTTTGATATTAGAGATGAAGTTCATTTTGTTTTGAGACAGAAAATTTTAAACACAGAAAAAGATATTTGAACTTTATATGGACATAAACGAAAGCTTGATATGGGATGAAAAGGGACCATTATTGTTTCAAAGGACACTGGCAGATCAATGGAGGATAGGGGAAGAGAAATGTCTTAAATTTAAATTTGTGAATTGTCACTGTATTTAGTCATTGGAGTTGCTTGGACATGAAGTTGCTGAAGGAAATATTTCTTTAAAATCCAGGAACAAGGAACATCAATGATAGAACGAGAGCAGTTCCTTCCATATGGTGTCAGAATCTCTGCTCCTGATCACTGGAGGGAATTGAGTATGCCAAGGAAGCACTGAACTACACAGAAAAATCACCAAACTTTACAGGAAAGTAAGAACAAATAAGACATAAACAGGTAGCAAAACTAATAATCAAGGCTATACTAATATCCAATACAACATTCCTTCTACAACTTTATTTATTAACTTAATATATATGGGAAAGTGTTGGTGATAAAGCTACCAAAGGATCACCCTTTTACTCTGACTGTGGTAGCCCTTTGTGGTCATTTACTCTCAGAGCACTATTACAACATAAACCATATCCTGACTTTTCTCTCTGTGGAAGGCTTTATTTTGGCATACACAGATGTAAACTGAAATTTTAAAAGTCATAACACATATGTTGACTTTATGTCCAGTTCATATTCCTAACCCTATGATCCATTCATAAATAGTTTGGCTATAATAGGCACTCCTATGACCAGACCAGACCATAACTAAAGATATCCTGCTTGTTTTAACCTACATTTTTCCATGTGGCTGGTTACCTGTGCTCAGTTCACATGTGTCTGTCTGATCACATCTTCCCTGGTGGGTTGGATCTTCCCACACATGGCTCTATCTAGAATTCTTTCTTTTTCTGGATGTTCCACCCCACATTTTCTGCCTAAGCCATATGCCATAAACTTTTAAATTGACAGGTGATGTACCCATACAATACACAAGATAATCTTTCTACAGTTATCACATTCTTCAAAATATTCAGAAATACGGTATCTCAAGGACGTTTTGTGTTTTGCTGTTGATGTTTATGTGATCTGTAGGGTTTCAAAGCAATGTTCTTATCAATGTCAGTCAATAAACAATGAGCTCTGGGTTCGTTTACATAGCACCAAGACATGGGCTTTAGAATCCAAGTTACTATTCTCTAGGAAAGCCGTCAGTTAAGGTTTCAGTCCTCATGTTCTTTTTCAACTAAACTGGCTGTTTTTCACAGCAGGCACATGTTCAGCTCATCAGGTGCACTCACTACTGTCTATCCCGATGCCTCCTGAATTATGTTCCTTAACACCACCATCTTTCTAGAATTGTTATATTAGAATCTGAAATTTGTTCTCATTTGTGTTATATTTTTGCACTTTTACTTTGCACATAATCATGAATGGATATTAAGGAGAATAATAATTTCAAAATAAAATAAAATAATTTAAATTTAAGTAATGATGATATCTGGTCTTTCTTTCTTAATTATCCCTCTATTTTTAGTTTTGGCTATTGAATATACAGATCCAAGTGCTCACCCATTAAGGATCAGCACAGCTCTACTGAATAAAAATTTTAATAATATAGCATCAGTTTAGTGTTAAAAGTTTTTGATTAAAAAGCTTTCTCCACAATTTTGTCAGTCAGTGAAGTTTTTCATAATTACCAAGTATTTTAAATAGTTTCAAACATTTTAGTTAAGTTTGATAAATGTTTAATGCAATTAATTTGATATTGTTTTGCTCTTTCTAAGAACAACATTCATTTATATTACTTTTAAATGAATTTTTATCTGCATATTCACGTAATTAGGCTTCATCTCAGGTTTGAACATCATTCTTTAGACTTAGAAAAATGATCTTAGGGTAAAAACGATTTCTGTTAAAACACATATTGACATCATTAACTCTTTTTTTCAGATGGAGAAAATATACATTTTCAAAAAATGAAGTATATTGTTTGCAAGATATGCCTGTATTAAATAATTCAGAACAAATAGCTATGTAGATATAGATAAATTGCTATTTTTGCATTATAGCTATTTTTCAAATATCTATAAAATCAGTTGTAGAATAAACCGGACAGCCTGCTTATGACTATGAATTCCACATAGATAAGCTTGCATGTGAAGTTGGAAACTGATAGAATAACAGATAGAATAAATTTCAGTGATACATTGCTCTAGTATAATTTATTCTCAAATAAATCTCTGTGATATTTTAAGACAGAATATCTTATTGACAATATAAATATATTTGTACACATATCTATATGTGGTGTATTTGGTATATATAAATTTATATAAATTATATATACATTTGAGATTTCAAATGTGAAATTATACAGTAAATATATAAAAATAAATTCAAAATTAAACATGTAAGAAAAAGCTTGCTTGGTTTTGTTATCTCATTTTATCTTATTATTATTTTTTGGATGCCTGTCTTCTAGGGAGAGAGAAGGAGAGGAGGAAGGAGAAGGAAAGAGAACATGTGAATTCATATGAAGGATGGAAAAGATCTGGGGAAAAGGGGAGGCCATAACCATAATATACCATATGGAAATGTGTATGTTTTCAGTAAGAGTAAAACCAATAAAAAAGAACATATTTTAAAATTGTATTTAATTTTGTTAGAATATTGGTAACACACAAAATTATTCTAAAAATATATTTAAACCCTAACTTGCTGACTGTAATCTTGGTTTTGATATCCAATATGGATGTTGTATTTTCATTTTCTTTTTGTAGTTAGTAATTGTTTTTGTTTGTTTTTAATGTGTCACTTTTCACTCTCTGTGCATATGGTTTGCTTCCATCAGTTTGAATATTCTTCATGTTCACACTCTATGATTTGAAACTTAATTTGGGTTTTAATTTGGCAAATAGAATATAAGCAGTTGCTGTCAAATTCAAATTCTATTTTTTTTTTTTTTGATAAAGTAAATGGGTAAACGTTGTTATACTAATCTTGGCATATGTGCTTATTAGAAAACATTTCATATCAGTATTTATTTCCCTGTTACTTTTCTGGCCTGAGTTTCCTATTTAGTTTTTCATATGATTCATTTCTCATTCAAAATTCCTTTGTGTGATGGCCTCAGAGGTCTCACATACTTCCTCCCTTTCTTTGTGAGTACAGTCTTGTGGGAAATGTATTGACTCTTAAAGTAGCATTTGCATTTTCTTACCTAAGACCAGTCTTCAGACAAAAAATAGCAGCACATTCTTAATGGCATTAAACAGGCATAGGTTCAGAAGCAGGACTCAGGGATGGGGTGAAGTTTCCATGTGAATAGCTGACCTAGAAATACTTGAAACCTAAATATTTAACACTAATACTCAGGAATGCAATACCAGAAACAAACTATATTGACTCTCTCAAATTTTTTTTGTTTGTAAACCTGATATTTTTAATATGAAAATATTTTAGGACAGAGATTCATGCTATGTAAATTTTGCAGATGTTTATTTTTGTTTGTATTTCTGTTAGATAATTTGTGAACAAAACATTTTGTTTAAAAAAATGTTCCAACATTTCCTAAAGCTGTTAAATGATGTATATTGTAGCTTCAATCCATAAGCCTTTCAAACATAAACTGTACACTATAGTGTATATAAAGACTGTGTATTTGGATATAAACATTGCCAAACTTACCAAGAAAGTGGAACATTTTACAGAACATGTTCAATTTTATCTTTCTTTGTGCCCTACACTCCTTTTATTTGTTATTTTCTTTTACTTAATGTAACAAGTATAAACCAGTAAAGAAATCCTATTTTATCCTTTCCTTAACAGATTATTATATTCCAATTTCCATCTAACTTTTTATACAGATTTTTAAAATATACACTTTATATGAAATATTTACTTGGTTGTGAAAAGTGAAAGCTATCAATATAAAATGAATGAGCTTTTGCCAGAGTAAATTTGACTTCTCATCAGAATAAAATATAATTTTTAAGAATTTACCCTCATGTTTTCCTTATCCTTTCAAGTTGATCAAGGAGATACATAATACTTTAAATAATTCTTTTAAATTTAGAAGATACATTAAATGGCAAGGAGCTTGTAGCAAATGGAAAATCCTTTCCATTAAAGGTTTCAGATATAACATGCTCTATTCAGACACCAACTAAACATTAAATGAGAAGTTTTTCTCTCAGCTGAAAAAGCTAGAGAGTAATTAAAGGTAATTGGTATGTTATTATTCTTAAATGGTTCCTTTTTCTGTTCTAAGAGCACAACGGAACAATTGAACAGATAAAAAGCAAACTATAAATGGCCAAATGGTCCTTTTATAAAATAAGGCATTTCTCTAGACAAGATACTTTAGACTGAGGAAAAGCAGGAGTTATTCTTGTTTGGTTGTCCTATCACACTGGACAAAAGTTGCTTGGATTTTTTTATCTCACAGTGATGAAAATATTTTAGCAATTCCACCCCCCACCCCCCAGAAAAAGGGTGATCATTTACCAGTTGTTGGGATTTGATTCGAAGCTAGTGAACATCTACTTAACAAATGAAGTTGAAGGTGAGAAATTATTACAGTAATTATCAGTCACAGATTGACATTGATCACAGTATTGATCTAGTTGGGGAAGTTCTCACTCTTGGCCTTTTGCTACCCAAATACTGCGTATTTTTCCAGATTGGATCAATATAAGTTGTCATTAAGGGGCCATTTATGTAGTACTTAATTCGTTGAAAACTCTTGTACCAGTTTCTTTCCCACTTAGTTCAATAAAATGACACACTTCTCATCTTATGTTTAGTTTCTCAGCTCTGTCAAAACTCCCCTAGTCATTGATCCTCATTCATCTGACCTAGAAGTAAAGTATAAACCATATATAACACCTAAAATATATAAACACATAAAACCATGTTTCTGTTCTATTTCTTTGAACTGTCATTTATCTATATTTCTGTTTGAACTGTTACTATCACTCCTCCACTTTCCTAATCTTACTTGTGTTTTCTCCCATTCTTATTACACAAAATATTACAATTATATACCTCAGCTTTATGAAGAAATGCAGGTTGTCTTAATAAATGAAAATCTAACTGACATGTGGGTACACTTAATCTTAAACTTTAAAAGGACAAGATTGTATTTATTGTGAATCATAGCCAATAAATCATGGGACATGATTTAGTTTCTAATGTAGAATATTTGATACATTGAGAGTGGGAAAATATCATTTTTAGTCTATTAAACAATTCTGATATTTTAGAGGTTGTGCTGGCTAATTTTGTGTCAACTTGTCACAGCTGGAGTTATCACAAAGAAAGGAACTTCAGTTGGGAAAATGCCTCCATGAGATCCAGCTTCAGGGCATTTTCTCAATTAGTGACCAAGGCTGGAGGGCCCCCTGTGGGTGGGACCATCTTGGGTTCTATAAGAGAGCAGGCTGAGCAAGCCAG
>NC_034593.1:38240930-38248521 GCF_900095145.1 Mus pahari
GGTTATAGGGAACTTTTGGGATAGCATTTGAAATTAAATAAAGAAAATGAAAAAAATAGAAATGATATCAAGTGTGCACCCACTGGAGAGTTTTAAGGAAGATATAATGGAGTGTTGGCATGATGCCTGAGACGTGGTGAGTGCAGACCAGGCATTCTCTCTATTCTCTCCATAACATTTTAACCTGGTTTATGGATCTATTTATAGTTTATAATGAGAAGGACACTAAATGAAGACTCTGTGTAGTACATATACTGTGCAAGGCACCAGGGAGGCCCTTACTGTGCTTCAAGTGTTATTGCTGTTCACCTTAATGAACTTACTCAGAGTGGTTACCAACCAAGCTCATCTTCTCCCCCAGAGGCCTCACACTCTGAAAGTTCTCTGCATATGTCTCTTAAATGCAGAAGACCTCAAGAGGCAGTGAACCTAGAATGCAAATCTTTTAAAACACTAATTAATTTTCCCGTGTATGGGTTTTTTACCTACATATTTATCTGTGTATTACATACATGCCTGGTTGTCTGTGGAGGCCAGGAGAGGGTACTGGATCTCCTGGAAAAGATGTTGTGAAACACCATGTGGGTGCTAGGAACTGAACCCATATACTCTGGAAGAGCATCCAGAGCTCTTAACTACTTCATCTCTGCAACCCTGAAATTCTAGGATAGTGTAAGGAAGCTACATCACAGTGAAATGGGAAGCTGGGCTGTTTTCTCCAGGACCCTTCCAAGAGCTGTATATGGGAATTCTCCTAGCTCCTTAGCCAGTAACTTTGTTCCTCTGAGTTATTGGGGATATCTCTCCTTGGTTATGCTTGAATGGAAACCTCTTTTATGGCTGTCCCATTACTTCTTACAAAATTTCCTATTAAGAAAATAAAATTAGTTTAGTTGCCTAGTTGCCTTTTTATCATAATTACAATAAAAACACACTTATGGAAAAAAAAAAAAAAGAGACCAGCATCATTGAGGTGACATCTTCTGGGAAGTGTTCTCTGAGAGCACAGAGGCTATGTTCTAGAGTTAGCCATGGTTGTACCTTGTGCTGTGGCTGGACTTGGTAATGTGTAAGCATTACCCATGTGGTACTGGTTTTGAAGGCATGAAGGGGTCATACAGAGCAGCTGAGACCATGGAAGCACTGTTTGAGGCCATGGAAGGCCATTGGTGAAGGTGCAGCCTCAGTTGCAATTGGTGGCTCATCACTGAAGGGGTCACAGCAGTGTTTTGGAGATGCCAGTACCATGAGAAGACCACCAAGAACAGCAGCAGCAGCAGTGAAGTACAGACAGCTGGAGCTGGAGCCGAGAAGACAAGGTGTGTACTAAGAAGGGCATGGCTGGAGAAGTGACCCAAGCCCTTGGAGGAGCCCAGAAGATTGTGAGTTGGATCCCAGACATTGGATGGTTGGAGATTGATTTTTGCTTTTGATTGTGACTGTGTCCTGATACTTTTCCCTCTTGAAGGAACTTTTTTAGTGAAGCCCACAGTTAAGAGACTTTGAATTTTAAAGTACTTTGTATTTTAAAAGATACTGTATATTTTAAAGGGATTGAACTTTTAATATGTAAAGACTGTGGGACTTTTAAAGTTATTTAGATCTTTGGGATGAATAAGAACTAAGGATTGAGGCTTACTAGTGATGTGTTTGTGTGTCAAGTTGACAAGGGGTCAATTGTACTAACTAATTTTGTGTAAACTTGACACAGCTGGAGTTATCACAGAGAAAGGAGCTTCACTTGGGGAAATGCCTCCATGAGATCCAGCTGCAGGGCATTTTCTCAATTAGTGATCAAGGCTGGAGGGCCTCTTGTGGGTGGGACCATCTTGGATTCTATAAGAGAGCAGGCTGAGCAAGCCTGTGGAGGCAAGCCAGTAAAGAGCATCCCTCCATGGCCTCTGCATCAGCTCCTGCTTTCTGACCTGCTTGAGTTCTAGTCCTGCATCCTTCAGTGATTATCAGCCATATGGAAGTGTAAGCCTAATAAACCCTTTCCCCCCCAACTTGGTTCTTGGTCATGATGTTTGTGCAGGAATAGAAACCCTGACTAAGGCAGAGGTCAAAGTATGCATTTCATATAATTATTGAAAGATTTCTTAATACCTAACATTTGAAAATACAGTTATATGCATTTATAAATTTCATCTTCGTGCTTTATTTTCATTAAGATTACATTGAAATATAAGTATTATTATCCATCACTTCTTGCGTTTCCAATTTTTCAGCCTACTCAACCTGAGCCTTTGCAGCATCTGTTTCTTATGCTCTGCATGTTGACAGTTCGTGAGTTTCAGTGTTAATTTCTATCTACTTCAACAAGAAATTTCTCTAGCAAAGATTGAGAAATGCACTAATGTTAATGATAAGAACATAAGGACAGTCTAACTGCATATGTATTTATCACTATAACAGTAAGAGCTTCTCTGACAGGGCACATGAAGTTTCGAGCCACTGGTTTTTGCCTGAGTAACCATGCCAGGAAAGGATCAATTCCATCATCTGTAGTTGGACTGAAAATCAATCAGAAAGTCTTTGGTTACTCTCATAATATGTGTGACACTATATCCATGAGCCCTTCTTGCCAGGCTAATCTTTCTGGTAGCTCATAGGTGTAAAGATTAATAAGACTGATATTCAGGAAAGTTTCACACATGAACTCATATCAGTTTTAATGCCATGTAAAAGACCTCCACAAATTCAAACAAGATAAATTCCAACATGAATAAGGTGGAAAGTTACAAAGTCCCACCCTGTCTGAAGAGCGATTGATCATCTGGGTGAAAAAGAGCCAGTTTAGATAAAAAGTGATCCCTGTAAGTCAATCGCAAATTATATTTTTAAAACTCAATTGTCTTAAAAATATTAAAAAGAGAACACACAGTTTGGTGATAAGAGCTAGGGGTAAGAATTGGATTATATAGGTGAGGATTGTGAATATGAATGTACTGAATTAGTTTTTCTAATAATAAAATAATGTATTCATTTTATTTTTATTTATTATTCTCTCATACAATTTATCCTGACCATAGTCCCGACTCCATCCACTCCCACCAATTAGAGCAACTCCCCAGCCATTCCATTTCCCTTCTGCAAAGACCCCAGGGATATCAACTGAACATGGCATAACAAAACTCGATGATACTAGGCTCACCTAATATCATGACTACTTAAGATAACTTTTCCAGTAGGAGGGAAAGGATCTTGGAGCAGGCAAAAGAGACAGAGACACTATTACAAATCCCACCAAAACCCCAAGCTAAACAACTGCAATATATATACAGAGGACCTAATACAGACCCATAAAGGATCTACGATTGTCACCTAAGTCTTATTGAGCCACTACGATTACTTAGTTGATTCTGTGGGTCATAGTCTCCTCATGTCTTAAACCCTTCTGGCTGCTATAATCCTTCATCTCACTCTTCTGCCTTCTGTGGGATTCACTGAGCTTCACTTATTGCTTGGAGGTCATTTCTCACCTCCAATATATATGGATTTGCTGTAGTTATTAATATTAAACATATCTAAATTCATCTGTAAATAAAATAAGGTCTAAAAAGCATTGTTCTTTTTTCCACATAAATGTACATGTCCTTCTCTTCCCTCCTTACCCCCTTCCCTTTCTTCTCTGCCCTTCTTCTTCTCTTTTTTATAGTTTTTAACTTTTTTGCCAATATATGAAAACTTTAATAATAGAGATAGAACCAGAGAAGAAGACAACAGGGACATGCCTAAGAGATATAATAAAACATATGTTGATGAGAGCTAGGTAATATTTGCATCTAGTTTAGATGTATTCTGTACCATGCTAATTTTAGGCAAAAATTACTTTTTGTACTTAATAACAAATGTCAGAATCCACTTTCTGAAATTCACTTGTAACTTCTGAAATTTCATTAAATGAAAAGCTGAATGATTCAATCAATTTAAAAGAATGTTTATTTTAATCATATTTATTTTAATATTAATCTCTTTTTCTGGCTATATATATCTCAGCCCTCACTTCAATTGAGAAAACCTAATTATTATTCACTAAAAATCTGCTAGGATTATGGGATGAATCCTTTCCATTGTATATATTTCCTATGTCTCCCCCCAACAAATTGATACAAACTAAATGCCAATCAAACATGGTAATATATGTAATCGTAGATCTTTAAACTACAATTTCAAATCTCCACTAAACCAGCACAGGCTATGAAATCCTGGTGAGTGAAGATATTCTGTGGCTCCTCAACTCTCATTTGTCTGCTGCCATCCATGGACTCATCAAGTTCCACTTCAGTTTCTGTTCCCAGGGTCATAATACTTCCTCTTCTGTATGGCCAATGTTCAATCCTTCTCTGCCTTGCTGTGATGAGGTCATGTTTCCAAGTGATAATTAAGCATAAATCCTTTAAAGTTTGTTAATTATATATGTTTTACCTTCTAGTTATATCCATATGATTAATCTAACTCCACCCATGTTCTGGGGAATGGAAAATGGTAGGTTGTAAAGGACTGTTAATGCCCTTAGCCCCCGTAAAACAGATCTGTGAGTGCTCCACAGCTCCCATAATAGTGTCAGGTCTTAGGGCCTCCCCTTGAGCTGGATCCTTCTTTTCCTCAGGCTCCTCTCAATTTCCATCCCTGTAATTCTTCCAGACAGTAAAAGTTGTGGGTCAGCTGAAAGAGTCAGATATAGATATTTGTATCCAACCAATGGACAGAAGCTGCTGACTCCTGTGGTTGAGTTGGGGGAAAGCTGGAAGACACTGAAGAAAGAGGTGGGCAACCTTTAGAAGGACCAGCAGTCTCAACTAACCTGGACCCCTGAGATCTCCCAGACACTGAACTACCAACCAGGTAGCATACACCAGCTGATATGAGGCCCCAACACATATACAGCAGATGACTGTAAAGTCTGGGTTTAGTCAGAAAAGATGCACCTAATCCTCAAGAGACTGGAGGACTCAGGGAGTTTAGAGGTGCGGTGGGGTGAGAGGTGGGAACATCCTTGTGGAGGCAGATGGGTGGGGAGGAGGTATGAGTTATAAACAGTTGGAGGGAAGACAAGGAAGGGAATAAAATCTGGAGTTTAAAAAGAAAACAATCTGTGAACTCTCTCATGCTCTCTCTCCATATATGTATATGTGTGTGTATGTATATATACATATATGATAGATATAGATATATAGATATATAAATATAAAAATATAGATATTACAGCTCAATGATAGCTCACATGTCTATTAGAAGGCTTTAGTTTTGAGGCTCATTTTGAAGTGCTCACATTTAGAAAAACACAGGAAGAAAATCTGTTATAATTTTATTTAAATTAACAAAAGATCTGTTGTTCCAGTTGTCATTCTTACACTTATCTCTTTTGCATACAGGAATTATTAACTGTTAGGAATTATTAACTTTTTCCATTACAACTTCATGAACAATATTTGTAAAACTCACAAATAATTTTTAGTTGTAGAGAAGGACAGGTTTTATTTTTTCAACTTTTACAGAAAATGAGGTAAATTTATTGTTTAAGAAATGAAAAATAAATGTTGACTTCCATAAGTGAGATACTTGGGAATTCTAGCTCTGTACAACTAAAATGTTAAATGAAAAGGCTTCATTTCAGAAAGACCAGACTGAGAAAACACTAGCTACCTCAGGAGGGGAAGAACAGAGCTCTCAGAAAACATCTGGGGAGGTCCCCACTGAAATGCCAGCTCAGTGTCAGGTAAAATGGCCTGGGAAGGTTTTCAGGTACTAAATCTTCACAGTGGCTCACAACCACTTAACAACTAGCTGACTGTGTCTTTAGAAAGCTAAAAATGATAAAAGAAATAAAAATATATACATCTGTAAATATATATTAAACTTATTGTTTTAAAATCTAATTAGGTTAAAACTTGGGTCCCTAGATTTTAACTTCTATATTTTTATGTGTATAATACTAAATAAACTAAACAAAATCCTTAGCAAACATTTCTTTTAGAGTGAATATTTTGTCCCCCCCCCTTTTTATCTTTCTCTCTGTGTCACATAATATAGCTATGTAAACTTTTGCAAACTGCATAGCTTTGGGACAATTGAAGAGTGAAAAAGAAATGACAGACATATTTATAGAAAAGCTGAGATCAAGGAGATCATGAGTTCTGATCCAAATGCACTACAGCGTCTACATCCCATGCCTTCTTACAGACAGTGAGAGTGAGTAGAGACTTTAGATAATCCCAGTAGGAGTTGCCTGTAGCAGAGCATCTCAGGCTCACTCATCATGAGGAGGTAGCAGCAATGGACAAGTTCTTCACATTTATTTAAAACTATCTGTTAGGGCAACTTCCACATTTGGACTAGAGTAAGGGTTGTCACTCAGGGTCTGACATGCGTTAACTTCTATATTTAAATTTCTACTTCCAGGCATCTTTTCATTCAATGTCATTTGAAATACTTCTTATGGCATACTTTTTCAAATTAAATTGGATCAATGAGTTTTTTTATTGTCTTTTTTAAAAAATCAATTGCTTTAGCAACCAGCTTGAAGTAACAAAAACAAACAAACGAAAAAACCATTAGAACACCATTTTTTTTTCCAGAAATGTACTCAATATTCTTGTATTAAGTGTCTATGGAAACTTTAGTTTTAAATATTCTTTTTATTTTAATTTAGAATCTATCAAACAGCACTTTATTTTTTTTTAAAAAATCATAATAGTAAGAAAAGTCTAAAGCTCTGAAAGACATTTTTTCCTTAGCTATGAAACACCAATACTTCAGTGAGATAGAAGATGTATAATAGATTATTCTGTTTGAGTTCCACTATTTAATAAAGTCTTTCCACCATTTCTTTCAGAAAATAAAATTAATAAAAGTAAATCATTAATCAAATTCAGTATGTATGAAATTAGAAATAATATTACAAACTATTCAAACATTGCATGCATGTAGTAGTAATTTGATCTCTTAGGAAATTAAATTTATTTAACCAAAGACCATAGTTAGCATACTGCATGATGAAATTAATAAAGGAATTCTAGTTTGTTAATAATGGAAAGTTTCCAATTAAGCTTTATTTGTTATTTCATGACAGTTTCAAATTAAACTATTAAGTCTTTGTTCACTCAAGCTTTAAAAATTATTTCAATTTTACAGAAGGAGAGAATATTTTTATACTACAAATGCATATAAAATACATTTTTGCAAATAAAAAAGGCTTATCCAATAATATTTTTAAACTCCATACATTTTTCATGTGAGAACTATCCTGAGACTGCAGGACAAAGCATTTTCTATCCTTTAGTTGAATTGGGAATGCTAATCAAAGATACCCTGTATATGGAAATCAACAAATGTTCACAGAAACATCATATCTACACTCATGATGAGAAATAAGAAATCAAACACTATATTATACCTACAAAGCAGAAGATCTTCCAACTGGTAATAAGGACACATGCGCCACTATGTTCATAGCAACTTTATTTATAATAGCCAGAAGCTGGAAAGAACCCAGATGTCTCTCAATAGAGGAATGGATACAGAAACTGTGGTACATTTACACAATGGAGTACTACTCAGCTATTAAAAACAATGAATTTATGAAATT
>NC_034593.1:38249098-38251103 GCF_900095145.1 Mus pahari
AGTGGGAGTGGGTGGGTAGGGGAGCAGGGGTGGGGGGGTATAGGGAACTTTCGGGATAGCATTTGAAATGTAAATAAAGAAAATAATAATAAAAAAATTTAAA
Organism: Mus pahari; assembly: GCF_900095145.1. Classification (NCBI taxonomy): domain Eukaryota; kingdom Metazoa; phylum Chordata; class Mammalia; order Rodentia; family Muridae; genus Mus; species Mus pahari. Next base: position 38,249,202 of record NC_034593.1, read on the forward strand.
AAAAAAGATTGTCCTACTCTATGGGGACATTGCTACAAGGTTAAGAATTGCTACAAGGACAAGACTGACTCAGTTTCTTAGTAAGGTCCATGAAAAGTTGGGTATGTGTGAGATTCTTTGTAAGAGAATGAAACAGAGAAATCTGTTAAAATACCCTTATGTGAAAATGTATTACTAAAATTAGAATAGAATAATAGTTACTATGCTGGAATCTTCATTTGATAGTTATGGACTGCACCTGTGATTTCAAATACAATAAATACATACATAAATAAGTATACATACATTATACTTTTAATTAATTAAAAACAAGTGGATAAAAAGAAAATATTGCACTAAAAATTCCTAATTGATTTCTATTTATCATGCTTTTATTTTATGACATACTTTTCAATATAATTGAATTCAGCCTTTATTGACTATTTATAATATTTTGATTTACTTTTAAGACAGAAGAAATGACTATATTCTCTTTTAATTCTTATAAGCATGCTGCTATTGATTTGCCCATTTTCTGGCTGACTTATGAGTGTCCTGGAGCTAAAAACAAAACAAAAAAAAGCTTAGAATAGTATTATGTTTCTAGTGATTAGCAAAACATGCCTCATGTAATTAATGCAAAAGATCATTTAAGGAATTCACAAACATATCAAAAGGTATACCTACTGACAGAGCTAAGTTAGAAAAAACCAGCCTAACTACCTCCTTGGAAAACAGGTAGAGGCTGTTATAGTAGATTCTATATGAATTCGAAAAGAACAATTATTTACTCTAAGGAGAATAGTGAAGAATATGGAACTACAGTTTCCAATTGGAATTCATGTTCTGCAATTTCATAAGTTCACTGGTTTTGGGCAACTACTTTTACCACCATTGACCCCTGTCCCTTAATCTATTTATCAAGGACAATGTAAGTACAAGATGTAAATTCTGCCATAGGGCATACTGATAAAAATGCTAACTGATAACCAAAATAGTCAACTCTCAAGGGCTTACCTATTCTCATTTTATCATTAATCATTATCTCCTATTGCTTGTCTTGCATTGGTTTATATATTTATGTGTGTTTGTGTTTGAAATAAACTAGAGTGGCTGGATATTGCTCAGCAGTTAAAACCACTTGTTACTCTTACAGAAGATTCAGGTTCATTTTCTACCACCTATACCCCGTAACACACAACTACCTTTAAAAAAGTTCGTAAGAATTCAGCATACTGTTTTGACCTCTCTCTGTGTACATGATTTAAATGTATGTACATCAAAGTATAGTCATACACAATAATAATAATAACAATAATAATTATTTACATATATTTTTAAAATAACTTTATGTACTATATTGTTATTACAATTTCTTTACTCAGATTCTTCCAGAACTTCACAACCTCCCCAACCACTCAACTCCATGTCCTTTCTCTGCTTCTTTATAAAATAAACAAGACAGGCACACAAATGAAACAATAATCATTTAAAGAAGGAACAGTGCAGAACAAATACACACAAACAAAACCAATAAAAACACAAAATCAGGAATTATAATTTATGCCCAGGCAGTGGTGGCACTCTCCTGTAATCCCAGACTCACAGGCATGTCTCTGAGAGTTTAAAGCTAACTTGGTCTACAGAATAAGTTCTAGGACAAGCAGGGGTACACAAAGAAACCCTTTCAAATAAGAGGAGGAGGAGGAAGAAGAGAAAGGAAGAAATGAAGAAAATGAAAAAATAAAAAATAAAAAATAAAAAATTGAAAAATGAAAAAGAAAGTGACAAGGTTGCCATGCCAGCTACTGCTTTGAAATAATCCAGCAAATGACAGAAGAAGGAGGAGAAGAAGAAGAAGAAGAAGAAGAAGAAGAAGAAGAAGAAGAAGAAGAAGAAGAAGGAGAGAAGAAGGAGGAGGAG
>NC_034593.1:38251274-38270724 GCF_900095145.1 Mus pahari
GAGGGAGGGAGGGAGGGAGGGAGGAAGGAAGGAAGGAAGGAAGGAAGGAAGGAAGGAAGGAAGGAAGGAGAAAGAAAAAATAATGTTCTTAAAGTACTAAAGAGAGAAAAAAGTCTATAAATTAAAAAAGAGCATTGAATTCATTTTATGTTTGACATCATAAAGTACTAAAGAGAGAAAAAAGTCTATAAATAAAAAAAGAGCATTGAATTCATTTTATGTTTGACATCTACAACCTGGACATGAGGCTGGCCCTTAAGTGGGGGTGACGGGTGACATACACTGACAGACCCTAATGGAAAACTATTTTTTCATATAAAATAGTACTTAGATGACTTTCTTTCTGTATTACAGGTTTAAAGTAGAAACCATGACTTAGTAACCATATTGAATAGTTTCTGCAAGGCAAAGGACACTGTCAACAGGACAAAACAGAAGCCTATAGATTGGGAAAAGATCTTCACTAATCCTATATCTCATAGAAACTTAATATCTATAATAAAGAACCAAAAAATTAAACTCAAACAAACCAAATAATCCAATTAAAAATGGGGAATAGAAATAAATAGCAAATTTTCAACAAAGGACTCTCAAATGGCTGAGAAACACTTAAAGAAATACTCAAAATCCTTAGTCATCAGGGAACTAAAAATCAAAATAAGCCTGAGATTCCACCTCATACCAGCCAGAATGGCTTATGTCAAAAACTTGAGGCTAGCACATGCTGTCAAGGAGGTGGAAAGGGAAACACTCCTCCATTGCTGGTGAGAATATAAACTTGTACAATTCCTCTGGAAATTAATCTGGCAGTTTCTCAGAAAACTGGAACTCGATCTACCTGAAAACCTAGTTATACCTCTCCTGGGCATATAACCTAATGATCCTCCATCATACCCCAAGGACACAAGTTTCACTATGTTCACAACAGCTTTATTTCATAATAGCCAGAAACTGGAAACAATGTTCATATCCACTAACTGAAGAATGGACACAGAAAATGTGGTTCATTTACACCAAGGAAAACTAAACAGCTATTAAAAACAAGGACATCATGAATTTGCAGGTAAACAGATGGAATTAGAAAATATCATCCTGAATGAGGTAACACAGACCCAAAAGAACAATATGGTATATACTCATTGATAGGTGGAGATTAACCTTAAAGTATACAATATCAATGATATACCCTAGAAACCCAAAGAAGTTAAATAAGAAAGAGGGTCCAAGTAGGGATGTTCGACTCACACTTAGAAGGGAAAACAAAATAGTTATAGGAGGCAGAAGGAGAGAAGGAATTGGGCAAGGGGCAAGCCTAGTGGGCATAGGGAGGGCAATGGGTAAGCAGGATCAGATGCAGAGACAGGAGAGAGGCCCCGTGGGCCAAGAGAATGAATGGAAATCTGTGGCTGCCTGGGGAGGTGTGAGGGGAAAATTTCTAAGAAGTTCCAGAGACCTGAGATAGATGCTCCCAGGCATCATTGTAGTCCTTAAGAGTAGGGACATGAAACCTGAAGAGGACACTTCCTGTAGCCAGGCAGAATCTCCAGTGGAAGGGTAGAAATATTAACTTTGGTCCCAGAGTTTGTCCTGTCAAAAAGAAAGGCAGGAATGGAATAGAGACCAAAGGAAAGACCACCCAATAACATGACCAACTCAAAACCCATCACATGGAGAAACACAATCCCTTACATTCTCAGTGATATTCCCTTATGCTTGCAGACAAAAGCCTAGCATAACTGTCTTCTGACAGGCTATGCTCAACAACGGATGGAAATAGAAGCAGATACCCACAGCCAAAGATCAAAGACACTCATGTAAGAGTTGGGAAAAATTTGAGGGGCCAAAATTAGGTGGGGACTCCACAGAAAGACCAATAGAGTCAACAAACCTGAATTCCTGGGAGCTCTCATAATCTGAGCCACCAACAAAAGAATATGCATGGTGTGGAACGAGGTCCCCAGCATAATTGTAACAGGCACCTGAGTCCTCTTGGCTGCCCTGTCTGACTTCAGTAGGAGAGGATGCACCTAATCTGACACAAGGATTGGGGGATACTTAGGAGGTTTCCCACCTACCAGAGAAAAAGGAGAGGAGAGATGGGTGGAGGGATTCTCTGAGGAAGGGACTGGGAGGGGGAGCAGTGTTTGGAACGTAAACAAATTAATTACAAAGAAGAATATTGAACCTGCATTTTTGTTGTATTAAGAAGTCTTTCCTGCTGACTCTGAAAATGTAGCATCTATCTGCTCTAAATGTCTTTTATCTACATCTACTTCCATAAAATCTGCATTATCATCTTCAGTAGTTTTTCATGTTTAAAAGCTTACAAGAGTATAAATGGTATTATGGAAACATCTGTTTCCTTCAAAAACAGCAGTGGCTACTCTATAAATGAGACGTCTGTAGGGGTTCTCTAGGTCCAGTGACTGAAACGAAGGGCACAACGTGCCTATTTATCCTAATGGAGTTGAACTTCATTTAGTAGTTGTGGAGCTGCTTGTTCTGTGACCATGGCTATGCTTTTATTACTAGATGGCATATGTATAAATATAAGGTCTCGCATACACTTTAAATTTTGTAAACTCATGTTTGCTTGTTTTGCTTTTCATATGAAATTGAGGACTGTCATTTTGAGGTCTCTAGAAACTCCCATTTAGAGTGCATCAAATATCTCACCATAAAATCAGACACATTGAACATGATACAATAGAAAGTAGGGAATACACTTAAATTGGCACTGGAGACAATTTACTAAAGAAAATAAGCAATTAGCAAATGGAACTGCATTAAACTGAAAAACTTCTGTAAGGCAAAGGATACTGTCGGAGGACAAAATGGCAGCCTACTAAATGAGAAAAGATTTTTACTACCTCCACATCTCTTAGAGGAGTAATTTTCAAAATATATAAATAACTCAATAAAGAAGACATAACAAACCAAACAATCCAATTAAAAATTGTGGTGCAGACTTAAACAAAATTCTAACTAGTGGAATCTAGAATGGCTGAGAAATACTTAAAGAAATACTCAACATCTTGATCCTTCACAGAAATGCAAATCAAAACTACTTTGAAATTCCAACTTACCTGTGTCAGAATGTCTAAGATCAAGAGGATGTAGTCTATAAATCTATGGCAAGTGAAACTCCCAGACCCTAGCAAGACTCTGAGCAATAAGAGATATGAAATAGGCAACCAAGCAAGACTTCCAATGGAAGGATATGAATACCAAGTCAGCTACAAAACCTTTGACCCACAATTGTTCCTGCCTATAAAAGGTGAAGGGATTAAGAGGGAGCAGAAAGTGAGGACATGACAAACCCGTGATTGGCCCAACTTGAGTCCCATACCATAAGAGAGATCCCACCTCTGACATTATTAATAATACTCTGCTATACTTGCAGACAGGAGTTTTGCATAATAGTCATCTGAGTGGCTTCATCCAGTAGCTGATTAAAACAGATGCAGAGACACATAGAAAAACATTAGGCAGAACCTAGGGGATCTTGTGGAAGAAGGGAAGAAAGAATTGAAAGAGTCAGACACTTTTGATGTCTAGTCAAGGACACTAGAAGAAAACTTAAGGAATCAACTGTGCTGGGCACATAGGAACTCACAGAGACTAAACCACTAAACAGAGAACTTACATGGGACAAAACCAGTCCCACTGCACATATATAATATATGTGTAACTTGGTCTTCATGTAGGATGTCTAAGCAAAAACAAGTACTGTCTCTGTCTCTGCTCTCTGTTGTTGCATCACTTTCCCATAACTGGATTGTTTTGTCTAGCTTCCATAGAAGAATATGTGCCCAATCATACTACAACTTGATATCCATGAGAGGTCTCCCCTTCTCTGGGAAGAAAGGGAGGCAGCATAGTGGGAGGGGAAGGGAGAAACTGGGACTGAGAGGAAAGGAGGGAGGGTATATAAAGTGAAAAAAAAAACAATTAATGAAAAACATCAATCAAGGATATACATGTTCATTCTGACTTTGTTTTGGAAATTAAAAGAGCTTCTCTAACCCTATTTAATAGGTAGATAAATGTGTCTTCTATTTTTGATAATTAGTCTAAAGGAGAAGCCAAGTATGGCATTGGATATATGTGACTCTAGCATTCAGAATGTGAAGGGAGAAAATCTTCAGTCAAGAGCCAGCTTTGACAAAACACGGTCCTATCTCAAAACACAGAACAGAATAAAGATATAAGAGATAAATTTCATGTGCTCTATTTTAATGTGTATGATATGAGAATTAAAAGAATGTCACATGGCTTTAGTGTCTACTTTTTCATATTTAATATGGAAGTGATGTAATACTAAAACTGAAACAAAGTATAGTACTAAGAAATTAAATTTTGTGTCAAACAGTAAGCTCTACATTTAGGTAACATTTTGATGCTAAAGTATAGTAATCAGATTTCAAAAAGCAAATAATCAATTCATCTACATTAAACTCATATTTCAAGTTTATTCCCATTCACTTAATCATATGATAGAGGCAGTGCTGCAGGCAGGATGTGTCTGGCAAGCTAGAATACGGATGGCTATAAATGTGCATTAATAAAAATATGTCATCAAATTTCTGAAAATAGCTTTTGTAAATGATTCGATGATTTTTAATCATTCACACACATGCTACATTTGATTAAGCTGACAATAAGATGGAGAACAATTACTGGAAATTCTCTACTGCAAGCACTTTTCATTTTTATTGAAATTTCATCTGGCCAAATAACCATTACAATAAATTTTCCTTATTTTATTTCATTCTTAGAAAATGCATTTGCTTCACTACTGTGTTCATGGAATAAAGATTTTTTCAATTCTTCCATTTTAAAAAGATTTTTTTATTGATGAATTTAACAATATGAACAATATGAACTATCCAGTATCCCCCAAAGCGGGGTCTCTAGTTGCATATGTAGCAGAGGTCCTATCTTTTAAAGGTTGTGCTTGACTGCCCTTGTTGTGGTAATGTACTCAACAGCACCAAGTTAAGGAGGAATCATTTACTCAACTCCTGGTTTCTTTATTCTGAAGCCAAATTCTGAGTAACTATGATCCAGAACAGAGTTTTAGATTGCTCTAAATACTGTGTTCAAATGTGGTAACTGTTTCTGAACTACTTAAAATAAGAAAGGAACAAAAGTCATAAAACAATCCATACGTTAAAAACAGTTGTAACTGTCCATTAGGTCTGTTGAGCAAAGTGGAGAGAGGTTGCTTTAGTCTTGAGAGGCTGCCTTAATACGTTTTTTCGCATAGGCTCTGTGGAAGTCAGAAAGGATTTACCTACTATCACAAGAAATGTAGGTCATATATGGAGTTGAGTGGCTAGTAAGGGGGCTAATAATGATCCAAAATAACTGAGCTCTGGATCTGCAATGATCTATCCACTTACATCTTAATATCCAAAGTAAATTTTTGTAAGTAGGGCTTCTTCTGGAAAGTTTTATTCACATCCACAATCAACATGCCTTATAAAGTATGTATAAACAAACAAACAAACAAATTCACACAAACCCAAGCCCTTTGTAGTTTGGGGCTTACTAATTTCCAGTTTAACATCAAAATGAGTGAGCAAACTTGCTTCAAGTGAGTAAGGTGAAAAATGAGAGTATAAGAAACCAGCTTCTTCCTGTTATCTCTGTATGCACACATACGGAAATGTAGTTATATTTGCAAAGTCCATACACAAGCACCAAAAGTATATGTTTTCAGTATATACATTCTAATTTTTCTATTGATTGGGTATTTTGTTTTTTAAATTTCAAAGTGACAAATATTAGCTGAGATAATAGGGTATTTTAGTTCACATTTATGTATTTATTTTTTAGAAATGACCAACCATTTGAAAGATACATGTGCATGACAGATCCACTTTCCTGCAAGTCATCCAGGACAATATAGAGAAGATATAAGTCACTATCAATGTTGGGGGTGACTTTTCATTTTGCAGCCGCCTTTGAGTCAGGTTACTCCCTGCATGTAAGATAGTCAACTCAACAGTTCTATTAGGCTGGACTTGAGTGTGATTCTTCCTTGGGTCTCTTTGTAGTACCCCATGTTGAGGTGAATGTGTACTTGTCATCGACTCAGGAGAAGAAATATCTTATATGAAATAAAAAATAGTGAAAAGAAAATTTAAAATAATAGAAAAAGAATTTATTTTCAGAATATTATTTTATTTAAATATGTGGAATAAACTTATTTTTTTGCAAACAGTGGGCATTCTAGTGACTTATAAACAGTCATTCACAGGCCTTAAACATACACATGAATTTAGCCTAAGAAACATGTGGACATGCAGATTTCTCATGCTACAGATTTGTAAATACTGTCATAAAAATAATCAGATGGGAACAATTAGAGAATTCAAAAATACAGGAAGTTCTAGAATATTTAATGCCAGAATAGGCTGTGCATTTTCTTCTGGCAAGAAATTGGCAAGCTAAACTCTAAACATGGCCTTCTATTAATTACAAGCAATCAAAGACAGTTTTAACATGAATTTAACACCATATAATTTATTGCTAAGTTACAATTATGTGTACTGTACTGATCTAGTTACATTCAAATGACTTATCATTTCTTCTGAAAAAAAAAATGTGAATTATTTGCCCATTATATTTCTTTTCTAACCACATAGGATGTGATAGAGATTATATATTAAGCCAATTTTAGTTTAGCTTTAAATATTTAAAATAGGCTATCTCACCATTAATTTCTAAAATCAGGTCACCTTGGTTAAATTTAAATCAGCCTTGTTTAATAGAAAGTATTCCTTAGCAGATCTATTTTTCTGATATGGCTGTGTTTTATTTTATGGTTTTCACCATGAGTAGTAGCCAGCCTAGGGTTAATGTTAGTTGTTCAGAACCTCACCCCACTATTTAGTTGTATTTCTAGAAGGCGTGATAAGTAGTATAAAGAGAGCATTTGCAAGTGATCCCTTCTTTTTCTACATATGAAAATCAATTTATGTAATATTCTGTCATATTTTAACAGAATCTAATCTACAAATTGACATTTTGCCCATTTTCATAAATGCCAATATTGCAATGATGTCAATGATCACCAAATTAGATTCTAGTTTGTTGCAAATTCCAAAATTCTGTTGCCTTTCATCTATGGAACATAGGTAAGAAGTAAAAAGCAATAACTACTATGGTTCTTCTTTGGGAACAATGTGGGACTCATGACATTTCATGCAGTGAAGCAAAATCTGTATATCCTTGATCTACATGTTGTTAAGGATGTAGAGAAAGAGGAACACCACTCCATTGCTGGTGGGATTTCAAACTGGTACAAACATTGTGGAAATCAACCTAGAGGTTCTCAAAAAACTGGAAATACATCTACCCGAAGACCCAGCTATACCATCCTTGGGTATTTATTAAAATGATGCTCAATTCATCACAGGGGTACATGCTTCACTATGTTCCTAGTGACCTTATCTGTGATAGCCAGAAACTGGAAACAACCCAGATGTCCTACAATGGACGACTGGATATAGAACATGTGGTTCATTTACACAATGGAAAACTATTCAGATATTAAGAATAAGGACATCGTGAGTTTGCAGGTAAATGGATGGAACTACAAAGTATCATCCTGAGTGAGGTAACTCAGTNACAAAATGACATGCATTGTATATAATAATAAGTGAGTATTAGACAAAAAAGTTCAGAATACCCAAGATAAAATTCACGGAACTCATAGAGGTTAACAAGTCACAGGGCCCAAGTGAGGATGCTTCAATCCTAGGTGGTAGGGAGAAGAAAGTAATCATGGGCGGCAGAGGGAGGGAGGCACTTGGGTGGGAGAGGAGATATAGAGGGGAAAGAGGTAACATGATCAGGTATTGGATAGGGGAACAGGAAAGAAACTCTGAGGACCAGCAGAAAGCATGGAAACATGCAACCTCAGCCGCTGAGAGGTAGGGGACCCTCTAGAATGTATGAGAGACCTGGGAGGTGAGATATTCTCAGGACTCAAAGGGAGTGACCTCAGATGAAATGCACAATAGTGGGGAGAGGGAACTTGTAGTCTACCTCCAATAGAAAGACAGAGCATCAAGTGAGGGATGGGATTGCCACTGCACAGTCAAAAACACTGACCCAGAATTGTTCCTGTCAAGAAAAAAAAAAAAAACAAACTTGAGGGACAAAAAAGGAGAAGAGACTGATGGAAAGGAGGACTGAAACCAATCCAACTTGGGATCCATCTTAATGGGAGGCCACAAGGCCTGACACTTTTACTGATGCTATGGTGTAATTATAGACAGGGTCCCAGTATGGCTGTCTTCTGAGAGTTCCAATAAGCAGCTGACTAAGACAGAAACAGATACTTATACCCAATATATGGACAGAAGCCAGGGACCCCTGTGGTTGAATTTAGGAAAAGGCTGGAAGAAGCTGAGGAGGAAGACGACCCCATAGGAAGACCAGCAGTCTCAACTATCCTGGACCACTGAGATCTCTCAGACATTGTGCCACCAATCACGTAGCATACATTAGCTGGTCTGCGGCTCCTGACACACATACAGCAGAGGACTGCCCAGTCTGGCTTCAGTGAGAGAAGCAGCACCTAACGCCTGAGAGACTTGAAGCCCTAGGGAGTAGGGAGGCTGGCTGGTGGGGAGGGTCCTGTTGGAATAGGAATAGGAATAGGAATAGGAATAGGAATAGGAATAGGAATAGGAATAGGAATAGGAATAGGAATAGGAATAGGAATAGGAATAGGANGAATGAGATGAAGAACTATGGGAGAGCAGACTGGGGTGGGGTATCGACTGGATTATGAGAAAAAATAAAAGTAATTAAAAATAATAAATAAATAAATAAAAAGTTAAAAGCTTACCTTTAAATGCACAAAAAAGATAATGCTTTTAATAGCATATTTACTGTTTTCTGAAGAACATGAAAGTAAAGAAATTGACTAAGAAACTAGCTAGGAAAGGCAGAGGCTGATACAATCAAACTTGGTTGTTTGTCCTTTAGGGTGGGGTTGAAGCACAGTGATGGAACTCTTTCCACAAATTCCGGTATTGTGATCCTTCTAAGTACTGTAAGAAATTAAAATGACGACAGATAAGTAATAAACAGTACGTAACCGTTATTTGGCTCTGCTATTTTGCACATATGTAGAAAACTCTATGAAAAGGTTAGTTTGTTTATTTATTTTTAGTGTGTAAGGAGTTTGAGGATGGTTTCTAGGTAGAAAATCAAAAATATCAATAAACAGTTCACAAATATGCTCCTTAGTTTGAACATACAGCCATTGAGACAGAGCTTCACAAGTCTGCATCATTTGATGGGTTGTGGGTTTCATTGATGTTCTCTGTCTGTTGCAAAGAAAGTTTTCTTGATAAGGAGTGAAGAGTTTGAAAACGTTTGGCTATAAGGGCAAATGCTCATAAACTGTAGGGATTATGCTGGATTAGTAAGTGGGTGGCTGTAAATTCTCCTCCAAAAACTATAACTTTACTCTCACTGTGTAGTTTGCTAGAGTTCTAGTATCAGGTAAGAGGTATGGTTTCCCTCCTCTTGAGCTTGTCTTTGTAACACTATACCGACTAAGCAAATTCTATTATATATATATATATATATATATATATATATATATATATATATATATATATATATATATATGCAACTAATAGAAAAAAACACCATGAATTTGAAGGATTGGTTTAAGGGGTTCATGGGAAAGTCTGCAGGCATGAAATGAAAAAGAAAATGTTCTATTTGTATTGCAATCTCAAAAATAGGAAAACACTATTTTTATCTTGTTACTTACATTTGAAAATAAAACTAATGCCACAATTCATATTGTTTTGAGAATAATGCCAGTTCAGAGTCGCAGTCTGAGTACCATTGTTAATTGTAATAGATAAACCAGCCTGCACTATGGCCAGTGCTGACTCTGGATGTACTTTGTTTCTTCTAACTACAAAATAAGGGTTTTTGTTAGGCCTTTATGCATTTTTTTATGTCACAACATACTGTACTCAGATTTTCATTTTTGGTTGGCAACATGGCTATGATACATTCAGGTTCTCATCATCATATGAAAACATATTTAATCATAGAAGAATAGAAGTATATTTCCATTGGTAGTGAACTTCCAGAAATCCAGCATCCTTAGACAGGAATTATCTGTTGTTATTTCAGTTGTGCCTTGTAGAGTTTAACTCTATACCACCATGACACTGGAGTAAGCCCTTGGAATAAAAGCGATTACAACTCTTCAGAGAGGTCGAATTTCTGTTAAGAATTATAAAATGCATGAACATATAATGTGTTGTTTTCTACAATACTAATGTTAATATTCTATGTACAAGGAATACATACGCTACTATTCTAAATGACAGCAAAAACAAGATTAGACATAATTATTTTGAAAACCTTTATGTGAGTTTTGGAAGAAATAAAGCTTTGCCCTAAATAGAATGAATTTGACTTTCTCTATGTGCTGGGAATTATGTTTTTCACAGGGGGCACTTGCCTGACTTTCTTATGCTGATAGATTTTAAAATAAAAGAAATAGCATTGTTTTTATAGAAAGCCTTAAAAGCCTGATAGCATTTGTGTGACTGACAAGAGGCTCTTTCACTCCATAAAGCAGCTGAAACTCTCAGGACTATACAAAGTTAACATCAATATGCTTAAAGTGCTTTCATTTACCACATTATTTGAAACTTTCCTGTGGCATATCCACAGTTTTATAAGATTGCAGGAAGTAGAGAAGAGAACTGCTGAAATCAATTGATATCGAAGACAGTATGACATTGTAAACTATGTTACAGACTAAAGATTAAACACAGAGTGCCTTGGCTATGACAGATTCATTGTTCTCTGTATTAAATGGGCCTAGGCATAGTTTAATCTAGTCACCTTACATCCAAATATGAAAACCTGTAATTATTTAATGAACTAATGCAAATGGAGGACCAGTAGTGATGCAAGTCAGAGAAAGTCTGTTACCTGTGCAATTAGTGACTAAAAGAAAACGCTTTGCCCAAGAAATATAAAAGATGAACTACCTCTATTTAAGGTATCTCTTAGATAAAGAATGTTTTCTATTAGTAACTATGCCTGTGCATTTTTCTCCTAATTTTTCATTAAAACTTCAAAAGAAAAAATTCAAAATGTAAAAGATATCTTTTTCCTGCATATATATATATATATATATATATATATATATATATATATACACATATGTATACATATAGTATGCTTTTTTGATTTTCATTATAATTTTGATATATGTAATATATTTACTGACATATTTACATAAAGTTTCATTTAAAAACACCACAAAGACATTTTTTTCACTCAGTACAAAAACACTGTACTTAAATTATTTTGATGTCAGGTGAAATGATGACTGTTACAAACACTGTGTGCCCTGATGAGAATGATTTTTCTCATCTTAATTAGTGAGGTACAAAAATAATTTGTTACATGTTATTCTTCTCACATGATTCATATATCAAGCTGGACAAAGTAAGGGAATGTCATAATTCTCTTCTTAGGAAAATAACAGACAGAAACACCATGAAAATTAAAATAAACACATACATGTATGATGAACAATTTAGCAATCACACAACATGCATGTGGAAATGTACCTCATTTAATTTTGAGTGATCTAACAAGAAAGCAAAATATAAAACATAAAACATAAAATATAAAACATACTGTTTACTAAACTGGATTCATGCTATTTATACTTAGTTCATAAAAAAAAATTATGAAAAATAAACCAAAATACTCTGTTCCTGAAGATCAAGTCTCCATAATTCACCTTTCTTTGCTAAATTTTATCTTTAAGTTTTTATTTAAAATGAAATTATAATTAAGTTCTGATGGTTAATCTCAGTTCTAAGTTCATCAGTTGTTTCAATCTACTTCTGCATACTGTGGTTAAACAATTATCACAGTTTATACTTCCTGGCATAATTGAAACTTCTTGAATGATGGCATCTTTTGGAAAAAGTCAAGGAATTTGTAGGCTGCTTGAGACAATATGAGACAGTTTCTGAGTTAAACAAATTTACACAAGGGGTTTTTAATTTTTCTTTGCTATTGAAATACAAGAATTAAGGACTTGGAGTTCCCATACCTACTGGGCAGATGCAAGTCTGAATTAGTAAAGTCTTACAAATATTCTGACATTTTTCTGTTTCCTAATGGAAAGAATGAACTTCAGAAAGTTGCATTAGAAAATAGAGATAAGTTCTACTATCTGGCATCATGTAAAATCTTAAGATTTTTTCTTCTAGTTCTGTGTGGAATCATTTATCTTTTATTTATTTTGTTTATTATGTGGGTATGTGTATGAAAGAAAGAGAGAGAGGCAGAGAGACAGAGACAGAGACAGAGAGCGAGCATGCAAACACACATGGCAAACAATGGAGACTAGGAAACAATTATTGGAGATGATTTCCTCCTTTTATACATTTATTGGAATTGAACTCAGTTAAACAGGCTTCAGCTTTCATGATAAGACTCATTTATTCAAGAAACTGTCAAATTGGCAAATTAAATAAGCTTCTTTAGAATTTAATTATAAATTAGATATTTATGATATCTGTGAGCCTATTCAAAATGTCTTGGGATTTTAGTATTTGCAAAAGCTTAAAGAATCTCCTACAAATGGACAGATTCATGAAATTTTGTTCTTAAAATGTTTCCACATAACAATTAAATTTAAATTGCAAATATCAATCAAAAATTGTTTAACCTTAATACAAATACATTGAGAAAATCTCATCTCCATGAATTATTTAAAATTATATTAGAAACACAAAATATTTAAGAATATACCAAAATAGATATTCCAATGTCTAACAAAATAAGTTATTGTACTAAAATACCATTGTGGGAAAAAAATCAATATTCTACCACCATAAAAAGACAGTTTCATGTTCTCTCTCTCTCTCTCTCTCTCTCTCTCTCTCTCTCTCTCTCACACACACACACACACACACACACACACACACACACACACACACACACTCACACACTCACACACACACAAAAGCAACAAGCAGGACATGGACAGAGATATCTTTTAGAATATCAAGCAAGCAGAATAGAGACAGAAATCTTGAGAGAGAATTCAGAGTATAGAAGAAGACTGTAAAAGCTGTATGAAGCAGCACACAGGTCTTCAGCTTGGACTCTATTTGACGTCACATCATTCTTTAAGCTGCTCCCTCCCAGTCCCACCTTCCCTCAGAACCCCTCTTCAAGCTGGTGCTGCTCTTGGTAAATATAGATTTGTGTTTTGAATTATTCATAGACTCTCTGTCTTCTTTCTTTCTAATGGACATAATTATTGTCTGACATATCTATTAGATATCTCAGAGAACTTTTATTCACTATCAGCTACGCTTGAACTTCACTTGCTATGTATATGGTATGATGTCAGTGTGAAGAATTCTGTCTGATTATATCTTGCTCACTTTGCTATCCTTCTTACTCTAAATGAAATAAAATATTAGTTTACAGTTCCTTTTAAGATAAGGCCCAACTTCGGGTTGTTATTGACCCCTCAAATAATAAGCAACAGACACTTATGTTTCTATTACTGACTAGACTAACAGGTATTTTCTCAAAGAACAGACTTAGGAATATAAAAATACAACTTAAGTGTACAGAATATAAAATGGAAATATAATATGACACCTGAGCATGAAAATAGCCCATAATATGTGTTTAACGTGTGTCTTTTGAAAAGAATATAAAGGTTGATTATATAGCTAAAATGTTGCTTAAGTGGGAAGTAGTTGGTGATATATGTCGCTCCCTGATAAAATACTTATGATTGGTTCAAATACCAGATCCTCAAATGATATTAATAATAACTAAAATAATGTGAAAATGAAATGCTAAATAGCATTGGTAGAAATTTTATATGTCCTGGATAAGAAAAACAGAAGTTACTTAATTTTAAACAGCAGTAATGATTTATAGCCTTCATGCTTTTCTGAATTAAAGACTTTTAGCAAAACACTCAATATTAAAATATATGGGAAGAGTTTGTTCAGAAAATTCAACTTGATCCGGAATATAGAGGTCTGGATTTAAAGGAAGTTTGACCAATATATCACAAGTGGTTTCAGGTTGGATATATTCACATGCTCATTATCTAGATGTTTCTATAGAAAGTAGCATAAAGAATAAATAGGTTTCAGAAGTTGGAAGTTATCTAAACAATGAAAATAAGAACCAATCAGTTGAAAAGCATGTGGAATATTTGTATAATTTTGGGCATTATTTCTTCTACAGTATAACTCTCAATTTTCAGTCTACTATTGCAGAATATTCTCATTTATTGTGCTTAAGTGTTTTTATAACCTTCACTTTATGTAATAAAAATCACACATTATTATATTTTAAAACTAAGGTGAGCTTTTTGTTAGTTTTGTACTCCATTCTCTTTGAAATATTGTTACTCACTAACTTTCCAATACGTTTAATCAAAAGCACAAATTTTACTCTGCCAATCATATGATTCTGTCGCAAATTGTGTATGTCTGTGTGTGTATCCAATTAATAATATATTTATTGTAGATAACTGCATAGGAAATGTGTTTCCTATTCTTGCAACCCTTTATTATTCTTGAAGGCACAATGACTTAAAAGATAAATCGTTTTTATTATCTCAGTTTTTTTCAACAGTCAGCCTTCTATTTCTAAAACTAAGAGGAGAAACTTGAGAACTCGCTCATCTCATTATCATTCCTTAAGTGCTTAATTGATGACTAGACCATGAAGAAATTTTAGCTTACATCTAATATATTATTCCTCAAGCAGAATTGTAGAAATAGTGAAGGACTGTAAGACTTTTACATAAAACAAGTTTAGAATTCAGTGACTCATAGTTTTATGCAACTAAGTAAATATCCTATAAACCATAGTCCTAGGAGTGAGATACATCTAGATACAATTTTATTAAAGTGTAAAAAATGCATTGATATTTAAGGAAAAATAACATGTTTTATATCTCAAAGTACATATATCAGTGAAAATATTTAATTATTTTTATTTTATAATTCTGAATTTTATTGTTTGTTTTATTCTCTAAGGTATTTTTGTATCTCTGAAATTATAGCCATTGTTACTGACTTGATAACTACTAGGGATCTGTAACAGGGAAGCAATTAATGCAATAGAGATACATGCTGCATTATCTTCAGACAGTTATAACTTTTACATAATCAAAGTGTTGCATAAAATTTCTGGAATAAAATTCTCTTCACATACTTCCATAATAGATTAGAAAATGTGAATCTCAAATATAAAAATGTAACTCTCCATAATTTAATTTTGAGATTGTAAGTTCATATCTGTCTGGTGCCTTAAGTGATTGTTCAGAGAGTAAGACTTCTCTAGCAAAAAGAGCAGTGTTTCACATGCAGAAAACATGTTGAGTGACTCCAAACCAGCTGTAGCTCCAGATCTAGGAGATGTAATATGTTGGCATTGGCATTACATCATTCATATGGACAAACTCACAGTCATGACCATAATGATAAATAATGAAATAAGTCTTTAAACATATAGCTAGAATTTAGATTATATAATTTATAATCAAAATAGGCTGTCTTCTTATTGGGAAAATGCCATATTTTGGTTTAGATATTTTATATTTTATAATATCAAGTAAGATAACTCAAGTTTGTCAAAGTCCAAAGTTATAGCCATTTTCAAAACTGAAGACCAAGAAGAAAATTCTATATACAGAATCAGGGTCAGAGAAAAACAACTAAAAAGAAAGGATTGGGGCATGCTCAATTTTCCTTTTATCATCAAGTAACTTTTAAATTTAAGACAATATTCAGGTTATTAAACCAAATATAAGCATTATATTGAAGACAATAGAAGGAAACCCCCAAACTAAATAAGTAAACTACATCAAATAAGACATATTCCCTGTACAGCAGAGCCTAAAAGACAGGACACACACACACACACACACACACACACACACACACACATCAAAAGCTATAAAAACAACAATGAAATAAGAGAAATCATCAATCACTGGTAATTGATATGTATCAACATCAAGGGACTGACATTTCCAATAAAAAGACAAACTAATATAATGGCGGTGAAAGCATGATCTACCCTTACACTTAAACCAAAATAAAGACATTAACACAAAGGAAAGACACTACTCAGGATAAAGGTTTGGAAAAATATTGTCCAAGAAAATTAACCTAAGAAGAAAGTAGAAACAGCCATTTTAAAATCTTGCAATATAGACTTCAAACCAAAACCAATCAGAATACATAGGGAAAGACTGCCAGACATACTCATTAGTGAAAAATTCTACTAAAGGAACTTGATGATTTTAAGCTGTATATTCTCCTAAAAAGAGCACACAAACATGAAACAAAACAAAACAATACAAAAACACTACTTCAGGTTAAACCATGTATTGATCATTGCCCACTGATAGTGGAAAACTTCAATACCACAATCTTGCTAATCCACAGGTTGTCCATATAAAAACTATACAAAAACAGTGAAGCAAAGTTACAGTATATAACAGATGGACCTAACAAATATTTACAGAACATATCACCTAAACAAAAAAGAATATACTTTCTTCTCTGAACCTCAACAAAATTTCTCTAAAACTGATCACATACTCATATGCAGAACAAGTTTCACAGATTAAAAATAATTCTCCCTACATCTTGTCACACCACCATAGATTAAAGCTCGATATATTTAAAAGAAGCATGAGCATTACAAATTCATGGAATCTGAACAATCAACTACTAAGTAAAAAGGAAGAAAAAAATGGGTCGAGAGAGAAATAAAGAAATTAAGAAGTAGTAGAATTGAATAAAAAATATACCCAAACTCATGGGACATAATGAAGATGATTCTAAGAGGAAAGTTAATAATATTAATTACATACATTAAAATGCTAGAGAGTGATCTAAGAGTCCTGTCCCATCTGCCTTTGCCCAGATATTGACTGCTGGTATTTTTATTGATTGATCGAAAAACAACTGTAGACAAGTACATTTAGCATTTATACACTCCCAATTGAATTAAAGCATTAGAATCAAACTCCAACAGGAGAACACCAAGAAAACAAGGCCTCCGAAGTCAACATGATCAAAGCTCATATAAACTCAGAGACTGAAGCAGAATGCACAGGGTCTACAGTGGTCTGCACCAGGTCCTCTGCTTATATATTATCGCTTCCTGTCTAGTGATTTTATGAGTACTGAGTACATGAGTAAGTTGAGTGTGTCTGTTTCTGTGCCTTCACTTAGGCTCTTTTTTTGTTATTTGATTTGTATTGTCTTAAATCATTGTGGCAGTTTTTAATTTATTACATTTTATTTTGTTATATTTTGTTGTTAGCTCTTTAGATACTTTCCCTTTTCTAAAGAAAAAACAAAAAGTGAGTGGATCCAGATGGGATGGGTGACCCCCATCAAGTGGGTCAGAGCCTTGGATGCCCACCCAGGGCTGAGCCGAATCCTCCTGTCCAGAGCATAGGTGGAACTATGGCCAGACATGAGTCTTCCCTCTGCTCTCTTCCCCAGGCACCCTTGTGAGTTCCCAAACAAGTTTTAATATAATGAATAATAATAATAATAATAATAATAATAATAATAATAATAATAATAATAATAATGATAATAATAAGATGGTGATGATGAGGAGGAGGAGGAGGAAGAGGATTCGGGGACTAGAAGGAAGAACCTAAGAAATTTTAAACAAGTAGCCTTGGTTTCTTAATTAGAATCCATCATAAAAACAAAATAAAATTTCCAGTTTGATGCGGACCCTAGTCCTGAGAACCTATCAAAAAAAGTATGTATCCTCTACTTAATTCTGAATAAAAAGGGGATAATCTCAAGGCACAACCTCAACTCTACAACAGAAAATAAATTCTTTTTTTCCTTTTTTTCTTTTTTTTTAACATATTTTATTAGATATTTTCTTCATATACATTTCAAATGTTATCCCAAATGTCTCCTATACCCTCCCTACACCCTGCTACCCTGCCCACCCACTCTGAATTCTTGGCCCTGGCCTTCCCCTGTGCTAGGTCATATAAAGTTTGCAAGACCAAGGGGCATCTCTTCCCAACGATGGCTGACTAGGCCATCTTCTGCTATATATGCAGCTAGAGACAGGAGCTCTGGGGGTACTGATTAGTTCATATTGTTGTTCCACCTATAGGGTTACAGACCCCTTCAGTTCCTGGGATAATTTCTCTAGCTCCTCTATTGGGGTCTCTGTGTTCTATCCTATAGATGACTGGGGGCATCCACTTCTATATTTGCCAGGCATTGGCATAGCCTCACAGAGATAGCTATATCAGTGTCCTTACAGCAAGATCTTGCTGGCATATGCAATAGTGTCTGCATTTGGTGGCTGATTATGGGATGGACCCCCGGGTGGGGCAGACTCTGGATGGTTCATCCATTCATCTTAGCTCTTTATTTTGTCTCTGTACCTATATCCTTTCATGAGTATTTTGTTGCTTATTCTAAGGAGGAATGAAGTATCCACATGTTGGTCTTCCTTATTCTTGATTTTCTTGTGTTTTGGAGATTGTATCTTGGATATTCTAGGTTTCTGGGCTAATATCCACTTAGCAGTGAGTGCTTATCAACTGAGTTCTTTTGTGATTGGGTTACCTCATTCTGGATGACATCTTCCAGATACATCAATTTGCCTAAGAATTTCATAAATTCGTTGTTTTTAATAGATAAGTAGTACTCCATTGTGTAAATATACCACATTTTCNGTATTCATTCCTCTGTTGAGGGACATCTGGGTTCTTTTCAGCTTCTGGCTATTGTAAATAGGGCAGCTATGAACATAGTGGAGCATGTGTCCTTATTACCAGTTGGAACATCTTCTAGGTATATGGCTAGGAGAGGTATTGCTGGATCTTCCAGTAGTACTATATCAAGTTTTCTGAGGAACCACCAAAATGATTTAGAGTGGTTGTACAAGCTTGCAATCTTACCAGCAATGAAGGTGTGTTCATCTTTCTCCACATCCTCGCCAGCATTTGCTGTCCCCTGAATTTTTGACCTTAGCCATTTTGACTGGTGTGATGTGAAATCTCAGGGATGTTTTGATTTGCATTTCCCTAATGATTAAGGATGTTGAACCCAAAAGCAATCTACAGATTCAATGCAATCCCCATCAAAATTCCAACCCAATTCTTCACAGAGTTAGAAAGGGCGATTTGCAAACTCACCTGGAATAATAAAAAACCTAGGATAGCAAAAACCATTCTCAACAATAAAAGAACCTCTGGTGGAATCACCATGCCTGACCTTAAGTTGTACTACAGAGCAATTGTGATAAAAACTGCATGGTACTGGTACAGCGACTGACAAGTAGATCAATGGAATAGAATTGAAGATCCAGAAATGAATCC
>NC_034593.1:38270735-38271952 GCF_900095145.1 Mus pahari
ATCATATGGTTTTTGTTCTTGAGTTTGTTTATATAGTGGATCACATTGATGGATTTTCTTATATTAAACCATCCCTGTATCCCTGGGATGAAGCCTAATTGCTCATGATGGATGATCGTTTGATGTGTTCTTGGATTTGGTTTGCAAGGATTTTATTGAGTATTTTTGCATCAATATTCATAAGGGAAACTGGTCTGAAGTTCTCTTTCTTTGTTTGGATCCTTGTGTAGTTTACGTATCAGAGTAATTGTGGCTTCATAGAACGAATTGGGTAGAGTACCTTCTGTTTCTATTTTGTGGCATAGTTTGAGGACAGTTGGAATTATGTCTTCTTTGAAGGTCTGATAGAACTCTGCACTAAACCTATCTGGTTCTGGGCTTTTTTTGATTGGGTGACTACTAATGACTGCTTCTATGTCCTTAGGGGAAATGGGACTGTTAAGATAATTAATTTGATCTTGATTTTACTTTGGTACCTGGTATTTGTCTAGGAAGTTGTCCATCTTAACCAGTTTTTTCCAGTTTTGTTGAGTAGTCCCTTTATAGTAGGATCTGATGATGTTTGGGATTTCCTCAGAATCTGTTGTTATGTCTCCTTTTTCGTTTCTGATTTTGTTAGTTAGGATACCGTCCTGGTGCCCTCTAGTTAGTCTGCCTAAGTGTTTATCTATTTTATTGATTTTCTCAGGATCTAAAAATGGAAGTAGAAACAATTAAGAAAATCCAAAGGGAGAGAACTGTGGAGATAGAAACCCTAGGAAAGAAATCAGGAACCATAGATGTGAGTATCAGTAACAGAATACAAGAGATGAAAGAGAGAATCTCAGGTACAGAAGATTCCATAGGGAACATGGACACAGCAATCAAAGAAAATGCAAAGTGCAAAAAGATGCTAACTCAAAACATCCAGGAAATCTAGGACACAATGAGAAGACCAAACTTTCTGATAACAGGAGCAAATGAGAATAAAAATTTTCAACTTAAAGGGCCAGCAAATATCTTCCACAAAATTATAGAAGAAAACTTCCCGAACCTAAGGAACGAGATGCCCATGAACATAAAAGAAGCCTACAGAAATCCAAATAGACTGGACCAGAAAAGAAATTCCTCCTGACACATAACAATCAGAACAACAAATGTACTACATAAAGATAGAATATTAAAAGCAGCAAGGGAAAAGGGCCAAGTAACATATAAAGGCAGGCCTATTAGAATTA
>NC_034593.1:38272448-38319634 GCF_900095145.1 Mus pahari
TTTTATCCTAAAACAAAAGGATACACCTTCTTCTCAGCCCCACATGGTACCTCCTCCAAAATTGACCATATAATTGGTCACAAAACAGGCCTCCATAGACACAAAAATATTGAAATTATCCCATGCATTCTATCAGATCACCACAGTCTAAGGCTGTTCTTCAATAACAGCATAAACAATAGAAAGCCAACACTCACATGGAAACAGAAGAAAACTTCCCAAACCTAAAGAAAGAGATGCCCATGAACATATAAAAAATCTACAGAACTCCAAATANACTGGACCAGAAAAGAAATTCCTCCTGACACATAAAAATAAGAACAACAAATGCACTAAATAAAGACAAAATATTAAAAGCAGTGAGAGAAAAAGGTCAAGTAACATATAAAGGCAGGCCTGTTAGAATTACTCCAGACTTCTCACCAGAAACTATCAAAGCCAGAAAATCCTGGACAGATTTTATATAGACACAAAGAGAACACAAATGCCAGCCCAGGTAACTATACCCAGCTAAACTCTCAATTACCATAGATGGAGAAACCAAAGTATTCCATAACAAAACCAAATTCACACAATATCTTTTCACGAATCCAGCCCTTCAAAGGATAATAAAGGGAAAACACCAACACAAGGACAAAAACTACACCCTAGAAAAAGGAAGAAAGTAATCCCTTAACAAAACCAAAAGAAGACAGCCACAAGAACAGAATCCCAACTCTAACAACAAAAAAAGACAGGAACCAAAAATTACCTTTCTTTGATTTCTCTTAATATCAATGGACTCAATTCCCTAATAAAAAGACATAGAGTAACAGACTGGCTACACAAATGGGACCCTACTTTTTGCTGCTTACAGGAAACCCACCTCAGGGACAAAGACAAGCACCACTTCAGAGTAAAAGGCTGGAAAATAATTTTCCAAGTAAATGGTCAAAAGAAACAAGTTGGAGTAGCCATTCTAATATCAAATAAAATTGACTTCCAACCCAAATTTATCAAAAAAGACAAAGAGGTGTACTTCATACACATCGAAGCTAAAATCTACCAAGATGAACTCTCAATCCTAAATATATATTCTCCAAATGCAAGGGCAGCCACCTTCATTAAAAATCTTTAGTAAATATATCTTTAAAAAAATACTTTAGTGAAAGTCAAAGCGCACATTGCACCTCACACAATAATAGTGGGAAACTTCAACACCCCACTCTCACCAATGGACAGATCCTGGAAACAGAAACTAAACAGAAACACATGGACACTAACAGAAGTTATGAAACAAATGGAGTTAATAGATATCTACAGAACATTGTATCCTAAAACAAATGGATACACCTTCTTCTCAGCACCTCATGGAACCTCCTCCAAAATTGACCATATAATCGGTCACAAAACAGGCCTTGATAGATACAAAAATATTGAGGACACTAACAGAAGTTATGAAACAAATGGATTTAACAGATATCTACAGAACATTGTTTTTTAAAACAAAAGAATATACCTTCTTTTCAGCACCTCATGGAACCTCCTCCAAAATTGACCATATAATNAGTCACAAAACAGGCCTTGACAGATACAAAAATATTGAAATTATCCCATGAATCCTATCAGATCACCATGGACTGAGGATAATCTTCAATAACAGCATAAATAATAAAAAGACAACATTCACGTGGAAACTGAATAACACTCTACTCAACGATACCTTGGTCAAGGAAGAAATAAAGAAAGAAATTAAAGACTTTTTAGAGTTCAATGAAAATGAAGCCACAACATATCCAAACTTCCCAAGCTTGTGGAACACAATAAAAGCAGTCCTAAGAAGAAAACTTATAGCTCTGAGTGTGGCTGAAAAGAAACTAGTGAGAGAATACACAAGCAGTCTGACAGCACACCTAGAATCTCTAGAACTAAAGGAGCAAATTCACCCAAGAGGAGTAGATGGCAGGAAATAATCAAACTTAGGTCTGAAATCTTCCAAGTGGAAACAAGAACTATTCAAAGAATCAACCAAACCAGGAGCTGGTTCTTTCAGAAAATCAATTCTTATAATACTTCAAATTAAGACGAGTATGTTCTAAAGGATTCATATTTTTATCCACATCATAATTTGAAAATAACTAAATGAACCTATAACACAAATCAAATGACAATATTAGTACAAGACACTGCTAGCTAATATTTATAAATAATACATATTTCAATGTAAGTATACTATTATAAATACTAAATGTTTCCCAGATGGTTACAAAAATTCTACATCCTCTAGATGTTGAAAGGGACATAGTATAACTCCTTCATGTCTTAAATATAATAGACATAGAATTTAAATCTAATTTAGAATCATGTACAGGATTTACATACCAATGGGATGTATTATTTTCATAGAAAATACACTTTACCTAATATTGAATTTGGCATTATGTATACCTTAGAACCTTTAGTAGAAAACTTGTTTACATCAAATAGAGTACAAGTTATTGAAGAAGTTATCTATAAATAAGAAGAGAGAAAATCAGAATCCCTTTCATCTAACCCTTTTATCTAATATGTGATTCCACATGGATCAGTGTCATCTGGATCTCCAAGTAGACCTAACACATGAAATTTAATCTGTGCTTTAAATATATTTTCTCCCTGCATATGAAATCAAGCAGGTGCCTTCAAATATTCATATGTGTTCAATATTTACTACATTCCAGCTGTCAAAAACAAAAAACAAAAAACAGAGAGGAATGTGGATGTAGACACACACATTACATTTGGACATAATACTTCCAAGAATGCAAGCAAGAGAGAAGGATGAGAAAAACATATCTTCATTCAGAGACCTGGGAGGATGTCTGTCCCACAGGGGCTTCAAGAACAGAGACTTCAGTTGAGTGAGTGCTCTTAGCTGGTGGCTGCTCTAAGTGTGGTCAGGTACCACTGCCTTGCTCGTTCATCAGTAAGGAGATGGTCTTGGGTACACCAAATCCTTAGGACAAAAATGAATATATCTCTGAGGCAAAGTTAAATGTTTCCAGCTAGCCAGACCCATGAGAGGAAAGAATTGAAGATTTTGTAACGTAGGATTTAGGTTGGCCTTTGCAAAAGCAGCAATAAGCTATTTTGGGGCCTACCAACTTATTAAGTGAATCAAATCGAATAAAGTTGTCCATAAAGTGAAGCATTTCTAGCTTCTGTCACATTTCTTTTTCTTTCCAAGTTTATGTTTATCATATCAAAATTGGACTTTGGCATCCCCAAATCTTAATCTACTGTCGGGGTGCATTTTTATTCTGTGCTTTGAATTTCTTGAATGTTTTTGATAGTTACTTTAGTTACTTAAACATAATGGTTGGAAACAGTTAATTCAGTGTACATGAAGTGTTTCACTTGCTACCAGGAGATATTTTAGGCCCTTGGAGGATCTGCCTTATCTCTATTCTTACTCTCTTTCTTCATAGGAAATACAGGTAGGTATTGTTATCATATCTTGGAAATAGAAAAATTGAACTCTGAGTAGGTAATGGCTTGCCAAGGTCACTTTAACTTGAAACACTGCTGAATCCATACTTTTGTATAAAGTTAAACTTTAAAAAATTCAGTATATGAGAATATTTGGGGTGTTTTCAAAAGGCTACAATCTTTAAAAGATCAAAATATAAAATAAACTGATATGAAATGAGTTATTATATGGAACCCAAGAAGTCTGTGTTAATAAATTTGTGAATGTCATATGAAAGAGGCAATACTTGCAATAATAGAAATGTATTATCATTTCTCTTTTCTATTGTAGCATGAGTTCATTAGGAACTACAATGGCTCATGTCTTGAGAGTGAGTCCTACTGTAAAAGCATCAATTCAACTGCCTAGAATAAATATAAGTAGGTAATGGCTAACTAGCCCTGTTCTTAAAAAGAATCTTTCACATATGATATCATGCAAGAGTGTGTATGTGATCATCACTAAAGTAAAATTGTGTCACTGAAAATCTTACTATTTCAGAGATTATAATATGGCTAGTGTGATTGCTTCAATCAATAGGGGAATATAATTATGTTTAAAATCAGTCTTCATGTTGACATTTAGGGTAGATAAGGGATCTTTTTTCCTTTTTTTTTAATTAGATATTTTCTTCATTTACATTTCAAATGCTATCCCCAAAGCCCCCATACCCTCCCTCTGCCCTGATCCCCAACCCATCCACTCCTGCTTCCTAGCCCTGGCATTCCCCTGTACTGGGGAATAAAATATTCACAAGACCAAGGGCCTCCCTTCCCATTGATGGCCAACTAGGGCATCCTCTGCTCCATATGCAACTAGAGACATAGTTCTGGGTGGGTACTGCTTAGCTTATATTGTTTATATTTTCACTTCTTTTTCAATGTACAAACATACAACACTAAATAAGGAATGTATTAGATTGGTCCTCTCAATGGTGATTTGAACTTTGTGATGTGATATGCAGGTTCCTTTTTCTGTGTAAGGAAACACATATGGAGCTTTGGAAACAGATGTAAAAACACCACTGACAATGTGCTTGGATATTAAACATTCTATTTATGTTAAGGAGCAGTTAACCATGGCTCTTCAGAAAATGAGAATCTCAGGGAAGTTTTAAAACAATCCAGAAATGTTTATGATGTCATTTAAAATCCCTGTCCTCTAATATAAGAAATAATTGTATAAAATTCAAAATGTCAATAGTTTGAAGTATGTATTCTAGATTATTTAAAAGTGATGTTAGTGAAGAATATATTGAATCTTCAGTACTTTTTATTCAATCCAATAAGTCCCAACAACACCATCCAATGTTTTAATATTTTCAAAAATAACTAGAATTATCTATTTTTTAATTAAGTAAGTCCCCATTTTAAGATTTTACAGTTTTATTTACCAAACACTAAACCTTATATTGGTTACATTTACTGTATTTTCAAAAGGCAAACTAAATATTATTAACCCATTTTTTTAAAAAAGCAACACTCATTTTTCTTCATTGATTACAATTTATAAGATTTTACTTTAGAATTATATAAATAAATGTTCTTATAATAAGATCATGAGTATTTAGTGTCATGTTAAATAATTAAATTTTGAAAATAAATTTGCTTTTCTTATTAGTGTCAAGTGCTGAAATGAATTTCATGTTAGTTACATTTAATAATACCACAGTTGTAATAATTAATTATTAATATTAGCAAAGATAAGATGTAGCTCAATTATATTTGATGGTTTATCTAACATAAATATTTTCTTTGGTTATGAGTTGTACTATATAATATTATCCCCCTAGACCACATACCTGAAAAAGAAAAGAGGTAATCAAAACATATAACCATAAATAACCATACACACACACACACATACACACACACACACACACACACACACAAACACACACACCACAGAAAGACAGAGAGAGAGAGAGAGAGAGAAAGAGAGACTAAATCAACTAAATTAGTGATTTCAAACATTCAGTATAAGAATTTATTTGAAGTTTTAATTTATTTTATTTGAAATACAATTGAAGTACAGGAATGAACACACATATCCCTGTCGCTGTCTTCCTTGTCATGTATTAAGTGAGGCAAGTTAGTAGTTCCTATAAATTTAATATCCTCAGGAAGCTGATGCAAGAGTAAACAAATCTATGTGCTCCAATAAGCATTAATATTACCAAGAAAAATAGTCTAAAGTCTTTGTTTTCATTTCAACTACATATAAATTTATCTTCTGGGTTATCATTAATACATTTTTATCCCTAGTAAATACATACTGCCTACCAAAAGAATTGGCAAACTACATCATTCATATTTGTTTTCCATTTTATTTTTTTTTTAATTTATAGTAATATTGCCATAGCGAAGGAGAATGTTACTGTTTATAATGAAGGCAGCTTAAAGGTCGGAAAATTCAATAATTATAGATCGGTGATTACTGTACTGGAATGATGTAGTCAGTACTAGAATATCATGGGCTTCTGATGCAATAGAAATCTAATTTATATATCTGATTTTCCTACATTGTGTATGTTCTCGTTTTTATGGGAAACGCAGCGTTCTGTCCCAGAACCTGTGGGAAGTCTCAGAACTGCTAGAGAAACAATTGCATTCACATTGCATTACCTGTGCATGGCCCTTAGGAGTTTCTCAAGACATTTTTTCATAATACTCAGAAAAGCATATTTGTATTACAATTCATACCACAGAAAATGTAAGATAATATACTACAATATTTTATTAAATATATTTAATTTCCCACTGGTACCTACACTACTGTAAGTCTTCTGTGGTTCAGATATTCCCCTTGCTCATTTAGAGAATACAAATAAAGCATTTAAAAAGTTTCTAATGAAAAGAGGCTGGAAAATCAGTCTTAACAGATATTAAAACAATCACCATCCTAACGAGGATTATGGAATACCAGGATTTTTTCTTGGCACACAAAAAAATACATTACCTTATGATTTCGTGACTTGATTGTATAGTCCAGTGAGAAAACAAAAATAATTTTTGGTCAATAAGAACATTGAGAATAGTTATCAAAAAACAGATCCTGGAAGCATTTAATATTTATTGCATTTAACTACATTTTACTGTACAGAGAAAGGAGACTATTTTTATTGGCTTTTCCAATGCAATATATTTTGATCATATCCTTTCCCTTCTTCCAACTACTCCTTATCCTCCCTCCCTCCTCCATACTTATCCAACTTCATGTTTTTTCCACAGGAAAAAACAAGCAAATAGTCTGACAGATGAGGTGAAAAATACTAAAATAAATAAAAACAAGTAAAGCATGTACATACACACTCACACACATAGGCGCGTGCGCGTGCACGCGAGCGCGCGCACGCACACACACACACACACACACACACACACACACACACAAACACACACAATCTATTTTGTACTGGCTAACTACTCCAGATCACAGGGTCTGCCATAAAGTTTGAGAATGAATGGAAATCTGCAACTGATAGGGGTGGAGAGGTGAGGATATCTCCCTAATGAGACAGAGACCTCAAATAAAGGAGAGACTGAAAAATCAATATTTAGGATATGGATCCTGAAAAGGCCTCTTCCTGTAGCCAGGCATAAACCCCAGTAGAGCAGTAGGAAGACCAACCTACCCACAAAACTTTCAACCCAAAATTTATCCTGTTTATGAGAAGTACAGGTACAGAAGTTAGAGCAGAGACTGAGGGAATGGCAAACCAATAACTGGCCAAATTGAGACCCATTCCGTAGGCAAGCACCAATCTCTAACACTATTAATGATACACGGGTATGCTTGCAGACAGGAGCATGTTGTCTTCTGAGAGGCTCCACTAAGCAGCTGACTCAAACAGATACAGATACCCACAGTCAAACGGTGGATAGAGCCGGGAAACTAGAAAACCAACAAGAAGACCAACAGGGTCAACTAAACTGTACCCTTGGCGCTCTCGGTAACTGAACCACCAACCAAAGAGCATACACAGGTTGGACTTAGGCCTCCCTGAACATAAGTATCAGAAGAAGGGAAGAGGGGGAAAGATTGTGAGAGGAGGTATCTGGGAGGAGAACATTTAGCTGGATGTAAAGTGAAGAACTAAAAGAAATGAATAAATAAATAAATTATATTTTATTATTGGTAAAATAAAATAATAAGAATAATAATACCTCCCACCCCAAATTAGTGTCAATCTATAAGATAAAATGGATTTTTCTTTCCTCCTAGGTATCAGTTAAAAAATAGTTTCAAGATAAGGGTGGAAATATGTCCAGTTCCCATTCATCATGGTGTGATTTCTTCTGATTTCAAGTTATACTTGTCCGGTGAGTGCTCTCATAGTCATTGTGAGCTCAAACCGGTGACAACCTTATGTGTCTGGAGGAAGCTGTTTCCTTGTAGTTCTCCATCAACTCTGGTTCTTAAAAATTACTAACTAATCCACCAACCAATGAGTATTCATGGAGCGACCTCTAGCTCCAGCCGCATATGTAGCAGAGGATGGCCTTTTCGGGCATCGATGCAAGGAGAGGCCATTGGTCCTTTGAAGGCTCAATGCTCCCATGTAGGGAATGCCAGGGCAGGAGTGGGTGGGTGAGGTAACATGCTCAAAGAAGCAGGGAGAGGAGGAATGGGATAGAGGGTCTTAGGGAGGAGGCAACCGAGAAAGGGGATAATATTTGAAATGTAAATAAATAAAATGTCCAATAAAAGAAAAAAATCAAAAAAACACATAAAATTAAATTTAAAAAAATCACTTTGCCTATTCTTAAACTCAGAACCCTGAGCCTTGGAAGGAATGGTGTGATAAACATATCTCAGTTAGAGCAAAGAGTTTCAAAGTCTGTCACTGGACATGTGTCATGCAGTTGTATGTCTCTCTGTTAATTAACATTTACATCTGTAAGAAGAGGGTCTGCAAACCTATAGGTGGAACAACAATATGACCTAACCAGTACCCCCAGAGCTCATGTCTCTAGCTGCATATGTAGCAGAAGATGGCCTAGTCAGCCATCATTGGGAAGTGAGACCCCTAGGTCTTGCAAACTTTATATGCCCCAATACAGGGGAATGCCAGGACCAAGAAGTGGGAGTGGGTGGGTAGGGGAGCAGGGCAGGGGGGGTATAGCAAACTTTCGGGAGAGCATTTGAAATGTAAATAAAGAAAATATCTAATAAAAAGAAGACTCTGATGAAGGTAAAGGGTTGCACAAATAATTATGCAAAGCATTGCCTTTAGAAGTCATTTTATTGCTCTATTCAGAATGTATGCAGGAATTTATTTATTTATTTTCATTAGATATTTTCTTTATTTACATTTCAAATGTTATCCCTTTCCCTAGCTTCCTTCTGAAAATCCACTATACACTCCTCCTGTTCCCCAACCCTCCCATTCCCATTTCTGGTCCTGGCATTCCCCTATATTGGGGCATAGAGCCTTCACAGGACCAAGGGCTTCTCTTCCCATTGATGACCAACTAGGCCATCCTCTGCTACATATATAGCTAGAGCCACAAGATCTACCATGTGTTTTCTTTGATTGGTGGTATAGTTCCAAGGAGCTCAGGGTTACTGGTTATTTCATATTGATGTTCCCAATATGGGATGCCAGACCTCTTCAGCTCCCTGGGTATTTCTCTGGCTCCTTCATTGAGGATCTTTGCTCCGTCCAATGGATGACTGTTAGCATCAACTTCTGTATTTGCCAATCACTGGCAGAACCTTGCAGGAGACATCTATATCAGGCTTCTGTCAGCAGGCCCTTGTTGGCATCTGTCTAGTGACTGGGTTCAGTGGCTATTGATGCAGTGGATCCACAGGTAGGGGAGTCTCTGGATGGTCATTCCTTCAGTCTCTGCTCAGAACTTTGTCTCTGTAACTCCTTCCATGGGTATTTTGTTCCTCATTCAAGAAGGAATGAAGAATCCACACTTTGGTCTTGATTCTTCTTAAGTTTCATGTGTTTTATATATTCTAAGTTTCTGGGCTAATATCCACTTATCAGTGAATGCATATCATGTGTGTTCTTTTGTGATTGGGTTACCTCACTCAGGATGATATCTTCCAGATACATTCATTTGCCTAAGAATTTCATAAATTCATTGTTTTTAATAGCTGAGTAGTACTCCATTGTGTAAATGTACCACATTTTTTGGATCCATTCTTCTGTTGAGGGACATCTGGGTTCTTTCCAACTTCTGGCTATCATAAATAAGGCTGCTATGAACATAGTGGAGAATGTGCCCTTATTACAAGTTGGAATATCTTTTAGGTATATGATCAGGAGAAGTATTACTGGATCTTCCTTTAGTGCTATGTCTAGTTTTCTGAGGAACCGCCAGACTGATTTCCAGAGTGGTTGTATCAGTTTGCAATCCCACCAGCAATGGAGGAGTGTTCCTCTTTCTCCACATCCTCACCAACATCTGCTGTCACCTGAATTTTTGATCTTAGTCATTCTGACTGGTGTGAAGTGGAATCTCAGTGTTGTTTTGATTTGCATTTCCCTAATGAACATTTTTTTCAGGTGCTTCTCAGCTAATTGGTATTCCTCAGTTAAGAATTCTTTAGCTCTTTATACCATTTTTGAATGGGGTTATTTGATTTTCTGGAGTCCAGCTTCTAGAGTTCTTTGTATATATTATATATTAGTCCCTCTCACTTCTAGGATTGGTAAAGATCCTTTCCCAATATATTCTTGGCCTTTTGTCTCATTGACAGTGTCTTTTGCCTCACAGAATCTTTGGAATTTTATGAGATACCATTTGTTGATTCTCGATCTTACAGCACAAGACATTGCTATTCGAATTTTTCCCCTTTGCCCATATCTTCGAGGCTTTTCCCCACTTTCTCCTCTATAATTTTCATTGTCTCTGGTTTATGTGGAGTTCCTTGATCCACTTAGACTTGAGCTTTGTACAAGGAGATAAGAATGGATCAGTTTACATTCTTCTACATGATAACCACCAGTGGTGCCAGCACCATTTCTTGAAAATGCTGTCCTTTTTCCCACTGGATGGTTTTAACTCCCTTGTCAAAGATCAAGTGACCATAGGTGTGTGGGCTCATTTCTGGCTCTTCAATTCTATTCCATTGTTCTACCTGTCTCTCACTATACTAGTACCATGCAGTTTTTAATCACAATTGCTCTGTAATACAGCTTGAAGTCAGGCATGGTGATTCCCTCAGAAGTTCTTTTATTGTTAAGAGTTTTTTGCTATTCTAGGTTTTTTGTTATTCCAAATGAATTAGCAAATTGCCCTTTCTAATTCATTCAAGAATTGAGTTGGAATTTTGATGGGGATTGCATTGAATTTGTAGATTGCTTTTGGCAAANTAGCCATTTTTACTATTTTAATCCTGCCAATCCATGAGCATGGGAGATCTTTCCATCTTCTGAGATCTTCTTCAATTTCTTTCTTCAGAGACTTGAAGTTCTTATCATACAGATCTTTCACTTCCTTAGTTTTAGTTAAACCAAGGTATATTATATTTTTGTGACTATTGTGAAGGGTGTTGTTTCCCTAATTTCTTTCTTTCTTTTCTTTTTTTTTTTTTTTTTTGTTTGTTTGTTTTTGTTTTTGAGACAGGGTTTCTCTGTATAGCCCTGGCTGTCCTGGGACTCACTTTGTAGACCAAGCTGGCCTCGAACTCAGAAATCCACCTGCCTCTGCCTCCCTAGTGCTGGGATTAAAGGCATGCGCCACAACACCCAGCCCATTTCCCTAATTTCTTTCTCAGCCTATTTATCCTTTGTGTAGAGAAAGGCCACTGATTTGTTTGATTAACAGAAATTTAAAGTTGATTTTTCTCCTAGGGCCCGTGACTTGTCTTTTCTTAGAAATTTGGATTTATTAATAATGTCAGGTAAAAGTCCCTTCTCATGACACTGCCTTATATCCAATCAAAGTGTATTTGATTAGACTGATAATATTTGCGTCACTCTTGCAATGGTAGATCTTGTTAGTAAGTTGCTAACAATAGCGGTCACAAGGTTCATTGCTGAATGATGATGATGAATGTTTTCTCCTTTAGTAGCATAAATAGGACTTTCCAGTACTATGTACATAACTCAGTAGGGACTAAGCTTTTAGTTGTTCACAAGCTCAATTTCTCCTTGTTTGATTACATGTATACCTGTGGTCTTCACCAACAGGACCTTGAATTAGGCTGTGGAAGGTAAGCATAAAGCAAACAATAACTTGTATTGTTTGAAAGGATCTATGGAACTCATTTGCCAAACAACTCAGTAAGATGTATGCCATTTTTCTTGCTTGGCTTTTACTTGATAGACTAAGGTTTCTAGTTGGGATATCCTTCCCCATTAAAATATTAATTAATGGATTTAACTGGGGGTTAGATTGTATTATCTTTGCTTTTTAAATATTTATGTTTTAGGTACCAGGAACATAGTTGATTAAAATACAATCAGAGTTCTATCTTCCAGATATTGTATATAGAGAGAAGATAATATTGTAGATAATTAAATAGATAATAAAATATCATGTTTTACTAGATACATAAAGAAGAATCATGCTTGCTATAAATAGACTAAACTGTGATGTGGACAAAGGGAGACATCTAGTCTCTTTTGAGTTGAGGTAGGAAATACACCATACAAGTCCAAGGAAGTATGTTTTAGAAAGCTTGGAAGTACATGATTGAGGAATGGTTCTTTTTTTTTTTAATCCATTATGACTTTAGCTCCTGAAATCCGTTCTCATTAAAAAAGTTTCTATGTGAGCAAAAGAGTGTTTATAGAATGAAAGTATAATAAAATTCAGCAAGGCTGTTAAAGATAGAAAAAGAGACCACAAGAAAAAGCAACAAACATACACACAAATGAAAACAAGCAGTGTTGGAACACAGAAAAGGCTAAAAAAATACATTCCCTCATAGAACCCCCTGAGTGTATTCAGCCTACCTGACTCCTTCATATCAGTGTAAGGAGACCTATGCCAGACTTATAATATATATAAAGTTTTAAAAAGTTATTAAAAACAATTATTCCATAAAATATTCATGGAATAATTAATATTTTTCTATTCTATACTCTAATGAAACATTTTGGACCCTTGTTTGCTTCATAGATCATTTACACTATGTCCTTTTAGTAAAGGGAAGATGTTTAAATGTTAGAAACATAAGAATATATTATGAAACATAGAGAACAGTATTGCTTGTGCTGATTTTGTCACCTTTGTGTATTAATTATTATCTGATCTTCATTCATGTTATTCAAATCACCTCAAAGATACTAAACTGTCTCCATTTAATATGTAAGACAGCAAAGATGGTTAGTGCAAAGTTTTCCAAATGACATGGCAACACAATAGCCACATAGAAGAGTTGATATTCTGTCCTATCACCCGATCTCCCTGCTCATACAACTGTCCAACTTAGGATCTACATTGAAAGAGAGAAGAAGGCTATGTCCACTCTGTATTGTTAAAAGTGAGAATTTAAGGACTATGAGACTCTGAGCATCCACACGACAATCTATGAAAAAATCTTTTATGTGAGGAATCTGACAGTTTTTACTTAAATTTCAATATATTTCTATGAAAACTAAAAATAAAATGATAAACAGCTTCTGGTAGATTAAAAAGTGTACTCCAGTAGCTGTTATTCATTTTGATTTGTTATTCAGAACACGAAATACATGAATCAAAAGCAATTCTAAAATAAAACCTTTTTCTCAGTCCAGCTGATGAAGCCTTTGTTTATTTGTTTTTGGACGGAATTCCAGGAGTGGGACGATGTCTTAGAACTTCTCAAACGAAGATTTTACTTTTTACTTATTCGGTCACTTAGATTCTTTCAATGCAAATGCTATTTCTCACGATGGGATTCTAACTTCTCTGGACATGGTAGTGGATGTCCTTCTTACCCTCACAGAGGACACCCACAGCTCTGACAGGGATTCCATTAAAGTGCAAATTAAGTCAAATCTTTAACACATGTTCTGAAAAGTTGCTACTTATGAATCTACTTTGTCTTAGAAAGCAGATATGTTATTTTTTCCCAACGCTGTGCTAATTGATCTGTAGCAAATATACTGAAGTGTCCTATGGCCAATCTCTTCCCTGGCTCCACCTTACTCTCATGCTTTTCCTACTTCACTCAGTGAGTCTATCTCTTAATGCAATGTGCTTCCATTAATTGTATTATTAGTTCATTTCATTAAGTTTAACTCCCAGATAAAATTCTTTGGAAAATGAGATTATTTTATACGTATTATTTTTCTTCCCATTTGTACGTTTATTCTACGTATGCAAACCATGACAATGATTTATCTGGAATATGTTTAACAAATAGATGTTGAGTTAATGGCTGCTTTTCGAGAATTCATTTCAGAGGTCTGGGGCAATGATATTGCTTCCTAATTTAGTACAAGTACTCTGCTATCAGAATACATATGTATTTATCAATAACTTTATTAAATTATGATACATGTATAGAGAGCTGCACTACATTGATGAGCTTCTTAATTCAAGAGAGAAATAAATAAGTACAGTCTATACTCATTTTCATGTTTCCAGAAAGATTAGTTATATTCTTGTCACTACTGCTTTAGAAATATGATATAAACAATGAAGCATATGTCTTCATTTTATTTAATTAACTTATAAACTAACCATAAAATGAAAGTCTTTAATAAAATCATGCATATACAAAAATTATGATGCTTTCAGTAATCTGAATTTCCCAGCAATTGCAGTGTCAGTCAGTGTAGAAACACTTACTTCTCTTCATTGTTTAAGATGTCTGAAAACAATTGCGATTTAAGCTTTGTGAGAACTTAAATTTAAACCCTAGCTATGAAATTGCTTGAAAATTAAGACGAGCCCCAGGGATGGGTTTTACATTCCAATCTTTTCAAAAATTCTATGTGTTTGATGAGCAATTTCTCATGTTCATTCCAATAAACAATCATGTCAGGGTGATCCAAGCAAGAATTCCAATCCCCAAAACATCCCTAGAGATGGTATCAATATAAAAACAATTTCATCTGGATAGGTTTTGAATTTTCATTATATCTAGGTGTGAGGGTTCTCACACGTGTGTGCGTGCATGTGTGTGTGTGTGTGTGTGTGTGTGTGTGTGTGTGTGTTTATTGATGGTAAATAACATAGACAATCATTTGAGACTAAGGCAGAATAATGTTCTGTGTCATATTGCATTTGTGTTGCTGCCATTTTAAAGAAAAAATGTCATTTTTCAAATCTGTTTTATCTCTTTTCAATCTATCCATATGAAATCTTATATTTATTTTAAATTATTGCACTTTATTTTCAATTTCTGACATAACAGATTATTGTGGATTAAAAATAAATTCTTAATTGTGTTCATTCCCCAATTTCTTAAAGTCACTAAATTACAAAGCCTTGCTTACAAAGAACATACACAAAACCTTGTGTATGAAACACCCACCAGGTCTTGCCTCTTTGGTTGAGCGTTCTCCTCCTCGGTGTCCACTGCTCACTATGGCTATTAGGCGAGTGGGTGTTGTGGTTATCTGAAAGGGATGCCCCTGACATCCTGTTCTTTTTCTTCTGTTTGTTTTTCCAATCCCCGGTTGTCTGTCTTTGGTTTATCTTATTTTATTTTTATAAGTTTACTCTTTATTTTTGTTGTTTTGGTTTGGTTTGGTTTGGTTTCGTTTTTGGTTTTTTTCAAGACAGGGTTTTTCTGCCTAGCCCTGGCTGTCCTGGAACTCACTTTGCAGACCAGGCTGGCCTCGAACTCAGAAATTCGCCTGCCTCTGCCTCCCGAGTGCTGGAATTAAAGGCGTGCGCCACCACCACCCCCAGGCATAAGTTTACTTTTAAGAGCCTGTTTGTTTTATAATTTAATTACAAAAAGTGTGTGGATTCAGTTAAGAGGGGAAATGAGCAGGATCTTTGGAAGAATTGGGGACGGGAAATTTTTATCAGAACATATTCTATGGAAGAAAAAAGTGTCTATTTCAATGTAAGAAAATAGAAAAAGGAAATGGGGAGCCAGCCAGGGTCAGAAACAGTATTTCAAAAACAAGTACAGTCTAGACTCATTTTCGAAACAGAGGACTGCAATCCTTCTTTCCAGTGGTAACTCCTAGTAGGTAGGATCTAGGGATTAATACTGTGACTGAATTTAAGTGTGTTTGTGTTATACTAAGCACAGTCTTTAAAAGTTTTATTATTTATAAATATTGGTAACTATTGTTAATATTTTGAAAGATTGTTTTTAATTTTTTATTTCTGTCAACTTCTTGGTTGTTTTTTTTTTAAACAGGCCAAAAACACAAAAGAAAAGTCAATGAAAACTCCAAGTATGGTTCAAGGATCTCAGAAATAATTACTTTAGCTTATATTTAATAATTTATTTTGATAAATTCTGATTTAGCTTAAAATAAAAATAGTAAACCATGAGGATGCGATAAACTGTGACATACAGGACAAAGTATGAGGAAAGTACTAGTCTTCCATAGAAGATAAAGTCATATAAAAAAATTTCAAAATTACCAGGCGTCACAACCTTTCCCCAACAAATTTGCCCTGAACATATTGGTGTTATCCCTGCATAGCTCACATTTGAGCAGTCATGTTGATTAAACTTTATGGATATAGCTTCTGATATTTCTATGAGGCATGATCTCACAGAAAACTCCATGATCCTTTGGTTCTTACTTTCTGGCTCTGCTTTCACAATGTGCACTAAACCTGAGATATAGCAGAGGCTGTAGCACAGGAACTGGGCTTCAGAACTTTGAATTTTGATATTGTGGGGGGGTTTTGTTTGTTTTCACTTTTCATTTTCTGTTTTTCTTATATCCATTGTTTCTTTCCTTTCTTTGTTTTTTTTTTTCCCCCTGGGGGAGGTAATGGAATTGTTTTTTTTTTTGTTGTTGTTGTTGTTGTTTTTGTTTTTTCTTTTTTGCACAGAGAAGTTTCCTTGATGATCAGTGAAGACTGCATTTACTGGTGGATATAAGGTCCGTGTTTATTGATTGTTATTAGGGGATGATGATTGTTAGGTCAATTACTGGATCTAATTTACCAAGAAACAAGTTTTCAATAGCAAGAGTAGTTAGTTTCCCGTCACTATGCAGGAAAGCATAGGCAGGAGAGATCTTCTCCAAGGAAGAAAAACAACAATGACCAAGAGTGAGCACTGAAAATAGGCATACTTACAAGGAACATTAAAAGGACCAAAGAGGTTATATTTTAGACATATTTGTATATAGATATATAAGCATACAATGGGAATTACAAAAAATAAAAGAGCCCATTAATTTGGATGAGAGTAGGATGTATATATTCAAAAATTTTGAGGAAGAAAAAAAAAGAAGCTTTGTTATTATCAAATTATAACTGCAAAAATAAAATACAAATCTAGCAATAGACAAAAATGAGCTAGTTAGTTGCCTAGTCTATACTAACATTTGTTACAGAGATACAGGAACTGTCATGATGGTCATGACACCGTGGTGGTAATTGTGGACCAGAAATGTAAGCAAGAAAACCCCTTAGTATATCCAAATCTAGGTAAAGTTTTATAAATGAGATTCTTCAGATATGGAATATGATTGTTATTAATAAAGATGTAGTAATAGTTCCACCAAATTCTCTAATATATGGTAGACATGGTATATGAGACAGTGGATATCTTCTAGTTTCTAGAGTTTCATTATCTACTTAATTTTAAATTTTAACAACTACAACTAGTTCCTTATCCATGTACTGCCACTGTAGAGCTCAGGGTCAGGGATGTTCTTGCCAGCCACTGCTTCTTACTAGGAATAATAAAATGAAGTGTGGTTCACTAATGTTCAGTTCTATACTTAGATCTTACTTACTAGTCACTGCAGTAGTAATATCCAGTATTCTTTCAATTTGCATAACAGAGTACATGATTTCTGAAGATTCAGTCTGGTTTACTTGATTGCTGGGAAATTCTCTGGGCTCAAATGTACTCTCTAGCCTCACACTCTGTCCCTCAACTTGCCCTTTTCACTTATACAGATAACAAATGAGAATAATTCAAGTACAAAGGGTAACATGCATAGCTTGACTAGGTTAACATATGAATAGATTATCTCAAAAACTGAAAAGTGTCAATGTATCATCATATTGTTGACAGATATGAAGAACTACAAGTAGATTAACTGATTAACAGATGGAACAATGTACAGAGCTATTTTAAATCACTGTCCTACTAATGCCTAGAGAAAAGAAATTGGTTCTTATTGCTAACTCTAAAGTTGACCTCTATTCCTAAAGGGAGAGAGAAAGAGAGCTTGCATTCCCTAAGCTTCAGCTATGGTTGAAATGATAGTATAAATTAAAGATGGTATATGAAAATAAATCTACTGGATTTAAATATTTATTATAAAAAAATTATCATCATTGTAACAGTACCAAGTTTTCATTTCTGTGCTAACATATTATTATAAATTTAGGTGGCTTATATAAATTCAAATGATTTTTTCTTTTTTTTTTTTTTTGCCTTTTGAAGGCCAAAATTCTTAGGAAGTTCTCACCTTGGTGAAGACAAAGCATTAGCTGGATTACATTTCCTCTGATTTCAGTGAGAACTATGATCCCTGAGCTCTTTGAAATTCTAGTAGCTGTGTAGAGTCCTTAACTCTTAATCTTTTCAAATTCTAAGGAATCAGCACAATTCATCCTCTGTTCATTTTCCTTTGAACTGCAGATGGGAGGACTCATGGGAGAAGATATGTTTCCCCATCCCTGGAATTAGACTGGGAAATCTAGATAATCCAGCATTAAGTGTATCTCTCAGAATTTGTAATTAAGATATACATGAACTGTCTTTTCTTGACATGTGAAATAGTGTGTTGAGAAGCTCAGGGAACTAGGACTGGCACAGCATTGGGTACCACTGTTCTTCTAGAACAAGAATTACTATATTACTTTGTAATGATGGGTGATGTTTCCCTAAGATTTAGTGATCAAATGAAAGAAAACAAGGAGAATTAAGGTAGTGGAAAACAACACAGTTTAAACAGTTATTTGAAGAGAGGGTGGGTATTCTGGACAGCAGTCTATGTTTACAAGGCCCTAACAAAAAGTAGGCCCAAGTAGAAAGGGTTTTTTTATGCTTTGATGGTAGAGAGGTCCATCCAAGTGACACAAGAGAGCAGTATGGCTGAAGTCTCTCAGTTACTTCGAGCTCATCATTTTGTATGACTCACTGCTACTTCTGCTTTTATATAATATTTTGACTCATACTTGTGTCTGTCCAAGTGCTGTCCAACATAAGTACACTTTGAGATGGCCATGTAATTGCAGGACAAATCCCATTTTGTCTTTTTCAATGTATTGAAGATAAATATATTTCTTCTTGAAAAATATATTTTGTATATTCTTCTTGAGCCTGAAGGATTTAAACATTCAAGTTATCAGGCAATACATTAATTTGCATTTGAGAAACATCTCCTATAATCTCTTCTTTTTACATAACTGTAAAATATTAAAATATTTAGAAAATAATGTTAAATGATATTTTCCATAGTGTTTTGTATCATCGTAAAATTGTGGTATATATATATAACATCCTGATATGTGTTGCAGTCTTTATGACTTTTTAAGAAAATCTAAGAGGTTTCAGCTATTTTATACATACCAGTATGACTACAGAATAAGAAGAAATGCTTAACTGTACTGTGAGAATCCTTGTGGAACTCTATAATCCTTTTGTCTGGATGTAAATCATTCTCTACTATAAATTAGTTACATGACCTTTAATAATTGATTTGAATTCTGTCTATTTTCTATTCTTTGAAAAGTAAAAATAATGACATACCTACTAAAAGTATCAAGCACAGAGAAACATAATAATAATAATAATAATAATAATAATAATAATAATAATAATAATAAATTAATGTAAATAATAGTACTCCCATGGTTGGTAAGTGGCAGATTCTAGGTTAATGTTAAAAGTAATTTTTTCATGTGATTTAATGCATATTTTTCTCCAAGTTGTATACTTAATGTTTTTGTCATGACTTTTTCTAAATATGCAGATTTTTTTGAGGAGCCTAAATATTTTTTTATTTCTCTCTTTCATATTAGTTCTTGTGGAAAGTAACACTTACATTTTTAGCTCTTGGAGAATAAGTAGAAGTCTTTGTGCTTGCTTGAAAAGTGCTCCACCACTATGTTATATCCTGGCTATTGATTTCTGTGGTAGAATTTTAGTGTGTGTGCCAGGCTGGCCTCACGATCCCCCTACTTCAGTCACAACATGGTGGATAGGTGTGCATCATCATACCCAGTTATAAAGCAAGTTTAGTAATTTTGAAAACATTGCACATACTAAAATGTGATTACATGAGGAGACAACCCTGATTAAAAGATTTAAGCTGCTCTAAATTCAACAAAGGATATCTGCAGACTGCACGATATATCTGAAGAGTATAGCCACGGGCTCCAAATAAAATAACGCACTAAAGTTCTATTTACCACTTATGTCAGTTAATCCCCTTAATAGTTCATGATGGTTCCACTTTTTCATATAAAATATACACCATATTATTGAGTCATCTAGTCTTCTGCTTCAGAAATGATAACCATTACCTTGCTTTTGACTTACTTTACACAGAATTCTGGTAAAATTAGTGTTCATCATTACACAGGCTAGATCTGGTATGAAACCCAGGTGTGTTTGTCCTGTGCTCCCTCAAGTAAAGCTTTTTTTAGCTTTTTACAAAGTTGTAACAGTGTTCTTCCTTCTCTTCCTCATTTACATGTGGCTAATGCATGTAATAAGGACACCACTCTACATGTTTCATAGAAGCTACTTAGTTGTATTCACACTTTTTCTTTCCTTCTTTTGTTTTTTTTTTTTTTTTGATTTTTTATTTTATATATTTGAGTACACTGTACCTATCTTCACACACACCAGAAGAGGGCATCAGATCCCATTAAAGATGGTTGTGAGCCACCATGTGGTCGCTGGAAATTGAACTCAAGACTGGAAGAGAAGTCAGTGCTCAAGTACTGAGCCATCTCTTCAGCCACATTATTTTTCTTAATGTTAATATTAAATATCATAATTTTCTTTACTGTAATTCAATATAGTTAATGCAAAACTGCATAATCTTCAAATTTGCCACAGATCTATAATATGTGATTAAAACCATCATACTTTTATAAAGTGCACATCAGGTCTCAGTAAGAAAAATGAGATATAGCATCAGACAAAAATTAATCTGAAATCATTTCTAGTTGTAAATTCTTTGAGCCACAATCATGACTGTGATGAAAATTATGCCTTCTGGGGCAATAATGCCATGAACATTGTGGATATAACCATATACTTTCTGGTTGTATCTAAGCTGTAGTTCATTACATGAACCCTGTACCCAAACAATTGCTAGACTAAGAACCTATTGCTAAAGACTTCATGGGCTCTATGAAAGAAACAGATATTATTGTACTATTAAATAGATTTGGTATTTAACTAACTAATGGTTTATCATATTACGCATGGATCAATGAATCTCTCATTACACATTTCAGAATCTTGTAACTGCACTAGAGTATAATTAATACAGTGACTCACAACTGTGCAAGAAGTAGATAATAAGAGACTGAATGAGGTTCAGCCCTTAGGGGATCTATAGATATACCTTAACTTTTCTTACGGCCCAGAAGTCATTGTAAAAAGGGGGCAAAAATGGCATATGAACCTGACACAACTACAAGAAAGCAGGACAGAATAGAAAATCAGTCACAGAAACAGGTTGCATTTAAAATTTCATTCAGAAAGACTTGCTTGGGTATTTAAAAGTAAGCATCCACTTTCTATTATCAAAAAGTAAGCCAAATTTTTAAAAAATAATATGCATAAAACTCTTTAGGAGCCGACCAAAATTGCAGCTAGTCTAATGAATGTTATTTATCGAGAAATAGCAATTTTGCAGAGATTATTGTATAAAAATAGCAAAATTCCTAGGCTGTGTTTCTAGGCAGTATTTAAAAATAATATGATATAATACAAGAAAGTTTTTTGCAATGAGTATTTAAATAGGCTAAGTATTCTTAAATTTGGTACTCCACGTTCTCATATATACATGTTTAGGAATCTAGAGCCTCAAATTATTTAGATAGAAACATACACATAAATGCACAATACAAATATTTAAAACGTTATGGCTGATCTAATATAACCACAATAAGTAACTGAAATTAAAAAAATCATGGAAAACTCAACACAAGGAACATACCAAAAAGTATTTGGAAATCCCAAATGTATTTATATTAAATATGTACTATATAAGGGTATGACAATGCTATAAAAGGGGGAGAATTCTTAGTAAAGGTCTAAATTTAAAACTCAGTAACCTGGAGCATATTCTTTGAACATGCTAATTACGGAACTCAATTATTGTCATAATTTAATAATTCACTGTTTCCTATATAACTGGGCAACATACTAAAATAAGTTTGAGAATTACCTCCCTAGATGATCATAAAAGTTATCTGGTTAACACTCCTTTGTAATTTCATACTCTGCCA
This sequence comes from Mus pahari, assembly GCF_900095145.1. Classification (NCBI taxonomy): domain Eukaryota; kingdom Metazoa; phylum Chordata; class Mammalia; order Rodentia; family Muridae; genus Mus; species Mus pahari. Next base: position 38,294,463 of record NC_034593.1, read on the forward strand.
TATGACTCCAAACCAAGACAGGGACAAAATGGGTCTGATTTATCTGATCTGAAAAACTTTTGAACCTTGTTGGAGTGACCTATCATTATTATCTGGGGCCTGGCTAACCGACATTGGGTTTCATTATATTTCTTCTGTTTCTGAGTTTAGAAAGGAAGTGATTTGTCTTTGATGCAAAACAGAAAGCAAAGAGCTCATTTGAGCACTGTGAAGAAAATAAAAAAGAAGAGGCTGACCTGGTGAAAATTACATATTCATGGAATATATTAGACTAAATTGCTGTGTTTCTAAATGCAGTCCTCTAATCTCTAAATGGAAAATGGTCCTTTGGCTACAGTAAGTTTTCCCTGCATATGGACTAAAACATTATATTATTTTGGTTGTTATTGATATATGTTGCTCGATTTTAGGAAGCTAGCCATCTGGGGAAAAAATTAATGAACGTGTAAATGAACACAAGCATCTACAAAGTACTTTCTTCAGGCATTTATTTATTTAAATAAATTATTGAATTGTTACCTTTAAAATTGAAATGGCTAAGAACAGTTTTGTTTATTTTATGAAATCATTAATAAAAAGAGCAGAGTTTTACAATTAAGAATTTTTTTATTCACTATAGAGAAACAATTTCTAGTTGGTAATGCACCATTTAAATAAAAAACAAGATCATTTAAATGTATATGCAAGATAATACGTATGGCTGCAAAATACTACTTCCAACTTCAATTGGGAAAGTTACATATTTTTTTCCAGTGTTATTTAGAGTACTTATCAGAGACCAACTAATAAGCAGTGATCAGAAATGTATATTTGTTTACAGTATACTTAAACAGGACTACAGGGACAGATGCAAAAAATGTAATAAAACCCAACACATTGAAATTATTTGTGATACCATTGATAATATAGAATTTTAAATAATATTTTCTTTGGGAGTGGGAATTACGTTTTCTAACAATAACAAAGGAAATATAGTGTGTAAGTTAATACTATAGATATGTACAAAGATACCTTGCCATTCAATAAAAAAATCCTGCTATATAATATTCTTGTTTTCATGCCAACACATCAAAATAAACTAATAATAATCTACACTATTAAGAATATAGCCAAGCTAAATGTTATGACAGCAGGTGAGATCAGAATGTATATGTACCACACACCATGTATTTTATCTTCGATTGCTCTCTGTCTTAACAAGTTAGCGTTTCTATACATCCAAATTGCTGGCACAGGAATGTATATAGGACAACATGTAATTAGAGGTTGCTAACACTTCAGAGGTTTAGCTGATTTCATCATTTTGTGAAGCATGGCCGCTCAGAGCGGGACATGGTGCTGGAGAAGGGTTGTAGAGTTCCTATCCAGAGAGACAGACAGCAGGGAGACAGAGTAACACACAGGGCCTGCCTTAAACTTCTGAAACCTTAAAGCCCATATCAAAGAGTACTTCTTCCAACAAGGCCAAACATCCCAATGGTGCCACTGCTTACAAGTCGATGGACATCATTTTTATTTAAACTACTGCATTAAAGAGGAAAATCTTATGTCAGTGAAACTTCATTCTTTTCTATTCACTCGTTGTTAAATCAACCATCTGTTTAGAGGAAGGACAACAAAGGTAACTAGAACACATTTGTCTTTCAAGGAGAGACACATTAAAAAATAAGCCGAATTCACATTTGAAACATAAACTTACATATGTTTATACAAACATGAATTTATATTCAGAGCTTTAGCTTTATCATGCTAATGTGTGCATGGAAGATTTAAACACGGATTGAAAACTAATGCAGTCATGCATTTCAGATTGTTATTAAGAAATATTCTAGCTGAAATATTCACAACAAAAAATTATGTTCAAAATAAAAAGTTGGAAAATTAACTGTCTACCTTTTATTTTCTGGGTCTTTAGAGAACATACTAACCACATATATTTTCTAAATCTAATTTTAGTTAAAATTATGTTCAAATATTATGTCTTATGTTTTTCAGATGATACATATATTTGTTTCTGGAGCCTCATTTTCTAAAATAAATTGTTCATCAGAAAACTGTACAGTGTTCCAAAAGGCTTAGTGTTAATTAATTCTATAATGTGAAATTTAGCTACCAATTATTTGTAATAATGAAAGAAGCAGTTATGAAGAGCCGGAAGCAATTTGTGTTCATGCAGAAAGAACCTTTGAATTTTTATGAGAACTTGGAAGTTTTGAAGATCTGGAAAGTTATTTAATATTGGATAACAGCACAGACAAGAACATGACTAGGAGCTGAATTGGACTTCTGAATTAACCTCCCCTTCTCCCACGAATATCTAATCTTCAAAACAGTCTCACAGAAAGACAAGTTGCTTTTTGTGTTCTAAAGCAGGATCTGTTGATGTAAAAGAGTTCTTAAACAGCTTTTATTTGTATTACATCCATGCAAAGAAAATGTAACTCATATATTTACAAATGGGAACTGGAGATGTCTATAAAAAGCAGCAATGAGAGGACTGCTCTCAATTCTAGTGGCGAAATAAAACAAAGAATTTCTCTAGCAATCATTTTTATAAAACCCAGGGTGATAACATCCAGAGTAGAGTAGCAACAAGGGAGAAAGTCTACAGTCCTCACTGTGAAACAATGTTTCAATGAATTTGTAAACAAACATTTGTACTGACTAAAATTGAGATACATACACAAGGAAAGCAAACTGAAGGTAAAAATTGACAAAGGCAAACAAGTATTCATTTTTAAAATTAAATTACCTTGTAGTAAATATTATCTCAAAATGCTTCATAACTCCTTCCCAAGTAACGGACTGAGTATGAAAAAGTAAATATAAAGCAAATTTTACCATAAGAACCAGAAAACAACAAACTTTTAATGAATGTACTTGGCAAATAAACCAAGTGGTTAGTTGTCCAAACATCTGGACAATATTTTTATTTATAAGTATAATAAATTATTGGCTATAAATTTGTTAAGATTAAACCTAGTAGTTGTAGAATTAATGTAAAATGCCTTAACTAAACACTAACCACTGGTATGAAATTGTAAGTGTATCAATTTTAATTGTGCTCTTTTGGGTTTTTCAATTTTTCTGCTCCATTAATCTCTGCTCAATTTCTTATTTGGTTGTTCTCTATATTTTCCTGTTAAGAGGGTGGTCTGAAAAAGGATAAACACATTGTAACTTAAGGTATTTAACATTTGCTGCTAAATCAGAGATCTAATTACAGTATCTTTTAGATTAATATGACCTACATTTCTATGCATTTTATGGACAAATTGTTCTTTTCAATCAATATCAAAGTAGAGGACCAAAGTTTATCTCATGATTTCATAGTTTTGAATAATTTATGTGTTTTTTCTTACACAGGTATTTGCCTGCAAGAAACTTGTACCAAAGCCATATTACACCATCTACTCTAATAAATACCCCATCATTCTATCATCACTGAATTGACACATTTATTCCTATATTAACACTAATAGTAACATGCCCATGCTTAGAGAAGCAGTTTCCTTGTGCTCATAAAAATTAGCCAGTGTTTTAGCAAATGATCTGTGAGAAATGAACACCTGGGAGCCAAACTTCCAAATCCTAAATTGTACCAGTGCAGTTTCTGTCACGAGTAACAAAGCATACTATCTCTTTGAGTTCTGAATATCACATGTTCTACACTTGTATATTGATTTACTGATGAGAAGAAACATCTGGAGGGGTTGATCTGCATCTGGAATATGAGGTGTTGTGAAGCATGCCTCAGCAGCAGGGCTGGACATATTGCAGAAACCATATGGATTTAGTCTCTCTTGGTCTTCAATAATAGAAAGTTAACAGTGTTTTAAGTAATGCTCTTTGTACCTCTAATAGCTAATTGAACCCCATTAGACAAATTCGCCCTGGATCTTTGTGAGCAGTAATAGTAGAGATGGACATCTTCCCCAAAGAAAAGTGTTTAAATGTAAAGTGAGAGTTTCCTAGAGCATTTTGAATTCAAATGCTTACAAGCCTTTTGGCACAGCTGACTTTTATTCCAGATGATAGAGGGCAGTGGGCTTGTCTTTCTCACTCACTAGAGCACTGGCATCTGGTGTGGTTTCCAGAAGCATAATGAGTATCTGATGAACATTTTTGAACAGTGGTCATAAAATTCTTCAGAGAAAATAATGTTCACAGAATGTAAGTGAAAGATTTAGTCCACTCGTTTTGGATGTCTATAATGTATTCTGACTTCAGGAAATCCAGTCACAGGTTCACACGCACAATTGCACTATGATTGCCAGACATCATAGATTCTTTCTCCAAAGATGGTATCTAAAATATTAGTTATAAAACTTGCACTTTGTGATCTAAGCTCATTACTTGAAAATTATTTTCTCTTTCCTATTTCCAAATGTTGTTCATTTGATGATTTAGTGAAATCTTACAATATTTTTTCCTAAGGTGACCTTTGTTTATGTTTTAACAGCATTTAACAAGTAATAAGTTCATATAGCCACAGCTATATGTCAATTTGGAAAAGTAGAAGTAGCTTTAAAATGGAAAATAGATATCAATGTAAACATATTTTTTTTTAATTTTAAAGAAATTTATACATAAGCACTCCATCTATATAACTCAAGCTCTTCAAATTCCTTCCATGACTCCCTCTCAAGTTCATGTCATCTTCTTTAATTATTGTATCATAGAGTCATTTTTTTCAAACAAACCCACACGTACAATTTTATCCTTTTAATTAAAAATGAAGTGAATGGTCTTAATTTTTACATAATTGACATTTTAAATACTTTGTATAAAAATAAAATATATAGATTAGTATTTATAATCACATTATAAATTTGACAATTTTAGAAGATAGTGTATAAACAATAGTATATCTATTATTTTCTTTATTTACCATTTTTATTGTTTCTAATGGCCTCTTATACATTTGAATACAAAAATAACTTCTAATTATTCACAGAAAAAAGGATAGCTGTAGTCATAGATAGCTATTGTCATAAATAAGTAATTATATATTTCAAAAAAGTCATAATTTAAAAATATTCCCAATGCAAGAAAATATATACTTTATAATGTTTAAAATAATGAAAATTTAAATATATAATAAGATGTTTAACATATATTTTTATATTCTCATTGCAAGAAAATGGAAAATATTTCTGAAATATACTCTCAATTTTACTTGGTTTCACCCATTATAAAATATATTGAAATATACAAGGAACTCATCAGCAATTATCAGATGAATTAAGATAACATTTGTTAATAGCTCAATCTATAAAGTTTGACTCAACAGTAGCTACATGCAACCTCATAATTGTTTATAAACTCACTACATCAATCCAAGAAGTTCCTGTTGTTCTTTCAGCCCTCAGCTCCTTTCGTCATCCATCTGTTTTCTGCAATAAACTGTACCTGTATCCATTCAGTAAATATATTCCTCACAGGGCATGCCAATTGTATTTATCTGATGAAGTGAATTTGAAGCCATCTCTGCTCTTGAGTATCATTATACAGTTTCTTTCTTTTTTATTTATTTTGCATCTTTATTTTTAATCTCTTTTCAAAGTCCAGACTTTATCCCATGACTGGTTCACCCTCTGACTGTTCCATATCCCATACTCCTCCCCCAAGCACATCCCACACCGTCTTCAAGGGGATGTCCACCCCGACCCTACCAGACCTCCCCACCCACTGGGACCTCCAGTATCTTGAAGGTTAGGTGCATCTTCTCTGAGTTCAGACCCAGCAGTCCTCTGCTGTATATGTGTTGGGGGCCTCATTTCAGCTGGTACATGCTGCCTGGTTGATGGCTGTGTCTGAGAGATCTCAGGAGTCCAGTTTAGTTGAGACTACTGTTCTTCCTACAGGATCACCCTCCTCCCCAGCTCTTCCTACAGGATCACCCTCCTCCCCAGCTTCTTCCATCTTTTCCCTAATTCATCCATTGTTTGGTTATAAATATCTGCATCTGGCTCTTTCAACTGCTTTTTGGGTTTTTCAGAGGGCAGTCAAGGTTATCCCCTTGAGCTGGATCCCAATTTGGGCCTATCATTGGCCCTCCTTTTCCTCAAGGACTTCTCTGTTTTGTACCTGCAGTTCTTTCAGACAAGAACAATTCTGGGTCAGGGTTTTTGACTATGGGATGAGAACCCCATCCCTCATAATCCACTATGTACAAATGTGCAAGCTATTTAATCTTCCTTCCTTCCTTCCTTCCTTCCTTCCTTCCTTCCTTCCTTCCTTCCTTTTTTTTTTTTTTTTTTTTTTTGGAAATGGTCCTTGAAGCTTTCTTTCTTTTCATTCTATGTAATCAAAATTAATACACTACAGTCTGATCATGGTTTCTTCTTTATCCCCTCCCTTATTTCTTAGGGTTTTACTGCTGTGAACAGACACCATGACCAATGCAACTCTTATAAGGACAACATTTAATTGGGGCTTGCTTACAGGTTGAGAAGTTCAGTCCAGAATTATCAATAAAAGAACATGGCAGCATCCAGAGAGGCATGGTGCAAGCTGAGCTGAGTTCTACATCTTCATCTGAAGGCTGATATGAGGAGACTCATTTCCAGGGAAGCTATGACTAGGATAATAAAACCCTGCCTACAATGACACACCTACTCCAACAAGGCTATACCTCCTATTAGTCCCATTGCCCAGGCCAAGTGTATATAAACAATCACACCTACCCTCTTCTCTACTCATCAAATTCCATACATTCTCTCATGCTCCCATTAAAAACAAAGTGGTAAATAAAAGCAAAGTAAAGCAAACCTAAAACTAAACAAACCCCAGATGTTCAGTAAAGACAAATAAATAAATAAAAATAAAATGCCCAAACAAAGCAACATAAGGTGAAATAATTATATATATATATATATATATATATATATATATATATATAGAGAGAGAGAGAGAGAGAGAGAGAGAGAGAGAGAGAGAAGCAAAACAAAACAAAATGCAACTGAGGTAGTTTGTTTGTTTATTGAATGCTAATTGTAAATAAAGACATCATTATTATTTGTACAAAAGAATCTGCTATAGAGGTAAGTTTCCCTTTCCCTATCTATCATCCCTGCTTGCTAAATCCTCCTGAGTAATTAGAGCTGCCCTAAGAATCCTGCCATCCCAGGGGGATATCTGTTTCCCTGCAATCTCCCCTCTCACCTTCATCATATCTACTGAGTCTGAACCATTCAGGTAAGCTTCCCTCCCCCCGCCCCCCCCCCACACCTTTCCTGCTTGATGTGTCCTCTGGGAATACCAATCTGTCCCAAAAAGCCTGCTGGCCCAGGCAGACATCCATTCTCCAGCTACCTCTCTGCCCACCCTCATCAGATCTGTAGATCTGGAAACATAAAACCCAAGGATACCCCAGAGAGGTCCTTCCAGACCAGGACCTTGAAGGATACACACACACACACACACACACACACACACACACACACACACACACACACACACAAAATGAATACTAAAACAAGAACACAAAGGTACCAAAGCCATCCAGATGGATAAAGGCACTTGAAAAAACACAATCAATTGAAGGTAAGGCCATATTACACCTTCAGAACACAGCTACCCTGTACAGCAAGCACTTTATATCCTAACACACCTGAAGCACAAGTAAATGACCTTAAATCCAGACTTATAAAGATGATAGAGATCTTTAAAGGGAATATGAATAAATTCCTTTAAAAATGCAGGAGACTACACTCAAACAAGGGCCTGGACAGATATCTTAGAATCTCAAAAAAACCACAGATGTCAACCTAAACTACTGTCTAGCAAAACTCTCCTTCACCATAAATGGAGAAAACAAGATATTTCAACGCAAATCCTAATTCAAATTATCTCTACCCACATATCTGGCCCTACAGAAAATACTAGAAGGAAAATTCCAACACAAAGAAGAAAACTACATCCCAGAAGACACAGGAAATAAATAACTCCATACCAGAAAAACCAAGGGAAACACACACACACACACACACACACACACACACACACACACACTCAAACACGACCACTTCAAAATAACAATAAGTGATCATTAATATCTCTTCACATCAATGGGGTTAATTCCCCAATAAAAAGACATAGGCTAGCAGAATGGGTGTGAAAACATACAAGAAGCCTACAAGAAGCACACCTCAGCATTAAAGATAGAGACATTACCTCAGAGTAAAGGACTTAGATAAAGTTTTAAAAGCAAATGGACTCAAGAAGAAAGGCTGAGTAGTCATTCTAATATCTAATAAAATAGACTTTCAACCAAAAGCAATAAAGAGAGACAGGAAAGGACACTTCATACTCATCAGAGGAAAAAAGGTTGTCAAGATGATATCTCACAAGAGAGAGCTATATCAGGGTCCTGTCAGCTAAATCTTTCTGGCATATTCAATATTGTCTGGAGGAACAATATGAACTCACTAATACCATCCAGAACTATGTCTCTAGTTGCATATGTAGCAGAGGATGGCCTAGTTGGCCATCAATGGGAGGAGAGGCCCTTGGTCTTGCAAAGATCATATGCCCCAGTACAGGGGAATGCCAGGGCCAGGAACCAGGAGTGGGTGGGTTGGGGAGCAGGGTAGGGAAGGTATAAGATCTTTGGGGATAGCATTTGAAATGTACATTAAGAAAATATCTAATAAAAAAGATGATATCTCAGTTCTGAACACCTTTGTTCTAAATACAAGGGCACCCACATTTGTCAAAGAAACATTGTTAAAGTTTAATTACACAACTATCCCCACATATTAATAGTGGGAGATGTCAATAGCACACGTTCACCAAATCATAGGTCATCTAGACCAAACAAAACAAATCAAACAAACAGAAAGTGAAATAATGAAACAAACAGACATAATGAATGAAACTAACAGCCATTACCCAAACACAAAAGAATATCCTTCTTGGCACCTCATGATCCTTCTCCAAAATTGACCATATAGTAGGTCACAAAGCAAGTCTAAACAGAAGAAAACTGAAATAATGCCTTGTATCTTATCAGACCATCATGGACTAAAGCTGGACTTTAACAACAGCAGAAGTACCAGAAAGTGTACACTTTGAACTCTCTACTCAGTGAACTCGGGATCAGGGAAGGGATTAAAAAATTTCAAGGTTTCAAGGAAAATGAAGGCACAACATTTCCAGATTTACGTGGGGGTTTGCGGGTGGGTGGGTGTGTGGGTGGGGACTATCCAGAAAGCTGTGCTCTATCTGTGGGATATGTTCTTGTTGCTGGGCTGCCTTGTCTGGCCTCAGTGGGAGAGGAAATGTCTAGCCTCACACAGACTTGAAGTGCCAGGGTAGGTGGATCAAAGGGGGCCCCTATCTGCTCAGAGGAGAAGGGAATGGGGCATGGGGGAAGAATTGTGAGAGGAGGGGATCTGGAGGGGACGCTGTGAGCGGGATGTAAAGCAAATAGTTTAAATAGAAATTGAAAAGACTACAAAAAAAATCTCTTAAAATTGATTAATGTCATAAATTGAATACCCCAGTCATGAATATTATTTAAATATTTACTTCCCCAATGCACTTATGTTTATTGTACTAGAAAGGGTTTTGTTTGTTTGTTTGTTTTGTTATAATTTTTGTTCTGTTGTTGTTTGTTTTGTTTTGAAAGAGTTCCTTTTCCTCATTCTCTCTATTGTAATTTTTTAGGTCTGAGTTGTGTATGATTTATAAATAGTAGTCAGTACATAAACATCTAATGATAGTTTGTTAACCCCCGGGATAACCATTGCATTCTGTGATCTCCCTGCTTGATTCTTACAATATCATCAGAGTTTACCAATAGATTAATTGGATTTCGTTTAAAGATGATATTCTACAGTGTGTTTTAACAGAGGAATAAAAAAAAACAGTCAGAACTTCCTTTCCCTAGTCCTGTGGTTATCCAGCAACATCTAATGCTGAAAATGTCGCTCTCAATCATTTGCGTATATCAGTTTTATCACAACTACTGGAACTTTTGTAAAATTATTCAGAATTTTGTTAAATGGGACACATTAGAAAAAACACAAAATGAAGCCATTTTAAAAATTTTATTTCATGTAATTCTAGGGGTCTCTGCTCACATGGGTGATTTTACATTAGTAAATTCATTACAATTCATATTGTGTTTGGCATATACACTTAGCCAGTATACAAAAAGATTTGAAGTAAGTATTAGCATGCTCATTTGTGTAAAGTGCATGATATTATCATTCTTTTGACTTCTTTTCATGTTAATTAGCCCTCGAAAGTAAGAGAAAATGGAGTCAATTCATATATGGCCACTGATTTGATTTATAGTTTATTCAAATTTTAGTTTTAGTTACCTCTAAAATATTCTAATAACAACTTTTTTACTAATATCTATATTTTAATTTTCTTCATTAATTCATTTGTTTGATATTTTCAATATTGCTTAACTTATATCAAATGTCATGCTTTTTGGTTTGTTTGTTTTAGTGATTACTTTGAGATAAATAGATAGTATGAAGTCCATAGTAATGTTTATCTATTTTCTTTGTCTTTGAGCTTTAGCTTCTTGGATAAACTAAGACATTCAGACATCCGCAATATTCTATCATGGTGAAAATATGGTATGTCCTAATACTCTTTAGCATTATAATTATTATTGTAAAATTGTTTTATTTAATTAAAACATTTCTCCAATTCCATTTTCTCCCTCCAAGTCTATATTTAGACATTCCAACAAAATCCTTACTTCTTTTTTTTAACGGGTGTTACATGCATGTGTGCATTTCTATGTACATGTATCTTTCTAATTATAAGCTTTTGAGTCCTTATTTTGTTACTTATCAATATAATTTCAAGGCTGATCATTTGCCACTAAACAGCCAATTGATATGTTCCTCCTTGTGAAGGACTCAATTTGCCTCTTCCAAATTACCAGTTGCTTATTGCTTTTTTGTGGGTTGAGTCCTCATGGGCTCACTGATTCCTAAGTTACCCATGTACTTAACAATCCTCTTGCCATAACCAATCACATGATTATACCAGACAGTCAGGTAAACTACAGTTTATGCAAACTAATGAAATAAGAGAAAAAATGGTGAATTCACTTGCACTACAATAAAAGGGAAGAGAGATATAAAAACTGGAATTCATGACTATACTATAAGAAACATAGGCCATATTAATGTGTTTTAACATTTCCAGAATTTACTGAAAAATAGTCAATCCATAAGCAATGTTGATTTAGTTAGCTACAATTTTCCAATAAGTCCCATTTTCCATGACCTTTGTAACTTATAAAACACAGATTATTCAGATCTTAATTACCTACTCTGAGATCAAACATCACATTATGTGATGATATCAATGGAGATCTATATCCATTATCAATCAATGATGGATCTACAACAACCTTTATATTAAATCAATCAAAGTACAGTAGCAGAGAGTCTCATCTAGAAACAGAGATAGAACTGCCAACAGACACAAAGAAAACTGCTATAGATAGCTATAATCTATTCACAACTAAATTGAAGAGAGCTGCTGTCTTTTGTGTTTGGGTGATGTCTGTTAGTTTCATTCATAATGTCTGTTTGTTTCATTTTTTCACTGTTTGTTTGTTTGTTTTGTTTTGTAATGATCTAGATGACCTGTGAATTGGTGAGTCATAGATCCAAGCTAAAAGGTACCCAGTAAAGACAGACCCTGAATTTAGTCACCTATAACTTCTTAAGAATATAGAGGTACAGAGATGTAGAGTTCAGGCATAAGATTACAAGACTGGAGAGGCAAAAGAGAAGGGCAGGTACACTGGATAAATTGTTAGATGAACAGAAAATCTCAGACGACCTGGTTAGTGCTGGCATTGTGCATGAATCTTAGCCAAGGCCTGGAGGACAACACACAGATCTCTGTTACTTGATATACACTGATGTTTTTCTTATGACATTGTTAGTGAAACTGTCACTATCTTTATACTTGATGTCTTGTTATTGAATATTGAATCCAGGTGAGAATATTGCACACACTTATTTATTATTATGAGTCCAGTAAGCACAAAGTCTCTCTCTCTCTCTTTCTCTTTCTCTTTCTCTTTCTCTTTCTCTTTCTCTTTCTCTTTCTCTTTCTCTTTCTCTTTCTCTTTCTCTTTCTCTTTCTCTTTCTCTCTCTNTTGTATGTTAGTGTAAGTATGAGTGTGCGTATGTCTGTGTGAGTGTGTATGTGTGGTGTGGGTGTAAGTATGAGTATAAGTATGAGTGTGTACATGATTGTGTGTTGTGTGTGAGTGTAAGTATGAGTGTGAGAGTGTGTGTATGTGTGTGTGTGTGTGTGTATGTGTGTGTGTGTGAGTGTATGTGTGGAGGTCGCAGGAAATGCTGGAATTAGCTCTCTCTTTTCACTGTGGGATACAGAAATCAAACACAGGCCAGCACACTTACTTGCATGAGAAGTGCTCTCTCCCCCTTGGTGGTCTCACCACACCTCAATTAATATAATTCTTAAGTTTTGATGGTCTATGAACGAGCTTCGGTCCTGGATCATAATGCGTGGTGACTGACAAGGACCATGAGCTCGCCACACACTGCTTTATTTATTGTACTGTCAATTGACTTAACTAGTTTGTCAGCCTTGTCTTGTTATGTGCAGGAATTGATAATATGGACTATTTGAGAGTTCTAGTTCCTTTTTTAAAATTTAAAATTAATTTATCTTTACATTTTTCCAAATTACTATAAGAACATAAACATCAGATGTGTATATGCAGACCCTTGCCATCTTCTTGTATATGAATACACCATGAAACGTTTAAGTCACATTAAGTACATCTGCTATCTGTCTTATCAAATCTTTACCATTTCTCTGACCACTACCTCTCCTCCTCCTCCTTCTTTTTCTTCTTGATAGCATTTCATGTACCCAAGGCTGGCCTTTTAGACAAGGTTGGCCTTAAACTCACTGTTCAGCTATAGATGACCTTGAACATCTGATCTTCTGCCCTCTCCCTCGTCAGTGTTGGATTACAGGAGCGATCTGCCAGACTCAGCTTTATGTTGTGCTGAGGGTCAAAGCCAAGGCAGGCAGTCACCCCACAGGCTAAGCAGCTCTCCAAGTCCGCCCTTATCATTTCTTGTTGGGGAGAAACATTCAGAATCCCTTCTGGCTTTTTGAAATGTACAGTTCATCTTTGCTATTTGTGATCACCGACTACGTTTTAAGTAGCCCTGGAACTTGCTCCTAACTGGAACTTAGCACCCATGGATTTCTTCGTGTCATATATGTCAACAATATACATGACAGACATTGAGGCTTTTCTCCTTAACACTTTTTAGAACTCAATAGAATTTCCCCTATACATTAATACTATGATCATGGACCTATGCAGGAGTTCAATCCAAAAGTATATGTGTGCATGCACATAATCTATGTGGAAGAAATGTATGTTGTTCGTGTTTAATATAACTTACATTAGTCAAGAATCTTTGCTGCAAGTGATAAGAGTCAAATGTGAATGTGTTCAGGCAAAGGGAAGTGGCATTAGCACTGGGCTCTTACAGCTAAACTGCCTGAGATACATTAGCCCAGTCATGTCTAATGACAGCTGGCCAGGGGCTTGACTGAGGCTGGGACATGTGTTGTCCTTCTCATCCTTTCTGAGTGTCCTTTAATGTCGCCTTGACATCACAGTGTTGTTCTGGGAATGCAGCCTTAGGGACTGTGCTAGCCTGAGCTATATACGGTAATATTTGTATTATAGCAGCACTACTCATAATGGTCAAAATGTAGACAGGTAAATAAGATGGTGTATACATGTAATAAAATACCATTTGGCTTTAAGGAAAGAAATCTGGACTCACATTCTATGGCTTAAATGTATGTGGGCTTTGAAAATCCACAAATTGAAATCTTACCCCCTAGTATGATAGCACTAGAAGTCTGAGTTTTGGGGAGGGATTTGTCATGAGAACAGAGGTCTGCTGAGTGGGACCAGCCATCTTATAAAAGGCTAATGAGAGTCCTTTACTTCTTCGCTTGTGTGAGTACACACAGAGAAGGCATTCTGTAGGAACCAGGAAGTGGGGCCTCACCAGGCAACCATGAGGGAAAAATCTATTGTTCATCTGATAGTTATGGTAGTGATTAAGACATGTCACAGCACAGATATCCATAGTTAACATGGTCAAATGAACATAACCATATGATTCCACGGAAATGGAAGAAATGGGGGACAATGGTTTCTATGGTCTGTGGGAACAGAAGAAGGATGAGTTATTATTACTGGGCACAGAGTTTTAATATTATAAAAAAATAGTTTATCAAGATGGGTAGTGGTGATGGATAAATAGGGTACATGTTCTTTATATATATATAAAATACACATATATTACCTAGTTATATATATATATATATATATATATATATATATATATATATATATATATATATATATATATATTTATACAATACACTTATATACTGACGATCTGAATCATTTTTTGAACTTTATAAGTCATATTTTCTCACTATTAGAAATGTTATTTTTTTATTTTTCGTCAGTGGCTGGGAATGTGGTGGTATCCACTAGTGGCATGCAGACATTTTCTGTCACAGCAGTTTACTATATGTGTAGCTAAATATTGTTTTGTAAAATGGAGGTATCCATATGAAAGCAAAGCTTGAAAGGAACTGCTTCATGCAATAAGGATGAACTTACATCAGGCACAGCCTTATCTGTATATTTATGTTTATGTGAGAGTACTAGAAGACTGTTATTAAACTTGCCATGATAAGGGAGAAGTAAGAACTGACTTATTCTTGATTTTGTTTGTTCTTTTCTCTAAAGCTAGGCTACTGTTTTTCTGTGTGAGCCATACTAAAGTGTAGTTCTTATAGTCACAGAAATTGACAGGGCTTTATCTTTCTGGAAGATCAGCTATATTTCAATGGATTTCCTCCGAGGTCTTCTGGTAAGATAGTTCCTTTGTCTTTAAGGTTTCCAGCATTTTTCTCTGGCATCCACTGCTTCCATTCAATTCTCTGTTATGTAAAAAAGATGAGAAAGCACCATGCAGCGCACAAAACAGGCAACATTCACTACAGAGTACTGTCCACTCTACCTCTACTATCTACTAAGCGAATTAAATGAGAGACACAAAGCCAGTGCACCAGACAGGCAGCAATTACCACAGAACATCAGGAGAGACTGGAGGGTGAGATTGACCACCATCTCCCTGATATTTCAAAACGTCATATCCAAACTGAAGGCTTGATATAATTCAGATCTCATTGTTTTGACTAAAAATTATTGAAAAGATCAAACTCCATTTTGATTGACCACTCCATTTTTGTCTTGTGTGTCTAATACACTTCTCTCCTTTATATGAAATGTTCAATAATAGGAGAGAGGTAATTATCATACTTTGTTTTATCTTTCTTGTGGAAATTCTGCTTCTATAAGGGGGAATCTATGTGTTTGTAAAAGTTCAGGAGTGTGTTCCCAGAACAGAAGTTAGAGCTGAAGCAGGTCATGCGTGAGGGTCTTCAGTTTGCTCATTTCTACCTCACCCTACACATGACACATGCATGTAAAGGAAGATGACTTTTAGGAAAGGAATCCTCTAAGGAAAGAAATGTCAGGAAACTTCATTCAGTAAGAAACTTGCCTAATGTTTGAAAGGCTGACTGGAAGAGTTGTCAGGAACATGCTATGCCAGAAACATAGGTGAAGATGTTTGTGTATTTCACAATGTAAACATTGGTTGAGTAACAATAACTTCACAAAAATAATTCAAAAGGTGTGGAGGTTTCAGTAGCAGGAATTTGACAGATATAGCATTTCCTTAACAGTGCTGAAAATAGATTTTTTTATATGTAAATTATATATATGCAAATACCACAGCTATTTGCAAGCTTCAACATGTGATTGTGACCATCTAAAGTTATTCTATATTAATTTATACAAAACATAAGAATAATACTTTTTCTCCTTTCTACACGTTGCAGTATACAAAGATGCGCAAATTTGTATATATGTGAATATAACCACAATCCTTACTTTTCTAAATGTATTAAAATATTTTAATGTTTTCTATATTATATAATACATAGACATCATAATTAAACTTATTTTATGGTTTAATAGCTAATTGGCTTTCCAGAAGAAATGTTTGGAATAATTCAAATGGGAAAAAATATAGTTTACATAAATGGACATTTAAAGCTCGGACTAAATTAGCCAGCACTTTCAGGATCACATGCTCTGTCTTATAAGTAGAATAACATTTATCTTTGTGAAGAAACTTATAGAAGAAATCGGATTTTGCCATTTAGACTCTGCTCATGAATAAAATGCCTTTAAGGGAAAATAGAAATGACTTTTCTCTCTCCATTTCCTTACCCAGAATAACAGTTCAACTGACATAAGTGAAATTTTATAAAAAGAAACACATTTTGTTTGGAGACAAGACTGAAATATTCAAACCTTGAAGGTGGACTTTTAAGAGAGAAAAACAACAGCCTTAATAGGGGAGCAGTTATGGGCTCATCTGTGTTGTTAAGGTAAATTGCTATGCCTTAGTACTGTGCTGTTCTTTTCTACACAGAATCAAGAGCATTTTATCATAACAAAGGGCTATTCTTTTTCAACTCAATAGGAAATAGTCAATAGTGGAATTCCATTAGAATGAGCAGTGATAAAGAATCCAGCACAGCTATATCTTGTAAATGGATGTTAGAAACTGTCTTAAAAATGGACTCAGCTTCAAAGTGATAAAATCATACCACAAACAAATATCTGCTCTTCAAGCATCACATGACTGTGGTAGATTTAAATATGTAGATAAACATGCATTAGCATAATGTGAGCTACAATCTCTGAAATAAAACAGGTCTCTGACTTTAGGAAAACACATACATTAATTTTCCCCCTCTAGATCCGGGTTTTCAGTGCTGTGGGGCGGCCGTCCCTCTTTTTGACTGGTAGTTGAACTTGCCACAGAGTTCCATCCCTTTCCAGATCAGGCTCATCAGTAATCTGTGCATCAGACTTTACATCATAGAGTCAGACAAGATCAGCATCAGTGAGGAGGCAAGATGCACTCTATCCATCAGCATGGATGTCATGGCAGCTGTGACCTAGCTCTCTAAGGCTCATCTTGCTCTGAAGATGGATGACATGGACTGTTTGCAGCAACTGAAAGTAAGTTAGAGGAAGGTGACTGACTGCACAGAGGGTAGAGAAGCCAAAGAGGAACTGGGGCAGCCTTTACAGATTCTGGAAAAATTGCTGAAAGTGTTCTGATTAAATATTCTTTTACTTTCTACAATTTGATGAAATGTTAGTGTGGAGATAAATCTGATAAGAAATGGCTGCCTCTAACATTTTTCTAGTTTATAGAATGCAATACTATTGCTATTATATAATCAGAGACAATAGCATGAAAGAAAACTGCATTTTTTAGTGATATTTGAGTGTCACCGCAAATACTTTTAAGTTTGGAGAGAATGATAGGGCACGAGGGTTTTGAGAAAAGGAGAAACTGACCCAAATTGTCCTTCAGACTAGAGCTTTCTCATATATTTGGTTAGGCAGACTGAAAATCACTTTCTACCTGTCAGCACATCCCTTACCTTCCTTCTTTGAATTTGAGATTGCAAAACCAAGATGAGAATCTCCTTGTTCAGCCAGGTTCTGAACAGCTCTTGCTCTCAGTGTTCCTCCAGTTGGCCCTGTTTGCTATGATGGGATGCCTGCAGTTTGCATTTTTCTTTTTCTTTATTTCTCTTATTGGTTATTTTATTTATTTACATTTCAAATACTGTCTACCTTCCCAGGTCTCCCATACACATTGCTCCCCACCCATTCCATTCCCCTTCTCCTGTGCCTCTAAGAGGGTGTTCCTCCACCCACCCACTCTCTCCTGCCTCACGGCTATAGTTTCCCTCTATGATGGGGTATCAAGCCTCCACAAGACCAAGGGCCTTCCCTCCCATTGATGTTAGGTAAGGCAGTCCTCAGCTACATAGATAGCTGAAGCCATGGACCCATCCATGTGTACTCTGGTTAGTGGTTTTAGTCCCTGGGAGTTCTGTGGGATCCGGTTAGTAGTTATTATTGTTCGTCCTATTGGGTTGCAAACCTCTTCAACTAGTTCAGCCCTTCCCCTAACTCTTCCATAGGAGTCCCCGGACTCAGACTGATAGTTGGTGGTGAGTATCTGCATCTGTATTAGTCAGGTGCTGGCAGAGCCTCTCAGGGGGTATCTATACTAAAAAGATATATGTTTTCATTGATGGAAAATTTCTGCAAATGTATCTCTATGTCCACATCCTACTTTCAAAAAGGTCATCTCAATTTAGTACTTACTAGTAATTTTTCTAAATTTAATACTAAAAAAATAAAATAAAAAGATTTTGAAAGTTGCATATATCCCCAAGAAGTGATAATTTGCCTGAATTTACATTTTAAGAACTATTTTTAAGTAAACTGGGTTCTTACTTTTGATATCAAATATATTATTTAACTTCTTATTTTATATTTATAATTTATTAATTGGCTAACTTCAAAGAGATTATCTATTAATATAATCTGAAAAGTGATTAGCAGAAATAATACATCCTGTTTGTCCTTGTTATTACTCTTTGATTATCGAAAATAGTATTTTCCTAAAGTTCAAGGCTGTTGCAATTCAAAAGCATACATGAACTTTGGACTGCTTTGAGCTATTTATTCTGACACAATGTCCATTTTATCATTCCTTATTCCAGTCACAGTGTCACCTACTGATAGCATCCTAGTTGTTGTGTAATAAGTGCTCATAAATAATTAATTTAATAGTCTTCTAATGCATGTTTTTCCTCATTTGTTTTAATGAATGTGTTTTAATAAATGAATTTAATGATGCTTCACCCTTTGTGTCAAGCTTAGTATCAAATTACTGGCTTTTCTGTCCCATTTAAATTCCCGTGTTGTTGTGTTGGGTGTCACTTTGAAGCTTACTATAAACTTATTTTATCATCTACCTCACAATGTGACTCTATTGTCCAATTCACATTGATCCTTTTCTATTTCTCTCGAAGTTTTACAGCATTCATTATACACATGTCTTCATTATAGTCTGTGAATGGACTTGTCCAGTCATCAGATCCTACATTTTCTACAAGTTACGAATTGAGGGTAAGGAAGCACACCGATTGTCAAAATAAAAGGGTCCATTTGAAGCCTCCAAGCTAATAAGTGGACACTTGGTTGCCATTTTAAGAAAGTCATTCTGCTCATGTAGATTGCTCTTGTTCAGCCCATCCTGGTTGACTTGACAGCAGAAATTCAGTGTAAAAAACACTGACACAGTGACTGATTCTGCTATGCACTTTTTTTTTTTTATAACTATCTATTAGTCTAAGTTAGACATTTTTCGGTAATGAAATGACAAGAAAAAAAATCCTGTAAGGTCATACAATGCCTCCTGTATTCAATGCTGGGATACTGTACAGTGTGGCATTATATTCCACTAGGGATACACATACCAAGGCAGTTAAAATCAAAGTTGATGAATAAAATAACATTTTAAAATAAAATATTAGGCTCATTTTTTTCACAAAGCATAATATATGCTGCAATTGCTCATCTATGATATATGTCCTCAACTGAATTATGTTATTTTTGTGAAAACAACAACTAATTTAGTTAAATCTGTACTTTGTCTTTTTGATTCTTCTAATAATATATTCTATGCGACAAAATTAAAATTTGGTGATTCGAACGCATTTATGTTTTCTTTTCATAAAATTATCATAATTGATTTTAAATTCTAACATTTGACATATAAGCTAGCATATATTAATATCAGATAATCTTTTAAGTTTGCTAAGAGTGTTTATTGTCAAGCAATATTGAATTGTTTTGCATTAATTTTCCTTATCTTACAATGTCAATATTTCTCCTCAATGAAATACTTTACTAGCAGTCATAGAACCCTGGTTTAAAACTGAATGTGCACACAAACACACAAAAACACTCAGAGTCATATTTTCATGTCTATAGGATACTTTTGAGCTTTGTTTTTCTATTTCTTTAAAGTTGTGACAAGTATAAATTTATTTCTCAAATATCCATCCTACATATATTTTAAGACTATTTGTATAAATTATCCTTTATTTTATTTATGTTCAAATATTTATTTTTGTCATTTCATCTGTCAGAGTATTTTGCTTGTATGCATGTATATGTATCATGTTTGTGCCTGGTGTCTGTGAAAGTCAGAAGTGAACTTTAGATCCCACGGGAGTGGAGTTACAGATGGTTGTGAGTCAACATGCATGTATAGGGAACTGAATACATGTCTTCTGCAAGAGCAATAAAATCTTTTAACAGCTGAATCAGCTTTCCATTCCAGGTTTGGTTTATTAAAAAAAAAAAAAAAAAAACTGGTCCTCACTATGTATCTCTGGCTGTTCCAAAACTCATTATGTAGTCCAGGCTGGCCATGATCTATTAGACATATACTTGCTCTGACTCCCTAGTACTAGAAATAAAAGCTTGGGTTACCATGCCTAATTTGTACCAATTTTTAAAATTGTTGCCATTATCTTCATCTTTTAATACACATACAATATACTGGGTTACTTTTTCTTTCCCCAATATTGTTATATCCAATTTTTTCTTACCACTCAGTCTTGATATTTCATAAATGTTAGTATGCAAAATATTGGTTATTTGCTTTCATTTTTCTAATGTAAATGTCTATGCTACTCAGTTCATGATTCTTTTAATATATCTTTGATTAATTTTAGTTCATTCTTACTTTAATAATTCCCTTACATTTAGTCCTAAAATACACATACCTATCAGTTTTTCCTCTCTAATATATGTATTTATATAAGAAATTTATTTATATTATATATTTATATTTACAAATATATAAAGCCCTAAATTTTATTGAGGCCAACCACAAAAGATCAAGTGTACATATACAGAACTTTCTTTATTTTATTTCTTTCATTATTTATGTGTGTGTGTGTATATGTGTGTGTGTGTGTTTCTAACCTCCTGCCCAATAAGTGTGTGTATACTCACATAGGTATGTGTTTGTGTGTGTGAGTTCACACACATGTATGTGGCTGTGAAGATCAGACATCAAGGTATTGTCTTTTTTAGTCACATTCTACTTGTTGAAACTGGGACTCAAATGAATGTGGAGCTCACCTATTGGCTAGAGTGGTTGTCAGGAGAAGCCCTGTGCTTTACCTTCAGTTTTGAAGTTGCAGGAGTAGACTACACCACCTATTTTTTTTTTTTTTATGTGACTGCTGGGCATCAGAAGCCAGGTACTCATAACCATGTATCAAACACTGAGTGTTTGCTCAGGTCCCACTGCATTTTCTATCATTCATTTATCCAGTGTGGTATGTTTTCTATATGATGTTAAAAGTATTAAATCTGGTTCAAAGCATGTAATTTTTTTCTTATCCTAAATATGTTGCCCAATTGAAATTAAAATTTGAACAAAAATTCTGACAGTGTATAATCTCCTATATATTTTATTCAGCTTCTAATGAATACCTTGGTTTGGTCATTGTTCATGATTAATCATTAATGTTTTATAAATTTAGAATTAATGACTCAATAATGCCCTATAATTTTTAAGAAAATTGATACTTACTCAAATCTTAATTTTTACTCAATGACTTTTGAACATCTCAGTATCCCATATTCTATTTTATACTTATGACACTTTACATAATGAATGGTTGTCATTTTGTTCTTAATGCTGTTAGTAGTCCTAAAATGTGTTTTATAGAGTGACTTCAGTTATGTTTACCTGTCAGAAAGTATTAGTATTATTATTAGCATAATTCTTAATGGGTTCCCCATTAATTATTAATTATTTATTAATCAATATGTATTCACAAATACTAATGAGACAGAAGCAAATGCTAATTTGTTTATTTCTATAGGAACTTACCTCTTCTTTCTTTTGTTTGCCTTGAATCATTTCAGATTTGGTCCTTAAGAGGCCATTTATTATACCGCCGTATTTTTTGACGTGTCCAATTATTTAATGACAGTTTCTTAAACCATGACGCATTACAGATTCATCTTTTGTATTTACTTATTGCATTGTTGGCACGACAATTTCTTGACAGAACTTCAATTCATTTAATTCTAAAATGGCACTGGAAACCAGCATTTAAAGCTGTATGAGCTCAATGCTACAGAAATGTGTATCTTTTCAGTTTGGAGAACCTGAAGGAAAGAAGTTCATATGCAAGGAAACATATTTACCTAGAATGCTGTATATTTATGTCTGTACCAGATGACACATCAGGTATTATAGATGTTATCAATAGCAATTATTGAAGTCATTGCACCTTCTAACCTTGCTTAAAATCCCAGTAAACAGATGAGACAATAACATTCATTGCTTCAGTATTAAACCTCAGACTGTAAATACAATGACTAACCTATAGTTGTTTTGAAGAAAAATGTAGGATTATATTTCACTATTTTTGCCTGACTTTTACTTTCTGTACAAGTCTAATATCACTCAGATCAGCACATAATTGTGCTAGTTAAAAGGATTATTCACAAATTTATAACAACCTATGTTATACCTGTCAGAATTTCATCTGGAATTCCTTGAAACTTTAACTGCCTCTTTTGGTTTTGTACAATTAGAATCACTCTTTATCATATACAGTTGCTTGGGTGTTGACAGAATCACAATATGGAATATTCGCCAGGGCCTGCTACAGAGTAGCTACACCATTCAGAGTATGTGCAACCAACTCTTAGGCTGGCTTCAAATGTACTGTCTTTCCCACTTCTAAAACTTTAAATTGGTTACTATTTCTATAGTATTGTCCTTGGAGAATGTCAGGTCAGTGGAATAATTTAGAAAATACAAAACATATAGTTGCTTTTTCAGATAATCTGCTTTTGCAGAGACATTTGCCTTAAAACCGTTCAAATATTTACATGACTCTGGAGCTCTTTCTTTCAGTTAGCAAAAAGCATCTCCCTAGATGAAGGTGATGAAGTTTATTGTTTTGTTTGTTAGAAGCTAAAGAGCTAACAATATTCACATGCAGTTTGTGTGTGTGTGTGTGTGTGTGTGTGTGTGTGTATGTATGTGTGTGCATATGTATGTGTGTAAGTGAGGATTCACATCACTTAAACTTATGAAGTGGCTCCATTTTACATCAGATGACAAACATACTTAGCTGTATCACAACCTCTGAACCTAATTTTCCATACCTATGGCAACTCTGCTATGAAAGATGACAGTTTCTGTGAGTCTATTCCCTTTTCAACAGTTAGTACCTTTAATTTTATTATTTTGATGCATGCATTTTAATAATGTATAAAGATGTATTTCATTGGTATGTATGTATGTATGCATGCATGTATGTATGTATGTATGTATGTACATATGAATATATATATATATAATGTTTGTTCCTGAATTTGGTTATCAGTTAGTGCCTCATAGTAAATTTGTGGACTAATGAAGATGAGAGGATAACCTCAAGTACTAATGATGGTGGGTACCTTGTTTGAGGTAAAATATTTCTTGTTGTTCACAACTACATAGTCTGGGTAACCTGTTCTGTTATTGAACTGAATATTGTTTTTGTTTATAACTTCATTATTCTGGTGCATAATTATGAAGCTACATTCATAGTCTGCTAGCACATAACCAATTTTAAAATACTCAGAGAAAAGAAAATTCCCTTCAGGGACTGCGTGTTTTTATGAAGAATTCAAAGTGGGACATTTTGACCAGTTAAAATACAGACAGGGCATGTAAATCCATGCTATGTGTTTTTAAGCCTGCTAACTTAATCATATACTCAACTTATATTTCAGTGACCTTAATTTATGTTAAAAGATTCTGAAATTTAATTATTTGTTAACTTACTCATTGTTTGTTAACTTACTCTAAACTGTATGGTTATCATTCAATTTTAAAAGTAATAACATTGGGTTTAATAAAGTGAATAATTTTAAATCAATGCTCTGCATTGATAAAGCATCAATGATGATAAAACATCATTTATGTTTCTCTTGGTTTCGCCTTAGTTTTACTTTTCTTTATTAGATATTTTCTTTTTTTACATTTCAAATGTAATCCCGTTTCCTAGTTTCCCCTCTGAAAATCCCCTATCCCCTCCCCCTCCCCCTGCTTCCCAACCCACCCACTCCCATTCTTGATCCTGGCACTCCCCGATACTTGGGCATAGAGCCTTCATAGGACCAAGGGCCTCTCCTCCCATTGGCGACTTACTAGGCCATCCTCAGCTACATATACAGCTAGAGTAACAAGTTCTACCATGTGGATTATTTGATTGGTGGTATAGTTCTAAGAAGCTCTGGGGGTACTGATTAGTTCATATTGATGTTCCTCCTATGGGGCTTCCAACCACTTCAGCTCTGGGGGTATTTCTCCTGCTCCGCCCAATGGATGACTATGAGCATCCACTTGTGTATTTGCCAGGCACTGGTAAAGCTTCCCAGGCAACAGCTATAAAAGGCTCTTGTCAGCAGGCTCTTGTTGGCATCTGCCTAGTGTCTGAGTTTGGTGACTGTTTATGGGAGGGATCCCCAAGAGGGGCAGTCTCTGGATGGTTGTTCCTTCGGTCTTTGCTCCGAACTTTGTCTCTCTAAGTGTTTCCATGGTTATTTTGTTCCCCCTTCTAAAGAGGATTCTGAGCTTATGGGCTGATATCCATTTATCAGTGAATGCATATCATGTGTGTTCTTTTGTGAGTGGGTTACCTCACTCAAGATGATATCCTCCAGATCAATCCATTTGTATAAAAATTTCATAAATTCATTGTTTTTAATAGCTCCGCAGTATTCTATTGTGTAACTGTACCACATTTTCTGGGACATATAGGTTCTTTCCAGCTTCTGGCCATTATAAGGCTGCTATGAACATATGCAGCATGTGTCCTTCTTACATGATATAGCACCTTCTGGGTATATGCCCAAGAGTGGTATTGCTGGATCTTCCTGTAGAACTATGTCCAATTTTCTGAGTAACTACCAAACTGATTTGCAGTGTGGTTGTACTAGCTTGCAGTCCCACCAGCAATGGAGGAGTGTTCCTCTTTCTCCATAACCTCATCAGCATTTGCTGTCACCTACATTTTTGAACTTAGCCATTCTGTCTGGTGTGAGGTGGAATCTCAGGGAAGTT
>NC_034593.1:38319645-38342986 GCF_900095145.1 Mus pahari
GTGACATATCTCCAGTCCACCCTTTCTGCGGCAGTGCACTGGAGCAAAGATGGCTCACCTTCTGGTTCCGGCCTGAGACTGCTCCCGAGCAGACACCCCTCCTAGGGCATTGAAAGGCGCTGGATACCTGATCAGGCCTGGGGACTGCTCCCAGGCGAACACCCCTCCTTGGGCGGGGAAAGGCGCCAGATGCTGGATCAGTCCTGGAGACTGCTCCCGAGAAGACACCCCTCCTCAGGCTGGGCCCCACTTTCTCCTCTATATGTTTCAGTGTCTCTGTTTATATGTGGAGCTCTTTGATCCACTTAGATTTGAGCTTTGTGCAAGGAGATAAGAATGGATCAATTGACATTCTTCTACATGCTAACTGCCACTTGAGCCAGCAACATTTGTTGATGATGCAGTCTTTTTTTCACTGGATGGGGTTAGATCCTTTGTCAAAGATCAAGTGACCATAGGTGTGTGGGTTCATTTCTGGGTCTTCAATTCTGTTCCATTAATCGACCTGTCTGTCACTGTATCAGTACCATGCAGGTTTTAATCACAATTGCTCTGTAGTACAGCTTGAGGTCAGGCATGGTGGTTCTACCAGAGATTCTTTTATTATTGAGAATAGTTTTTGCTATCCTAGGATTTTTGTTAATCCAGATGAATTTGCCAATTGTCATTTTTAACTCTGTGAAAAATTGAGTTGCAATTTTTATGGGAATTGCATTGAATCTGTAGATTGCTTCTGGCAAGATAGCCATTTTGACTATATTAATACTGCCAATCCATGATCATGGAAGATCTTTCCATCTTCTGAGATCTTCATTGATTTCTTTCTTCAGAGACATGGAAAATTTTGTTATACAGATCTTTCACTTTCGTAGTTAGAGTCACACCAAGGTATTTTATATTATTTCTGACTATTTTGAAGGGTGTTGTTTCCCTAATTTCTTTCTCAGCCTGTTTAAACTTTGTGTAGAGAAAGGCCACTGATTTGTTTGAGTTAATTTTATATTCAGCTATTGTACTGAAATTGTTTATCAGTGTCTTAGTCAGGGTTTCTCTACCTGCACAAACATCATGACTAAGAAGCAAGTTGGGAAGGAAAGGGTTTATTTGGCCTTCATTTCCATACTGCTGTTGATCACCAAAGGATGCAGGACTGGAACACAAGCAGGTCAGAAAGCAGGAGCTGATGCAGAAGCCATGGAGGGATGTTCTTAACTGGCTTGCCTCCCCTGGCTTGCTTAGCCTGCTCTCTTATAGAAGCAAGGCTACAAGACCAGAGATGGCACCATCCACAAGGGACCTTCCCCCTTGATCACTAATTGAGAGACTGCCTTCCAGCTGGATCTCATGGAGGCATTTCCCCAACTGAAGCTCCTTTCTCTGTGATAACTCCAGCTGTGTCAAGTTGACACAAAACTAAACAGAACAGTCAGGTTTAGGAGTTCTCTGATGGAGTTTTTAGGGTCACTTATATATCGTATCACATCATCTGCAAATAGTGATATTTTGACTTTTTCCTTTCCAATTTGTATTCCTTTGTTCTCCTTTCATTGTTTAATTGCTCTGGGTAGGACTTCAAGTATTATTTTGTATAGGTAGGGAGAGAGTGGGCAGCCTTGTCTAGTCCCTGATTTTAATGGGATTGCTTTAAGTTTCTCTCAATTTAGTTTCATGTCGGGTACTGGTTTTCTGCATATTGCTTTTATTATGTTTAGGTATGGACTTGAATTCATGATCTTTCCAAGACTTTTATCAGGAAGGGGTGTTGGATTTTGTCAAATGCTTTCTCTGAATCTAATGAGATGATTATGTGGTTTTAATCCTTGAGTTTGTTTATATAGTAGATTACATTGATGGATTTCCCTATATTAAAATATCCCTGAATCACTGGGATGAAGCCTACTTGGTCATGATGGATGATTGTTTTGATGTGGTTTTGGATTTGGTTTGCGAGAATTTTGAGGTTTTTTTTCATTGATATTCATAAGGGAAATCTGTCTGAAGTTCTCTATTTTGTTGCTTCTTTGTGTGGTTTAGTTATCAGAGTAATTGTGGCATCATTGAATGTATTGGGTAGAGTACCTTCTGTTTCTATTTTGTGGAATATTTTGAGAAGTACTGGAATTAGGTCTCCTTACAAGGTCTGATAAAACTCTGCACTAAACCCATCTGGCCCTGGGATTTTTTTTCAATGGGAGACTATTTATGACTGTCTACTCCTTTAGGGGATATAGGACTATTTAGATCATTATTCTGATCTTGATTGAACCTTGGTACCTGGTATATGTCTAGAATTTGTCAATTTCATGAAGGTTTTCCAGTTTTGTTGAGTATAGGCTTTTGTAGTAAGATCTAATGATTTTTTTGGATTTCCTCAATTTCTCTTGGTATATCTCCCTTTTCATTTCCGGTTTTGTTAATTAGGTTACTGTCCCTGTTCCCTTTAGTTAGTCTGGCTTTGGGGTTATCTATCTTGTTGATTCTTTCAAAGAACCAGCTCCCGGTTTTGTTGATTCTTTCTGTTTCTACTTGGTTGATTTTAGCCCTGAGTATGATTATTTTGCTTCCATTTGTTCTAGAGTTTTTAGGTGTGCTGTCAAGTTGCTAGTGTATGCTTGCCCCAGCTTCATTTTGGAGGCACTCACAGCTATGAGTTTCCCTCTCAGGACTGCCTTCATTGTGTCCCTTAAGTTTGGGTATGTTGTGGCTTCATTATCATTAAACACTAAAATGTCTCTAATTTCTTTCTTTATTTCTTCCTTGACCAAGTTATCATTGAGTAGAGCGTTGTTCAGCTCCCAAGAATATGTGGGTTTTTTATTATTTATGTTGTTGTTGAAGATCAGACTATGTCCTTGGTTATCTCATAGGGTATATGGGTTTATTTCAATATTTTTGTATCTGCTGAAGTCTGTTTGGTGACCAATTATATGATCAATTTTGGAGAAGGTACCATGAGGTGCTGAGCAGAAAGTATATCCTTTTGTTTTAGGATGAAATGTTTTATAGATATCTGTTAAATTCATTTGTTTCATAACTTCTGTTAGTTTCACTGTGTCTCTGTTTAATTTCTGTTTCCAGGACATGTCCATTGATGAGAGTGGAATGTTTAATTCTCCTGCTATTATTTCCATTATTATTGTGTGAGGTGTCATGTGAGCTTTGAGTTTTAGCAAAGTTTCACTAATGAATATGGATGCCCTTGCCTTTGGAGCATATATGCTCAGAATTGTGAGTTCATCTTGGTAAATTTTACCTTTGATGAGTAGGAAGTGTCCCTCCTTATCTTTTTTCAGAACTTTAGGTTAAAACTCAATTTTATTTGTTATCAGAATGGCTATTCCAGGTTATTCCTTGGGACCATTTGCTTGGAAAATTATTTTCCAGCCTTTTACTCTATGTTAGTGCCTTTCTTTTTCCTTGCAGTGGGTTTCCTGTATGCAGCAAAAAGTTGGGTTCTGTTTCTGTAACCAGGCTGTAAGTCTTATGTCTTTTTATTGGGGAATTAAATCCATTGATATAAAGAGATATTAAGGAAAAGTCATTGTTGCTTCCTGTTATTTTTTGTTGTTGGAGTTGGAATTCTGTTCATGTGGCTATCTTCTTTAGGTTTTTTGAAAGATTACTTTTTTGCTTTTTCTCAAGCTTAGTTTCCCTCACTGTGTTGAGGTTTTCCCTTTACTATCCTTTGAAGGTTTGGATTTGTGTAAAGATATTGTGTAAAGTTGGTTTTCTCATGGAATACCTTAGTTTCTCCATCTGTAGTAATTAAGAGTTTTGCTGGGTATAGTAGCCTGGACTGGCATTTGTGTTCTCTTATGGTCTGTATAACATCTGCCCAGGATCTTCTGTCTTTCATAGTTTATGGGGAGAAGGCAGGTGTAATTCTGATAGGTCTGCCTTTACATGTTACTTGACCTTTTTCCCTTACTGCTTTTAATATTACTGCTTTTAATATTCTCTTTGTTTTGTGCATTAGGTGGTTTACTGGCTAGTTTTATGATAACTTGACATAGGCTGGAGTTATCACAGAGAAAGGAACTTCAGTTGAGGAAATGCCTCCACAAGATCCAGCTATAAGTCATTTTCTCAATTAGTGATCAAGTTGGGAAGTCCCCTTGTGGGTGGTGCCATCTCTGGGCTGTTAGACTTGGTTCTATAAGCAAGCAGGCTGAGCAACCCAGGAGAAGCAAGCCAGTAAGAAACATCCCTCCATGGCCTCTGCATCAGCTCCTGCTTCCTGACCTGCTTGAATTCCAGTCCTGACTTCCTTGGTGATGAACAGCAGTGTGTAAATTGTAAGCTGAATAAACCCTTTCCTCCCCCAACTGCTTCTAGGTCATATTTGTGCAGGAATAGAAACTCTGACTAAGACAGGTGTTTTGATTATTATGTGACAGGAGGAATTTCTTTTCTGGTCCAAACTATTTGGAGCTTTGTATGCTTCTTCTATGTTCCTGGGCATCTCTTTATTTTGGATGGGGAAGTTCTCTTCTATACTTTTGTTGAAGATATTTATTGGCCCTTTAATTTGGAAATCTTTCTTCTCATCTCTACCAATTATCCTTAGCTTTGTTCTTCTCATTTTGTTTTGGATTTCCTAGATGTTTTGGGTTAGGATCTTTTTGCATTTCACATTTTCTTTGAAAGTTCTGTCAATGTTTTCTATGGTATCTTCTGCACCTGAGATTCTCTCTTCTGTCTCTTGTATTCTGTTGGTTATGCTGGCATCCTTGGCTTCTGACTTCTTTTCTATGTTTTCTATTTTCAGAGTGGTCTCCCTTTGTGATTTCTTTATCGTTTCTACTTCTATTTTTAGATCTTGGATGGTTTTGTTCAATTCCTTCACCTGATTGGATGGGTTCTCCTGTATTTCTTTAAGAGAGTAATTTGTTTCCTTCTTAAAGTCCTTCATCACCATCATGAAAATTACTTTAGATCCATATCTTGCTTTTCTGGTGTGATGGTGTATCCAGGACTTGCTATGATGGGAGAGTTTGATTCTGATGATGCCAAGTAACCTTGGTTTCTGTTGCTTCTGTTTTTACCCTTGCCTCCTGCCATCTGATTATCTCAAGTGCTTACTGCCCTCAATATATCTGATTGGAGCCTGTAATCCCAGGACTCTTCAGAGTCCAGCTTTCATGTGATCCTGTGAGTCCAGGATTCTGTGAAACTGAGATTCTGGGTGTGTCAGAGTTCTTGGCAATCAAGCATCTTCTGTGACCCTGAAATCCTCCTGTGACCAAGATCTTGGTATCCTGGGATCCTGGAATCCTAAGATCCTGGGAGGGTTAAAGCACCTAGAAGTGGGGTTTCCTCTGGGGAACTTGGTGCTAACTGGTGTGTTAGAAACCAAGGTATACCAGCACCTATCAAAAGGAACCCAAGCTGCTGGTCAGGCAGGGCACCTGTGTCCTTGCTCCTGCTGTCACAGGCCCATTGCAATTGATTTGGAACAGATGTTGTGTTCCACTCACCATGATCCTAAGATCCTGGGCGTGCTAGGACACCTGCAGTGTGGAGTTTCCTCTGGGGACAGTGAGACCATCTCCTGAGTTTATGCCCAAGGTGGTCCAGAGCTGGTGCTGAGGTATATAGATAATTTTATGTTTTGGATTAAGTATTGTTCACTCTGAGAGGAATAGTTTTGACCCGAGTTTCATCAGCCCTTACCTTGCTAGGCTTTATTTATTTTTTATTTTCTCTTTCTTTCTTTCTTTCTTTCTTTCTTTCTTTCTTTCTTTCTTTCTTTCTTTCTTTTGTATTTTCTTTATTTACATTTCAGATGTTATCCCCTTTTCTAGTTTTCCCTCCGAAAATCCCCTGTCCCCTCCCTCCTCCCCCTGCTCACCAACCCACCTGCTCCTGCTTTCTGGCCCTGGCATTAGCTATTCTGTGGCATAGAACCTTCGAAGGACCAAGGCCCTCTCCTCCCACTGATGACAGACTAGGCCATCTTCAGCTACATATGCAGCTAGAGACATGAGTCCCACAATGTGTTTTCTTAATTTGGTGATTTAGTCCCATGGAGCTCTGAGGTTACTGGTTAGTTCATATTGTTGTTCCTCCTAGGAGTCTGCAAACTCTTCCAGCTCCTTGGATACTTTCTCTAGCTCCTTCATTGGGGACCCTGTGCTCTGACTAATGGATGGCTGTGAGCAGACACTTCTGTATTTGCCAGGCACTGGCAGAGCCTCTCAGGAGAGAGCTATATCAGTCTCCTGTCAGCAAACTCTTGTTGGCATCCACACTAGTGTCTGTTTTTGGTGGTTGTTTATTGGATGTATTCCCAGGTAGGGCAGTCTGTGGATGATCATTCCTTCAGTCTCTGCACTGAACTTTGTGTTTGTAACTCCTTCCATGGGTATTTTGTTCCCCCTTCTAAGAAGAATCGAGGCATCCACACTTTGGTCTTCCTTCTTTAGTTTCATATGTCTGTTTTATTTAAGTTTTTTAAATCTAGTGTGTGAAACAAAATCCTAAACTTTGCCCATAGAATCAACTCTTTCAGATAATGACTTAATCCTCTACTTCTCCATATACTCTGTGTATTTAATTACTGTTTTATGTAAGGCTGTACTGGACTGGAAATAGCCTGTAGATACTTACCAATGCACCACAAAGTCATCAGCCTGTACTATACAACAGAGTTGCATTCTGGCACCTCATTCTACTGAGTCAGTGTTAGGATATTGCAGCAGAACAAAAAGGTCTTGCTTCATACTTCCTGAGGAAATCATTCTAAAACAAAGGTGGAGATGGAACCACAGGGCACATTTTCCCCTATGGTCACTCTAAGAGGAGAGCAGGTCTCATACTTCATAATTAAGTATTCATATATTGGGTGTATTCAGAGTAATGTAAGCATAGTACCATAGTATATACTACATTATAATATTGTCCTTCTTAAATAACACTGTGACCTTTATGATTTTTCCTTTGTTTATATTAATATTGCTAAATGTAGATAATAAAATAAGATTGATAACAAGTAAACACTCTTTCTTTTTTCCTTCATCCTGCCTCAAGATGTTGAGGTATGCTAAAATTGTAAAATTACAGATGCTAGGAGTTATATGAACAGAGAGTTGTATGGGGTGTAATTGTCAGCTATAGCCATCCCTGGATATTGGAGGATATATGGGCAGGAGAAGAGATAACCTACAACTTTAAAACATTTTTCTCCATGCACATAAATATCTGTAATGAAGTAGAACTTAACATTGCTATGATAATTCCAACTGAAATGCGTTTGATACTCAGTATTTTAACAGACATGTTTTATCTAAACACTTTATCATACCTTAAAGTTTTCAGTGAGATAATTTAATTTTAATAATTATAGTGTTGACAGATGTAAGAATGTGTTTCTGAAATACTTTAACTAACAAACGAAGAAAAATAAGGCAGTTGAATTTCTTTGAACTTGGCAATCTTCAGGTATTATTCATTTATTCATTCATGTTTATATTTAGAAAAAAACACTGGCCTTTCACAAGTCCTTAAGTGTGAAAATTATAGATGAAAGTGTAAATGGATAAATGAGATTTGTGATTCATTTTCCAAAAAAAAAAACAGTCAATATATGGATTAGTACAAAGGAGTTATTAAAAAATTTAATCTTTATAAAAACTATAAACGGACATTGAAATCAGAGATCGGAGATGAAAACTCTGTGGCTTGAGAAGGAGAGAATATCAGCAAAATCTTGGTGAACAAATAGTTTACCAATTTAAAAATATCCAAATTACTATGCACATGTATCATGGGAAGAAAACACTTGTAATAAATCTTATTCATAAGGAAATAAGGACTGTAAATCACACCTACTTAATTATTAAAAAGATAAGCTGTCAAGTGAAAGACTTCTTTTGGACCTGTAATTTTATCTCTATCTATCTATCTATCTATCTATCTATCTATCTATCTATCTATCTATCTATAGATCTATCTATCTATCTATCTATCTATCTATCTATCTATAGATCTATCTGTCTATCTATCTATTTTAAACTCCTGAATTTATTCCCCTCCCGGTTTACCCTCCAAACTGATCTACACCCCATACCTCCTCCACAGCCCCCTGTCTCCATGAGGATTTCCCCACCCCTCACCTCCACTGAATCTTTAAACTCCCTGTGGACTCCAGTCTCTTGAGGGTTAGGTCCATCTTCTCTGACTAAACCCAAACCCAGCAGTCCTCTGCTGTATATGTGTTGGGGGCCTCATATCAACTCGTACATGCTGCCTGGTTGGTGTTCCAGTGTCCGAGAGATCTCCAGGATCCAGGTTAACCCAGATTGCTGGTCCTCCTTCAGGGTCACCNTCCTCCTCAGCTTCTTCCAGATTTCCTCTAATTCAACCTCAGGGAGTCAGCAGCTGCTGTCCATTGGTTGGGTACAAAACTGACTCTTTCAGCTAAGTGTTGGGTCTTGTTGAGGGCAGTCATGACAGGTCCCTTTTCGTGAGTGCTCTGTAGCCTCAGTAATAGTGTCAGGTCTTAGGGCCTCCCCTTGAGCTGGATCCCATTTTGGACGTGTTTCTAGAACTTCTTTTCCTCAGGCTCCCTTCCATTTCCATCCCTGCAATTCTTTCAGACAGGAACAATTATGGGTCAGAGTTTTGTCTGTGGGATGGCAACCCTCACAAAAGATTCCCTTGTCTTTCTGCTGGAGGTAGGCTCTACAAGTTCTCTCTCCCCAATGTAGGGCATTTCATCTAAGGCCCCTCTCTTTGAGTCGTGATAATCTCTCACTTTCCAGGTCTCTGGTACATTCTGGAGGGTCCCTCAATCTCCTACCTCCAAAGGTTGTATGTTTCTATTCTTTCTGTTGGTCCTCAGGAATTTCAATCTTTTCCCCCCTCCCAATTCCTCACCACTTTCCCCTCTCTGACCTCCCATCCCCTCTCTCACAGCTCCCTCCCTCCACTCTTCTGGTTGCTTTCTTCTCACTCCCAAGTGGGACTGAGGAGTCTTCACTTGGACCCTTCAGCTTGTTGAACTTTTTGAGTTCTGTGGGTTGAATCTTGGGTATTTGGGACTTTTTATTTTTTCAGCTTATTATTGAGTGTGTACCATGCATATAATTTTTACAAATAGCAGACTATTAAACAGTTTACAGTAACTGTTTCAAATAGATCCCAAAAGTTCAAAATATTTTATGAAAGTGTGTAGAAATTTAAAACAATCTTATCTATGTGTTCATTTAATTGTTTATGAATATTTTCTTATTCCCAACTCTTTGACAGTGACCCTCTGGTGGTCACCACTGAATGACAGCAAAAGAGCAATATAGTACATAATTGGTCCTAAGAAGATGTCTAAGTCTTAACCCCTAAAACTTACTGAAAAACATACTAACAAGGCAAGAAGAAACAAAAGAGCAAGCACTGCAGGTATGATGGAGTGAGAAAGTGGAGGAAGGTTAAGGTCTAACCTTGTTTGCATGGGTAGAAATGAAATTCATGTAGAAATGGTGCAAAGGCAGCAACTTCATAAAGCTCAACTATCATAATTGAGTTCATTTTCTAAAAAGAAACAAATTTCTTAGAACTTTACATGACATTCTATAGTATAATAAAATGAAAGCACACAAATGTTTTTCTGCATGAAAAGTTTCTGAAAATTTTGAGTTGAGTAATATTTTATATTAAACACTATCGAAAACTGGTAACAGTTAACCATTTACAATTTTCTTGTTTTTTATAACAACTTTTTATTAGATATTTTCTTCATTTACATTTCAAATGTTATCCTGAAAGTCCCTATACCCTCCCCAACCAACCCACTCCCACTTCTTAGCCCTGGCATTCCCCTGTACTGGGGCATATAAAGTTTGCAAGACCAAGGGACCTCTCTTCCTAATGATGACCAACTAGGCCATCCTCTGCTACATATGCAGCTAGAGGCACAAGCTCTGGGGGTACTGGTTAGTTCATATTGTTGTTCCTCCTATAGGGTTACAGACCCCTTAAGCTAATTGGGCAATTTCTCTAGCTCCTCCATCTGGGGAACCTGTGTTCCATCCAATAAATGACTGTGAGCATCCACTTCTGTGTTTGCCAGNCACTGGCATAGCCTTACAAGAGACTGCTGTATCAGGGTCCTGTCAGCAAAATCTTGCTGGTATATGCAATAGTGTCTGCATTTAGTGGCTAATTATGGGATGAATCCCCAGGTGGGGCAGTCTCTGGATGGTCCATCCTTCTGTCTCAGCTCTAAATTTGCAAAAACTATTCTAAACAATAAAAGAACTTCTGGTGGAATCACTGTCCCTGACCTCAAGTTTCACTACAGAGCAATTGTGATAAAAACTGCATGATACTAGTACAGAGACAGACATGTAGACCAATGGAAGAGAATTGAAGACCCAGAAATGAACCCACACACCAATGGTCCATCCAGTGGAAAAAAGACACCATTTTCAACAAATGGTGCTGGCACAACTGGCGGTTATCCTTGTAGAAGAATGTGAATTGATCCATTCTTTTTTTTTTTTTAATTTTTTATTAGATATTTTCTTTATTTACATTTCAAATGCTATCCCGAAAGTTCCCTATACCCTCCCCCGTGCCCCTGCTCCCCTACCCACACACTCCCACTTCTTGGCCCTGGCATTCCCCTGTACTGGGGCATATAAAGTTTGCAAGACCAAGGGGCCTCTCTTCCCAATGATGGCCGACTAGGCCATCTTCTGCTACATATGCAGCTAGAGACACAAGCTCAGGGGTTACTGGTTAGTTCATATTGTTGTTCCACCTATAGGGTTGCAGCCCCCTTCAGCTCCTTGGGTACTTTCTCTAGTTCCTCCATTGGAGGCTCTGTGTTCCATCCAATAGCTGACTGTGAGCATCCACTGGCTGTGAGCAGACACTGGCATAGCCTCACAAGAGTCTGCAATATCAGGGTCCCTTCAGCAGAATCTTGCTGGCATGAGCATTAGTATCTAGGTTTGGTGGCTGATGATGGGATGGACTCCCGAATGGGGTAGTCTCTGGATAGTCCATCCTTTCATCTTAGCTCTAAATTTTGACTCTGTACCTATATTCTTCCATGAGTATTTTGTTCCTTATTCTAAGGAGGAATGAAGTATCCACCCAGTGGTCATCCTTCTTGGTTTTCTTCTGTTTTGCATAATGTATCTTGGGTATTCTAAGTTTCTGGGCTAATATCCGCTTATCAGTGAGTGCATATCTAGTGACTTCTTTTGTGATTGGGTTACCTCACTAAGGATGATATCCTCCAGATACATCCATTTGCCCAAGAATTTCATAAATTCATTGTTTTTAATAGC
Organism: Mus pahari; assembly: GCF_900095145.1. NCBI lineage: Eukaryota > Metazoa > Chordata > Mammalia > Rodentia > Muridae > Mus > Mus pahari. The sequence continues at coordinate 38,330,940 of NC_034593.1, forward strand.
TCTTATCTCCTTGTTCAAAGCTCAAGTCTAAGTGGATCAAAGAACGCCACATAAAACCAGAGACAATGAAATTTATAGAGGATAACGTGGGGAAAAGCCTCGAAGATATGGATGCAGGGGAAAAATTCCTAAACAGAATAGCAATGGCCTGTGTTGTACGATCAAGAATCGACAAATGGGACCTCATAAATTTCCAAAGATTCTGTAAGGCAAAAGACGTTGTCAATAAGACAAAAAGGCCACCAACAAATTGAGAAAGGATTTTTAACAATCCTAAATCTGATAGGGGACTAATACCCAATATATAAAAAGAGCTCAAGAAGCTGGATTCCAGAAATTCAAATAACCCCATTAAAAATGGGGTACAGAGTTAAACAAAGAATTCTCAACTGAGGAATACTGTTTATGTTCTGCAAACATAGTAGCTGGTTAGTAAGAAATATTATTTTTTCATACTTTTGTTAATACAAACCTTTGTATTCATTTCTCCCTCAAATAATAGCATAGTCTATTAAAGAAATATCTGGCTGGGTGTGGTGGTGTACACCATTTTTTCCCCCTCAAATACTTTTTATTAACCTAATCATAATACTGTCTGGATACAGTAAGATATTTGAGTACATGTACTCCGATCAAATCAGAAAAGTTAACATTCTCTTTCCATGACGTTTCTTCATTTAGAACCCTCAAGTCCACAGATTCTAGATACTTATATATAATCAATTACCATATTGGTTGCCATAGCTACTGCATTCCTTTCAAGGCATCAAGATACCTTACTCTTTCTTATATGCCTTTTGTTTACATTTGCATATCCAGTGGGGTAAGCTATTTCTACCAGTGCTATAGGCCAGCCTTCAAAGTAAGTCCCTTTCTCCTGACAATTTGCTTAGGGTGTCAGCTTGATGTACAGCGCTGAGTTTAATTTCTTCTGAGCACTGGAGTGTGGTCTCTTTACAATGTTTTTGGTTATAAATAGTGACTTTAAACATTCTATCTCCCAGTGTTGTGAAACTGTACCCCTACCCATTGCCATGCCCTTAGGTAAAGCCTCCATTGTTTCACTTGAGTGAAGATATCCATATCTTAAGAGATGAGCTACTCTCAGATTTTATACTGTCCTAGGAGTTAGAAACCCATATATAATCCCATATCTGGGATCCCACAGACAATACACTGACTAAACTCAGAAAAGTACATATCATCCAAAGAATAAAGCCTGCTTAGTGCTCTACAGTGCAAGAAATTGATTTTCCAGCACAGAGAATGGAAATTACCATTCTTAAGAGTCAGGAGACCTACATGTCTGTCCTTCAGGACCAAGGGTATCTATGGGCTCATGAGCCCAGTTATCTATGGGCTCATACTGTTGCCAACACTGAAAGAGGGTGCTAATGCAGTTTCCACCCTTCCCCCACCTCCTATATATATGCATGTACTGCAAAAGGGCTAGGAATAAAAGTGGCAGTTCCCACTGCTGCCCATATCTAGTCCCACTGCTACTGAAAAGACGGGAAGTAAGCCCCATTTCTCCTCCATGCTGCAGTTGGCTGCATGCTACAGTTGGCTTCATGTTGTTTACAGGACTAGGAATGGACATTGTATTTCCTTTCATTACCTGGGTCCTCATTGCTCAAATACCATAGCTCCTGATACCATTAAGCTACTGCACATGCACTATAGCATGTGTAGATACCAAAGAGGGTTTGGAGGCACTGTGGTTTCCAGTGCCTTATCCTCCCATGCAGTATTTCGGCCAGAAGCTCTTTCCTGCGTAAGAGACCTCACATTGTCAGTACCTGAAGAAACAGCTCTTAGTGCATCAGTGACACTGCCCCCTTATAGTAATGGCCACACCCTGGGCAACCCACAGCACTACCTTCTCCACACATCTGCATGGGATGCTAGAATACCCCATTCCTATGCAGCCCTCACACAATGAGGCTTTCCAACTCTGTAGTTGTACACTTTGTGTCTAAAGTCACTAATTATAACCAAAAACATTGTAAAGAGGTGGTGTACACCTTTAATTCCAACACCTGGGAGGCAGAGGCAGGAGGATTTCTAAGTTCCAGGCCAGCCTGGTCTACAAAGTGAGTTCCAGGACAGCCAAGGCTATACTGAGAAACCCTGTCTCGAAAAACCAATATCTATCTATCTATCTATCTATCTATCTATCTATCTATCTATCTATCATCTACCTATCTATGTATCATCCATCTATCTATCTGTATTGAGGGCCAATATCTTCATGTATGTGTGCCAAAGAGATACAATTTCTGACTTGACACCCACCAACTCAAAGTGTACTGTGAGACAGCAGGTGAGTATGTGAAAATTTAAGTGTCACATTTTAAAGTAAAAATATGAGAAGGCAAACCAGTTGTTCCAGAACTTTTCCCAAGATCATACAAAACAACAAACATGAGTAAGGTGCTTATAGATTCTCAGTCAAGCCCTCCTGTTTACATGTAGATGTGCAATAGAATCACACATGATCCAGAATGTAGGATACAGGGTTAAAAGTATGTGATGCCTAGGCTCAGGGAACCCCAGAAATGGTCTAAGATGGAAGGACTGAAAGACTCAGTATTGAAAATACAATTTCCTGAAAATATCCTTTTAAATGTCCCTTGCTCAAATAACTCATCACAGTCTTCTGTGAAGGAAAGTTAAAACTGTCATATGATATGTACAAATAACAAAGGTGATAATTGAACTTCACTGAGATACTCAGAAAATATGTTCAAAATATGTAATTCGGGTTACTGAATGTTTTCTTTAGCAATGATTTAAAAGACATTGATTAAGGTTCTTGGATTTAGAGAAATTAAATGTCTTTATTAGTAGATGATGAGTTAATAGATGCAATGTATGTGGTTTTTTCTTCTGTACTAATGACAGTACATAATTATTGTTTATGCACTAAATAAGTAAAAACAATATAACCTGCATTCTATTTTGAGTCTTATATGTGATAACTGAATTGTGTATTGGTGACTTTTCAGCTGAAGCAATTAGAACTGCTAAGAAGGGATGGAATTTTTGCATTAATTGTTTGAGTTACAGGTGTTTCTCTCTGCTTCTATTTTAAGACTATTTAGATTGCTGAATGTTACAAAGATTTTTATGCAAATATAAGTAAAATCATATTAAATATATATGCAGATTTTATATTTTAAGAGTCCATCTGTGACTATATGTTGTGTTATAACAACATTTACTCATTACTCTGAAAAATAATCATGTAAAATTGAAATTTTAAAATACTCATAAAAATTAATTGACTTTCTTTTACTACCACTCTAAGCTCATTGCATTGTTCATTGGATGAATATATATTTTCATTATTGTACTTTTCCATCTCATTAGTCTTTCTTGCCACTGAATGAACAGAACATTCTGAAATTAAGAAAAGTTGTGAGTATTAAATCTGGATGAAGGCTTGCTTTTATAAAAATATACAATTGTCAAAATAAATTAATATTCTTCATCTACAAATGTAAAAGATCAAATGTCACCTAAAACCTAATGGACAATATACATCCATCCTGTGATTCATTTGCATACAGATGTGGGATATTTATACATTTCCTCAATTTTAATAGAATTCAGCAATTTTAATGATAAATGTATCTCTACTTGCAAATAATTTATGTAAATGTACTTAATTATATTCATAACTATTCTATAATTTTGATTTATTTAAAATATGTGAAAACCCAAGACAGCCACTTAAAATTTAAAGGTACTGAACAGAAGTCATTTTATTTTACAGGGTTTTAGGTCTGCATTTTTGGCTCCTGTCATTTCGGTTTTCAAGCTCCCCAACTTCAGTCATTACATTTATCAATTAATTAAATGTCTGGCTACCATATATTAAAATGCTTAATAGTGTTCCAAGACACCCTGCTCTTTAGAGTGTAAGATTTCTGTGATTACTTCTAAGTTCAGGTTGAGAACTTTCAATGTGACGCTATAGTTTTATTTCAGCATCAAACAAGCTATCGAATGTCAATCAAGCTATGTAATATTTACCTTAACTAGACGAATCTAAAACAAGTATTCCTTGCACAAACAGAATAGAGAACTAAATAATATTTCCACCAATGTTAAGGAACCATTTAGTATGATCTGTGTACTAATTCAATACATTTTATTTGGTTGTTTATGTTTGTGTATATGTGTGTGCAATTGTGCAGGAAAAAATGTGAGAGAAGAGACAGAAACTGTGTGAATGGAGTTTTGATGATGAATAGGGGAGTTTTGAGTCAGTTCTCTGTTTCAGTCATGAACTCAGCTTGTTATTCTTGATGACAAGAATCTTTACCTGCTGAGCTATCTTCCACTCCTCCCTTCCCTTACGTCCATTTCTTTTAGCATATAATTTTTGAACAATGGGTTTTCTTTGCTTACTGATATTTTTGACCATGCAATTGCTTTATAATTGTAGAAATCTTTTCTGTACATTGTAAGTGTTCATTCTTTCAATTCCAGGAGGAACTCTCACATTATACCCATCATTGTGAAATGCCTCCAGCAGACACTCCTTATACTATGGAGAGCATTTATACTAATGAAGAGTATATCTTTCCATTTTTATATTTAGATGTTTACCTTCCTCCATCTACTGCCATTCCTCAAGTCTTAATGAAAATATTAGCAAATGATTGTTACTATGGCTGTATAGCTATTGTTTTTTTCAAGAACATCAAATTGTGCTTTTGTAATTTAGTCAAATTACTGATTTTATTCATATAAACAGATTTATCCATATATATATTAATAGATACTTTTTAATATATATTCATTAGGTATTCTTATCAGTAGATTGTCTGAATCATTTTTATTTACATTTCCCTGATGAAAGACGATATTGAACATTTCTTAAGCTGCTTCTTGGTCATTCAAGATTCCTCATTTGAGAATTCTCTGTTTCGTTCTGTATCCTATTTTTAATTGGGTTATTTGATTTTCTGGATTCTAACTTCTTGAGTTCTTAGTATATTTTGGACATTTTCCCTCTATTGGATGTAGGGTTAGTAAAGATTCCCAATCTGTAGGTTGCACTTTTGTCCTATTAATAGTGTCCCCAGCTACATACATAGTAGAGGACTGCCTTGTTTGGCCTAAGTGTAAAAGGATGCCCTTAATCCTGTAGAAACTTGATGCCTCAGGGAAGGGGGATGCTAGTAGCATGAGGTGGAGTAGGTGGTGGAGCACCTTCTCAGAAGCAAAGACGAGGGGGTGTGGTGTGGTGAAGAACTCACAAAGTGGGGACCAGGAAAGGGGCAACATTTGGAATGTAGATAAATAAAATAATTAAAACTGGGAAATATTCATTAAACACTCTTACCTAGAGATCTTTACACTTCTCTATCCATGTGAATTGTTACCAACCATGATAAAACTTGCATGGCTGGAGAAATATAAAATGTATCTTGCAGGTCATCTTACTTTGTCTTTTAATTTTATCATAAAAGAGCTATCATTTAGTTTAGACAAAGGGTTGTAATGGCATCTCTTATTATATGATGAAATTTTTTCCATGGAAATCTAAGAAACTAATGAAATACAGTGATAGAGACATTTTAGAGTAGGAAACATCATTTTAAGTGCACTAATTTCGCATGAAATTCTTAAGCATAAATCCTCTGAGATAATTAACCGTATATTAAGTAATGTATCTGGAAACAGGCTGAATTTAGGGTACTTGGTTTCACATGAATCATGACTTGTTGACCCACACTGAAAATACAGTCCCTTCAGAATCCAATTATTTTGTCATAATTTTGAGCTATGGATTTGCTTTACAGTTCAGGACTCTTGATATTTTTGCCTATTATTTTGACTTCCTTTTATCTTTAAAATACTTATTTTTGCAGTCACAAATTAAGATAAAGCTTCAAGAAAACGCAATGAGCTGAAGAATAGGGTAGTATGCTAGTTTTCTTTTTGGTTAAATCAATTTTAAGACACTTTAATTTCAAAACTACTCTTCCTCCCCCATCTGAGATATTTTATAATGTACTTACATTGAATATATGTTCTTGGTTCTAGATTATCTATTGCATTCTCATCACTTCTTTGGCTAGAATGTATTAAAGTGTAGGAATTCAAAGGACATTTAGGTCAGGAGGAAACATGTAAATCAAATATATGCTCTGAATAAAAGTAATTACTGTAATTCAAATAATTATGTTGTCTTCTCGGTAAACTGTATCATGAATATTTTCTGATTTAAAGCAAGCGTCAGAGTTATCTTTAAAAAAAAAAAGAGTCAGAGTTAATCTTGACAACTTTTTCTGACTAAAATGAGCAGAAAGAAATGATGTGATCCAGATTTTACTGTCTGTTTACAGTGTTCAGTCTATAGCAGTATGATAGCTTCAGATAGAGATGGCCCATTAACTGGACAGTGAATTTTTCAGGACTGCCATTTCATGCTTATACTTAACTTTAGATTCATCATAATTAGTTTTTCCTATGTTATAAAATCATAACTGTGAGCACACATTTACTGAAATCACATTAGACTTAATACTATAGAGCAGTGAAGTTCTCTTACATTCATTGTGTTTCCTAGTTTTTGATCTACTATACTAAACTTCACATTAACCAAAATTTGGAAGTGCACATAGTGTTTGCTCCTGAAGAAAGACATTTACTACAAGTTTCACATTGTACCTCATAAGAGCCAAGATTATATGAAACTCAAGATTTCCACTTGATCCTCTAACAAGAACATATACTGAATGTGTTGTGGGTAGCTATGTGCTGCTTGTTCTACCAGGAGAGGCTGACTGGAATGAGGAATGAGTCATGTACTCAGGTGGTTTCTTGTGAACCAATCACCTAACGAATAAAGGAGCCAATCACTGGGGGAGTAGGCAGGACTTCTGGGTTGGATTGGGGAAGAGAGGAAGCAGGAGGGAGTTAGGTCTCTTCAGAATGTGACAGCAGAGGGTTAAGATGTAGCTGCTGGAGTTTCCCAGTATCATGGCGGATCCGCAAGTATTCAACATCAGAGGAATCATTTTTTTTTTTTTTTTTTNATCAGAGGAATCATTTTTTTTTTTTTTTTTTTTTTTTTTTTTATTTAATTTAATTTAATTTTGTTTTTTTTTTTTCTAGACTCGGTTTCTCTGTGTAGCTTTAGCTGTCCTGGAACTCACTTGGTAGACCAGGCTGGCCTCGAACTCAGAAATCCGCCTGCCTCTGCCTCCCGAGTGCATATTTTAATATGGCTCACAAGATTAGGTTTTAGTTGTTGCACCCAGAGATTGAGTTACCATTGTTTCTGAACTGAGTTTGTGTTGTGTTTTCCTTCATGTAGCAACTCATCTGAGTTAAAGAGAGAAAGGTACAGAGGCCAAGGGTGGGATTGCCAGAGGTGCTCCACAAAGTCCATGCAGTATTTGAAGCACAGGGTTGGCATGGGTATTTGAAGCACAGGGTTGGCATGGTAACGACTCCAGCAGGAACCTAATGAGCTGGGTAGAGAGATTGTGGAGTTCAGAGTCAGAATCTCCACGAGATAAAAACAAGTTGGCAATTGCCGACCAGTGCATGGGCAGACAGGCTGCCCCGGACAGAGGCACACGCTCAGGAACAAACCAGTTCAATCACACATAATGTTTCCTCCTGAAGGAAGACATTTACAAGTTTCACATTGTACCTCATAAGAGCCAAGACTATATAAAACTCAAGATTTCCATTAGATCCTCTATCAAGGACATATATATGGTGTGTTACACTGAATATCTGATGTCAATGTACAGAGTACCAACACCACGGGTACAATAATTCTAGAAAAATAAGTTGGATTAATATTTTACAAATCTTGTACTTTATATTATTTATTAAATCAAATGGATTGCACTTTTGGTGATGATTGGCATTTTTGGTATGATTTCAAATCTGTCACATAAAAGAGCAAAAGCAATTATTAAACTGGAACTAAGACAATGCTTAAAACCCTGGCAAATGTAAGTTTATGTAATGAAAACCGATGAGAATTTATTTTCTGTCAAATAATTAATTTCTAAAACCTACAGTTTTTAATTTTCTGTCAGTCTTCCTAAAGTACTAGCTGAATATATATTCTATTAATGTATTCTGTTTCTTTTTTAGTAAAGTTAATTATTTGCTCGTGAAATTATTGCTTTTACTTGCTGAACTTATTATTATGTAGTTTATGATTTCTATTCTATTATAAATAATAGATTTATATTTGTAATTAACTTTTCTATTTTTTATAGCTAATGTGGGAATATAATTGATTTCAATACTGGTTTTTATCATGCAGAATTACTGAACTTAATTATGAGTTCTAGTTATTATTCCATAAATTCTCTAGATTTTTCTGTGGAGTCATCTAATTTACAGAGAGTAATATTTTGTTTCATCTTTCCTTATCTTTATATTTTTAGTTTATCTCCACCTATGCTTTCTAAACAGTGACCAGACAATTTGTCAACAAAAATTGCTTTTATTTAAAAGAAATATTTGAAAAACTTGTAATTTTGTTAACTGTATTTTATTTAACATAAGGTTTTGTAATATTTTCTGACATATTAACTACGATGTTAAGAAAAAATCTTTTATGCATAGCTTGCTAAATAATTTTGTCAGTGGTTTCTGGTGAAATGTATATTTATCAAATATTTTTTCATTAAATATTATTTTGTGTTTCATATTTGATGATAAGAGCATGGCTTACAATATCTGTACAGCTGGGTACTGTTATCTTTCTTCATCTCCTAAGAAGAGAAAAGTGTGGCATTGGAGGCATATTCTTGAGCATAACTGCCTTTTTTTTTTTTTTTTTCAAATAAAAAACCCTTTCCTGATAACCCCTCTATCACCTCCTCAATCCCTCCTGCTTTTATGAGGGAGCTTCCCCACCCATCCACCCCATCCAACCCCAGCACCCAAGCATTATCCTAGGCTGTGTCATTGAGCCTCCACAGGACCAAGGGGCTCACTCCCATTGATGCCAGATAAGGTAATTCTCTGTTACATATGCAGCTGGAGGCATGGGTCCTTCCATGTGTACTCATTGGTAGGTGGTTTAGTCCCTTGGAGCTTTGGGGGTGGTGGGGAGTCTGGTTGGTTGATATTGTTATTCATCCTGTGGGGTTGCTAATCCCCTCAGCTCCTTCAGTCCTTCCCCTAACACTTCCATTGGGGTCCCTGTGCTTAGTCTGAGAGTTGGCTATGTACATCTACATTTTGACTCTAGGAACATTGTCCAGGAGGGTACAGAAAATTGCAAGGGACAAAGGATCAGAGAGTTTGCTGTGAGATTGTGTTTCTTAGTAACATCAGAAACATACCCATAAAATATCACGAATATGACTATTCAAATTTGAGGTGAACAAAGATAAAAGCAATAACCATCAAACTGGACAGGGAAATGGCCAAGAGACCTCAACCTCATGCAAAGGACTACAGACAACTAAGTAAAATATAGAGTGGTCTGCCCAGTGCCAAACAAGTCTGCAGTAAAACACACACAGCGCCACTTTAAGTAAAAGATATGCTATATTTAGGACTATACAAAGCTATATATACCTATATGTATGCAAAAATACATATAAGCATGCAATGACAATTTTTGTAATGTGAGGTCATGAATTATCAGGATGGAGGGATACATGGGAAAGTCTGAGTGAGAAAAGAGAAGTGAGAAATGTCATTAAACTATGATCTCATAAGTTTTAAAATGTGGAAGGTGAGGAGAGAAAGAAAACTTTGGTTGGGATGAAACATTGAAGATAAAAAAATAAACAAATAAATAAATAGAAAATAAACAAAAATGTTCCAGATGTCAGACATTATGTCATATATTCACTACTTATATGACAAAAACAGCCTTTTTAAAAAAATCTGGAAATGTCTTAGTGAACAGAGTGTTTATCCTGTAAGTGTGAGGACCTGGATTAGGATTCTCAGGATCTATAGAAAGCCAAAATGATAGCTCTAGGTAGTGTCACCTGTGGAAAGAAGGAAGATGGAGACTGAAGAATACCCAGAAGCTAGTGAGAAACAGAAGACACTCGGGCAAGGTTGAATTTGAACTCTGTGATGCGATTCTTGGTTGTCAACTTGACAATATTGGGAATTAACTAAAACCCTAAACACTGTTAATACCTAAGGATATTTTTTTCTTAAATTAAATTATTTGAAGTGGGAGGACCTCCTTCTAATCTGGATCTCTGAAGTGGTAAAATCCACTTTTATCCCAAAGTTTTTCAGATGGGAATATCCTCCTTTAATCTGGGCCACACCTTCTGCTCGTAGCCTATTGACAGAACATGGAAGAAGAAAGCTTGTTGTCTCTTTGCCTACCTGTCCTTATTCTAGCTGGTGACTCTATTCTGTTACTGGCATTAAGCTTAATTCTTGAGGATTATAACAAATACAGAAGAACAATTAATAAAACTAGTCTCCGCGATTCTTGGACATTTGTTTCTTTAGAAACTCATTGTGGTACATCTCTAAGTCATTAACATAAATTTTATATATATGCATATATAGTTATTGTATATTTTCTATCCTTTTATAGAACTTTGTGTACTAACAAAAGTAAATATTTGAGTTTTTCTTCATCCTTCACAAATGAGCTATTGTAGCTATGCATGCACACACACACACACACATACACACACACACACACACACATACACATATATAACACATATAAGTGTTTGTAATAATATGGGCTAATTTCTTACAATCCATATGTGTAAAATTATATGAAATGAAATGGATTAAATGTTGCTTGTTACTTATTAAAATATTTTTCTGAGAAGACAGCAATAAAATATGTAATATATTTATCCTAAAAATAATGGAGCACACAGTATATATTTGTAAAAAGTTTAAATTTATGGCTTTGATATTTAAAAGTTGGATATGAAATAATAGTGACTAATAGGTTAATGATAATTCTCTAGTTTGAATATTGTCCTTGACTTTTTCTAAATAGAGACTATTTTTTACTGCCAGTGCCTGACAAATACAGAGATGGATGTTCTCAGCCAGCCATTGGGCTGAGCACGGGGTCCCCAATGAAGGAGCTAGAGAAAGGACCCAAGGAGCTGAAGGGGTTTGCAGCCCCATAGGAGGAACAACAATATGAACCAACCAGCACTCCCAGAACTCACAGGGACTGAACCACCAACCAAAGAGTATACATGGAGGGACCCATGGCTCCAGCTGCATATGTAGCAGAGGATGGCCTTGTAAGTTAGCAATGGGAGGAGAGGCCCTTGATCTTATGAAGACTCTAAGCCCCAGTGTAGGGGAATGCCAGGGTCAGGAAGTGGGAGTGGAAGGGTTGGTGAGCAGGGGTGGGGAGGGGATGGAGGAGGTGGTTTTCCAAGGGGAAACCAGGAAAGGAGATAACATTAGAAATGTAAATAAAGAAAATATCTAATAAAAAAAGAAAACTACAATCTCAAGTTTTACTCTGAAGTATTGAATTATCTATCAATATTCATAATCTTATTTTGTCTCTGATTATATGCATGGACTTTTATATTCATCTTACTACAGTTAAGAAACCACCATTAGAAATGTGATCTAATATCAAAATAACATCATTAATAGAGAAATCACATCTATGTATGTATTGATTATCTTAATTTCCAGCTTGCCGAGAATGTCTGCGTACTAATACCCAAACTGTGAATAGGCATCACAGAAAAACTAGTGTTATTGATAGACATACTCAGAAGCCTCCACTTTTAGTCACTTTGAGAATAAAAAGATTTCTTGTCATGTGTTAAGAATGTGAAATATAAAGATGGAGCAAAATCATTATTCAGTGAATAAATGAGACCAGAACTCTCAGATTTTTTTGATGCTTGGGATGGTTAGAATACTGATCTTAGAGAAATTGGCTCACTGACCTTCAGATGATCACGTTATTTTTCAATATCTCATATACTCAAAAAAATTATAATAATAACAACAGCAGAATTTCTTCCTCCTTCCTTTTTTCTCCCTCCCTCTTTCCCTCCCTCCCTCCCTCCCTCCCT
>NC_034593.1:38343264-38344888 GCF_900095145.1 Mus pahari
GAGAGAGAGAGAGAGAGAGAGAGAGAGAGAGAGAGAGAGAGAGAGAGAGAGAAATAGGCAGATTAGGGGAATCAAACTGAATCGATCTTTTCTTTCCACTAAGTCTGCCTCTAGGATGGAAATCAGGTCACCTGGTTCATTATAAGAAAGTGCATTTGCCCACAGAGAAATGTTTCATAATAAAAATATAGGAATATATGTTATCTCATACAAAAATAATTCTTGCAAGTAAAAGGAACAAAAGAAGGAGCATTTCTAATAGTCCTGATCAGGGGATTAACATACTTTGACACTGTGAAATGAATAGTTGTAGAGGTTTCTCCAGTAATTAAGTAAGGAGTCTGTGAAGAAATGTTTGTGAACATGCAAACACATAGTCCATACTGCAGTATTTATCAATACTAATAGCATATTTTCTAGTAATTCTCATTAGAGGATATATTACATCCAGAATGTCATTTTATTTTCATGAAATTTAAAATTACATTTACGTGATCCAGGCTATGGATATGCAGATGGGTTATTTTCTATATTTAGCAATGAAGTGATCAAAATAAACTTACACATCAATGATATATTTTATCCTTCCTGTTCTGTAATTTATCTGTAAAACTCTCCATTTCAAATCCCTTTCCTTGAATAGTGACAGCCTGTTTCCAGCTGCTATTTTATTTGCAATTTTGTTTCATGAAAAGAAGTGGGAGTGGGTGGGTAGGGGAGCAGGGTATGGGCAGGGTATAGGGGACCTTCAGGATAGTATTTGAAATGTAAATGAAGAAAATATCTAAAAAAGAAAAAGAAGGGTTAAACATTATTTTATCTATGATCAGTTTTACCTGGCTAAGCATTTTGCATTATTCTTTTATTTAATAATTTCCTATTTTATTTCTTTGCAAGTGCTTTAATCTTATGTATTAAATATGTATTGATATTATTAATGGCATTAAATATATATTTAAAACATTTATTTAAAAACAACATTGTTTTTATTTAAGAATTAAACATCATAATAAATTAATTTTGATGTCCTAGGTTAGTCTATTTAAAAATAACAATATCCTTTAATCATTTTATTTCTTTAAAAGTATTTTACTTAATTCTACATAAACATATTTTATTAAGACATTGACATTTATATTTTCTTTTTTTAATTAATATATAGTTTAAACAGTTTATTCAATAAACTCTCTATTTATAAACTCTTAAAATAAAAGTTCAGTGATCTATTAACTATTAAAATGGTTTAGATAAATATACTTCAATTTTCATATTTTTAATTTGAAAATCAAACATTATATTACATTTTTTCATTTGAAAATCTTACCATCATGTTATTTATATAAATAATTTCATAGAAGTTGACCTTTCAAGACTGAAAACACTGTTTGAAAATTTTGTTCATTTACAACTACTCAGATATTAATATCACAGATGCCTTCAAAGAAAGGTTTTATTTTTTTTTTATTATTATTATTTTCTTTATTTACATTTCAAGTGCTATCCCGAAAGTTTCCCATACCCCTCCCCCCACCTCTGTTCCCCTTCCCACCCACTCCCACTACTTGGCCCAGGCCTTGCCTTGTGCTAGGTCATATAGAGTTTGGAAGACCAAGGAGCCTCTATT
>NC_034593.1:38345018-38404229 GCF_900095145.1 Mus pahari
AGTAGCTGGCTGTGAGCATCCATTTCGGTGTTTACCAGGCACTGGCATAGCCTCACAAGAGGCCGCAATATCAGGGTCCCTTCAGCAGTATCTTACTGGCATGAGCATTAGTATCTAGGTTTGGTGGATGATGATGGGATGGACTCCCGAATGGGGTAGTCTCTGGATAGTCCATCCTTTCATCTTAGCCAAAGAAAGGTTTTAATGTTGCAATCATTCAAAGTATATTATATGTATATATCAAAATGTTTTTAAAAAGGAATAATAATCATCTTAAGGTAATTCTTTGTAATTACTAAATCATTAATGTAATGAGATCTGAACAGCTTAGAAGTTGATGGATGCAGTAATTAATTACCCCTCTCTAAGGAGAAATAAAAACAACTATGAGATTCTTTCACTATCCCTTATCTCTGAATTATCATTATAAAATCCAATTACAGGAAAGTTTCCACAAATGAAATTATGTAGCACCATCACAAGTTTTCATATGAAATGGTATATTACTAATTGAAGATGAACTGGACCATGTATTCCAATTACTCTCTTTAATACTATGTAGAAAATGCTGTGTTACAAAGTAAAATAGTAAAAATTCATTAAATCAAGCTTAAAATCTCTTAAAACTGAAATGTACATGAGGTTTTCAATACTGAACAACAATTGAAACTTTATATTATATTTTGTTTGCATTTAGAATTTGGGATATTTTAATGAAATGGGAAACTTCTTACATATGAGTCTTAATTTTTTAATATAGGAAATAATTATTTCTTACATGAATCAATTTTCATGCAAACAGGATAAATATTGTTAAAAGTTTCTCAAACTTTGTCAGAGAAGCTTCCTTCTGTGGTAAATGGAAACAAATACACAGACCCATAGCCAGACATTGTGTGAAGTATGAAACCAAGGAAAATGTTTCTAAATAGACATCACCCTCAAATCTCTCCCTTCAGTACTCAGTAGAGGAGACACCTAGATTGTAAGAGCCTGAGGAGATGGAGAACATCAAGGAAATAAGGCTGTCTAAATCAGTACCTTTCCAGTCCATAAGAACTCTCGGTGAGAGCATGCGTGGTGTATGTATGGGGATTTAGAGCTAAAAGAATTGTAAGTGCATGTACACACACACACACACACACACACACACACACACACACACACACACATGACTAACTGAGAAGTGATTTCAAACTGATAACCACTTGTACATGAAAAATTAGCTTTCTCCAAGACAGTCACACCCACCAATTTTAAGGCTGATCAAATACCGAACAGTAGATGGCCAAAACAAAACAAACTCAACAGCATCTTTTAGAGGATTTTTATCTCATAATATTGTAAAGATTGCTCGGTTGTGTTATTTTCATCGGTAGATTGGTTGGTTGGTTGGTTTAGTTTGATATTTCTTGTTTCTTTTGTTCTTGTCATTGTGGGGTTTTGTTGTTTTTGTTTTGTTTTTGGCCTTTTAGATATTTTGCATATATTTTATGGCTCCTGGTTTTGTGTTTTGTAATATTCTTGTAGGTGTGAATTTTGTGTACCTCTGTTTCTCATGCTTTTTTGTTCATTTTCTCCTTTTTGTTTGGTTGTTCTTTTGCTTTGTTTTGTCCTATTCCACATTTTTGTTTTATTTTATTTTATTTTCATTCTTTACATGCTTGTTTGTTTCTATCTGAAAAAGAATGTGAATTTGGAATGGAAGCAGGTGGAGAGGATGTTCCAGAAGTTGAGGGAGGGGAAACATTACCAGAATACATTGTACAAAATACACTCATTTTGAATAAAGAAAAAGAATGTCACTAAATTATGATTTAATATTCAATCATATAATTTTTGTATAAGATTTTCTTTGTGTATTATATGAATAAAAAGTCACTGGAAATCTTTCCATAATGGTAGAAGGTACTGTGTGTAGTACTGGAAAAAAGAATCATCTGGGAATCTGTGAGGTGCACTGATGACTGACCTGGCAAGACATGCACACTTGCGGAACAGTGACATGAGCATCATTATGTTGTCAAATGTTTTTGTTTGCCTTATGCCCTGTTTTATAGGAACAAATCCAGATATAGCACCATTATTAGGCCAAGAATCTATAATTATATTAGCCCTATGGGAGAGCCTGCTACTGTTACTTGCTAAATAGACATAATATTAAAACTGACTCCTGATGATTAATTGTCAAATCTACATATCAGAAGATCTTTTATCCCTCATCAGAGAAGCTTCTATAAGCAATAGATGGCATTAATGCAGAGATTTGCCCCTGTCCAAAGTGCAAAGAATAAGAGAAAATAAAATATGGCCAAATGGGAGATAAGCATTATAACCCTTGCTCCAGTGTTTGAGAATCATTGCTGGAGACAGTGGGAAAAGTGGGTGAGCCAGAGGAGGTGAATGACTACAAGGAAAACTGTATTACAGACACAGCAGGGCAGGTACACATATGAACACACAGTGGTTAAGACAGCAATATAAAACATAAACTAGCTTAATCCAGACAAGATCTCCGCATGGAGAAAAAGTTGGGCATGAAATCCAACTCCTTCTGCAGTAACACTGGACAACTCTTAGCTGCTGGGAAAGAAGATCAGTGCTTTTTAAGGATACAGGTCCTGATAAATGGACCATAAGGAAGCAGAAAACTCCATTTCCAACAACATAAGGGAAATATAACATGGGCTTAATGTTGTTGTTGCTGTAGTTGTTGTTGTTGTTGTTGTTGTTGTTGTTGTTAAAAATTGGATAATAAGGAACAGGGCAAGGATTCAGAAAGAGTTAGGTTAAAGAATAAATGTGATGAAAATTCATTGTGTTCAGTTCTCAAAAAAAGCATAAAACATATGAATATTATCCACTCACTGATAAATGGATATTAACCCAGAAGCTCGGAATACCCAAGATACAATTCACAGACCACATAAAACACAAAAAAGAAGGAAGACCAAAATGTAGATATATTAATCCTTCTTAGAAGGGTGAATAAAACATCCATGGGAGGAGATACAGAGACAAAATGTGGAGCAGAGACTGAAGTAAAGGCCATTCCAGAGACTGCCCCACCTGGGGATTCATCCCATATACAGTTCTCAAACCCAGACACAGTTGTGGATGTCAACAAGCAGCCTAACATGGCTCTCTCCTGAGAGGCTCTGCCTGTGCCTGACTAATACAGAGGTGGATGAACTCAGGCAAACATTGGACTGAGCATTGGAGGAGCTAGAGAAAGTACCCAAGGAGCTGAAGGGGTTTGCAGTCCCACAGGAGGAACAACAATATGAATTAACCAGTACCCTCAGAGCTCCCAGGGACTAAACCACCAACCAAAGAGTACACATGGTGGGACTTATGAATCCAGCTGCATATGTGGCAGAGGATGGCCTAGTTGGACATCAGTGTGAAGAGAGGCCATTAATTATGTGAAGGCTCTATGTCCCAATGTAGGGGAATGCCAGGGCCAGGAAGTGGGAGTGGATGGGTTGGTGAGCAGGGGGAGGGAAGATAGGACAGGGGGAGGGATTTTTTTTTGGAGGGGAAATCAGGAAAGGGGATAACATTTGAAATGTAAATAAAGAAAATATCCAACAAAAAATATAAAGGTTAAAAAATAATTAAAAGCACATATCTTTGATACTATTACTGAAACCAAAAATAACTGTTCCTTTGTGTTGGTGTTTGCCACAATTTTCTTGCCATTTGATTTTATTCTTTTGAATGTGTGTAAATTCTAGTAATAAAGGGGAAACATCATCAGTATATCGGCTATGCTTGCTAAATTATACTATTTACATCCAGCTTTTATATATATGTTAGAAAAGTTTGATTTCATTCTTGAGGCCTTATAATATTTAATTTCTACTTATCATACCATGCACATTATATACATTTATATTTTTACTACTTAGAGATTAACAAAGCATATATATTAACATATATTTCTTTAAATCTAGTGAATTATTTCCAAAGTGAAAGCCCAATTTAAGTTAAATTATTCTGCTACCATCTTTGTGTTTATTATTACAAGCTCACTCAAATATTTGTGTTAAAACAATGCCAAATGATCTCATAATATTCTGAAGACTATGTATTAGAACTTAGAACATTTGGCTGGGCCAATTGTCCCTGAAGTTTGTAGAGCAGTGTATTTCTTGCTTCTTCAGTTTCTGGTAGTCCAAGGTATTTTGTGAATTATTGTATATTCCTACAATGCAGATAATTATGAAAAGTCACATGACTGAAGTTATCATTGTCTCACTTAGGATAATGAATGGAAACATGTATTAGTAAACTGCATTCTCCTTTCTAGGAAATTCCTCCCTGAGAGAACACAACAAAAATGCTAATGTCTCCTACGAAGATGACCAAAATAGAATGCCCTCCTGAAAGCAGACCGTGTATCCTACCTCTTCCATGTAGACCCTGTAGTTATACCCATGAGATGTTCTTTCTGGACAGATTTATCTGGCCTCTTCCATGTCTAGGATGGTTCTGAAAAAGAATTCTAAATGTTTCAAAGCATGTGTAGTCTAATGTCCTCTGAAAAGATGGAAGAAATGGATAAAATTTTGTCTTTAATTGGAATCAAGAAAGAGAACATGATGAACTGTCATCTTTGCTACTGTTGTATTGCTGTGATTAAACACTTTGAAGTAGACAACTTATAAAATCCAGCATTTAACTGGGGGCTTGATTATAGTGTCAGTGGATTAGTCAATGATCAACATGGTGGAGATCATGGCAACAGAAAATGTGCTGGATCATAAAGCTTAAATCTTATCTGCAAGTAGCAGGCAGGGTGAAAGAATGGTCACAGCATGAGCTCTTGAATTCTCAAAGGCTCCCCCAATAATACATCTCTTCCAAAAGTGTCATATCTCCTAATTATTCCCAAATAGATCCACTAATGGGGACAAACATTCAAACATATGAACTTTCACTCCATTCTCTTTCAAATCACTACTGCTACAAAGTGTAGCTTCTCCTGATAATGTGTCTCTCGTAATCTCCTAGAAAGGAGGGCAGGGGGAAAGATCAAGAAGAAATAGCAAATATAAAATAAGGAGTCCAGTGTCCCCAGGATACACTGCTAATGGAAGTTCCTTTTCCCCACTTCCTACTATAGTCTTTCTCCCACTGTCTTTGCTATGACCAGGATGATGATCCACTATCCTCAGTCACTTCAAGGTCTTAGAATTATCATAGAGATTTTTACACAATATTCTTGTGTTCAGGAATGCTCTGTGGTCTGGGAGAAGCCTCTTGGACAAGTCAGAGGAATCATGTGGAATAATAATTCAATCCACATATTTATCTCTAGTAGACTACTAAATTTGGATGCCTTTTTTATTTATAGTATTTTTGTATTTTAACTCTGTTTCTTGAAAAAGAAATACAAACTATGATTTTCCTTATGGACATTTCTTATACCAAAGATTGCAATATATATATATATATATATATATATATATATATATATATATATATATATAGTGTATATGTATATTTAAATGTATATGTATATATGTATATATGTGTGTATGTGTATATGTATATATGTGTATACATGTATATGTGTATATGTGTATATGTATATGTGTACATATGTATGTATATATGTATATATGTATATATAATTTAAATACTATAAGTTAATACAAGTAGAAACTCTAAGAGTGTTTCATGAAATATTCCACACTGAGAAAATTTACTAAAGATAGCAGCCCTTCATAACATTTGGAAAAAGTAAAATTGTTACAATTGAAGATTTGGTCACTCTAGCTAAGCTTTTAAAATGTGTTAGGAGATATCTATTATTGAAATTGAAAGTGAAAAATATTTTAACTCATTTAAATAATGAAATACTCTTTTTGAAAAGAATAGCTTCATAGGGAGATACACATTTTAATGAAGTAATGAGTACTTTAAAAGTCTTTATTCATACTGTTCATAAAGCATGACTAAGATGCTTGCATTTTAAGACAGTGCTGCTATGTATTCAAATAGAATGACATTTTAATTCATAAATATGCATGTTTGCTTGTTTAGACGATTCTATTTTGTAGCATTATTTAACTTTTATAAATAATTCGGAGTAAGCAAGATTTTATTCTTTATGAAATAAAGCTATTGTCTCTATTATTTGTGAAGTAAGAAAGGGAAGTCTGTTTTAGCCACTGTTGGAAGTAATTAGCACTTTCTTAAACCTTTAGAACGGTGAGCAAGGAGGTTAATCATGAGACAAAAGGAAGAAAACATAAGTAAGTAGAGGGTGAAAACAAGCATCAGCCTTTAAGTGAATGCTTAGATAATTCTTCTAACAAATATTAAATTTAATTCTAACATTGAAACTTGTTATTTTTTCCTACATATAAAGGAAGCTACATAGCCTTTCTAGTACACATTAATTCTGACCATTGCACAAACAAATAGAAAATGATATATTTTCACAAATAACTATAATAATTTATGAAGACAAAAAGTAGATTTAAAGGGGGAAACCAGAGTTAACAGTTAAAATTCGGAAATAGGGGACTTTTGTGATAGCATTTGAAATGTATATGAAGAAAATATCTAATACAAATTGAAAAAAAAGTTAACATTCAAATATATGTGTCTTCAGATGAAGTATAGTTGTTTGAAAGTCCTTGTTATCTGATCATTGAACCATCTGTTTTCCTCACATTATTCTTCTTAATCCGGTACTTCCAAACACAGTTTCCTAGTAGTTCTTAGCAATAGGTGTCAGTATTTCCTACACTGGCATGCACAGATTTCTGCTACTTCTCCAGTATTAATGCATTATGAGGCCTGTCTCTAGCAAAGGATATGCACCTACACTGAAGAAAAAGTTTTTAAAGAAAGAAGCATGAGATTCCCCAAGAAGCCAAAGGTCACTACAGCCAGAGAAGCAGATAGACTGACAGATCTTTTGTCCCCTTCGCCAAATCAACCAGCAAGTCTCATCTTTACTTCTGTAGCAGGCTACTCCCTGTAGTCTCTCACTCCTCTTAACTCCCATCTCTACTTAATCACACAGGTTTTTCACCTCCCCACTCCTCAGTTTGTTTTATTATTTAAGCCCCCAACCCTGGTAGGCATTCTCTGGGACACAGAGGTCTCTTCTGCCAGGGAAATAAGGAAGAAACCTGCAAGTCTATCTCTCTCTCTCTTATACTTCACATCAAATCAGCTGTTATTGTTCCAGGCCTGGTAGCACACTGACTGCTGTGACATCTCCTCACTCCCTGATCTGATTCTCAGGGTACAAAGCTGATCCTGGTGTTATACCCTGTCTGTGGCATTCCTTCACTCCCCTACTCTTTTTAGCCAATACTCATTCCAAAATGTCTGCTCCCAATGCCCAGTATAACATTTTACCAGAAACCCCAACTAATTACATCTATCAGGATCCCAGAATATACTACCAAGAAAAATACAGCTGCATAATCTCCTATGAACCAGAGAGGGCAACATAAATCAAGTAACAAAAGATCTACTCAACATAAATTAGACCAGATATAAGCATCAAGGGTTATAATCTCTCCAAACCTGCGTTCCTAAATACCAGCATAAAAGCAAAATGAAAAGTAGCCAAAGCAATCAATCTTCAATAGAGGGCAGTAACCCTGCCACAGCCGACCCTAGCTTTACAATCTAGCTGAGGCACAAGACAAAGATTATATATATAATTTCTAGGGTTTTACTGCTGTGAACAGACACCATGACCAAGGCAACTCTTATAAGGACAACATTAAATTGGGGCTAGCTTACGGGTTCATAGGTTCAGTCCATTATTATCAAGTCAGGGACATGGCAGCATCTAGGAAGAGATGGTGCAAGAAAAACTGAAAGTTCTACATCTTCATCTGAAGACTGCTAGCAGAACACTAGTTTCTAGGCAGCTAGGGTGAGGCTCTTAAAGCCCACACCCATAGTGACACACCAATTCCAACAGGGCCACACCTTTTACTAGTTTCACTCCCTGTGCTGAGTACACTTAAAGAAATCTATGAAAATACAAAGAGGCAATGGAAGGAAATGAATATACAGTTCTAGATCTGAAAGTGGATATAGAATTGATTAAGAAATTTCAAACTGAGGTCATTCTGGAAAAGGAAAATTTAAGAAGGAACCTCAGAGACAAGCTCCACAAACAGAATATAAAATAATGGAAGAAAGATTCTTTTTTAAAACCTCTCTCTCTCTCTCTCTCTCTCTCTCTCTCTCTCTCTCTCTCTCTCTCTCTCTAAGATTTATTTTATTTATATGAGTACACCGTAGCTGTCTTTAAACACACGAGAAGAGGATATCAGATCCCATTTCATATGTTTATGAGCCACCATGTGGTTGCCAGAAATTGAACTCCGGACCTTTTTAAGAGCATTCAGTATTTGTAACCACTGAGCCATCTCTCTAGCCCAGAAGAAAGATTCCTAGACATTGAAGAGATGACAGAAGAAATGGATACCTAAGATTCAAAAAAGAAAAAAAAAGTTAAATCAAAGTTAATCCTTGTATAAAACATACAGGATATCTGGAACACTATGAAAAGACTAAAATCTAAGAATAAGAATAAATCAAGAAGAAACACAGGTCAAAGGCCAATATGTCTAACAAAATCCTAGGAGAAACCTTTCCTAACTTGAAGACAGAGTTGAATATCAAAGGATAAGAACTTACAAAACATCAAACGCATTAGCCCAGAAAAGAAAGTCCCCTCAACACATAATAACTAAACCACTAAACATACTGAACAACAACAAAAAAGATTGTTAAAAGCTACAAGAGAAATAGTCCAAGGAACATATACTGACCTATTAAAACTTCTTTAATGAAGACTCTAGAAGTCAGAATGTCCTAGACAGAAATGAAAGTCCATACCACAATACCAAAAAATTTTCAATAACAATAGATGGAGAAAATAATTTTTTATAAGTAAGACAAGTTTAAGCAATATCTATCTACAAATCTAGCCTTGCAGTAGGAAGCAGAAGAAAAATTCAACTAAAAGAGGCACAAAAGAAACAGGGGGTAAATATTTCCAACCAACAAATAAGGATACACACACACATACACACACACACACTGCTACCCCCACAACAACATAACAGAGACTATACACACACTACTGTAGTTCTCTGTTTCCCTTTGCTGCTGGGGTGTCAGAATACTAATGGGGAGGCAAAACACAGAGGTGCTAGGCTACTGTTCCTTGATCCCTGAGGTAATGGGCTCTTGTGACATTGACAGGCCACTCAGAAGAAATCAAACTCAAACTAAGATAGAGGTCCCAGACTGTGTTTCTTCTGGTGAGAAATGACTTGGTCTGGGACTGAAGCTGTGGTTCCCTAACTCCTATGCACCAAGACAATGTGAAGAGTTGGGGGGGGGGTGATGAGATGAGCCTGGGGAGGAGTAATTCAGCTTAGCTCAGCCTGAGTCTTAGGAGATATAGGCATGGCTAAGTGTAGGCTAAGTGTGATAAAGGCTTCTAGCACCCTATGGTGGTCATAGAGGAAGGAGAGAATCCTTGCTTGTCCAAAGTCTTTACTCATGGTGGAAATGGTTGCATAAGATTTACTCAGGTAAACCAGAGGTTAATGCCTTTTGCAGGAAAGGAAGCTTATTGGATAAAAATGGGGGCTGGGCGGGTGGGGCTATCTATATATCTCATTAGCATGGAGAACTCTAGGCATTATGCTACATGACCAGATGTCATGGTCCTCTTAGTCATGTATCATAGTCTTTTGCTCCAGGACCAAAACCTGTTCAAGAGTAGATGCAGAAGCCTACCAATGTCAATCATGAGAGTTGCTGGTGTTCCTTAATCTGCTTGACATTTTTCTGTCTGGTGACACAGATCCACTTCCCTCACACACTACTTACCAATATTTCTCAATTCCATGGTTTCAGTTCTCCAATTTAAAAAAAAAAAAAAAAAGCACAAGTTTATAGAATGGGTGCAAAAACAGGATGCATCCTTTTGTTGCATCCAAGAAATACAACTTAACATTGAGGATAAATATTACCTCAGTGTAAAAGGATGGAAAAAGATATTCCAAGCAAATATACATAGGAAGCAAGCTAGTGTTGTTATTTTAATATCAGGCAAAATAGACTTCAATCCAAAATATATCAACAAAAATAGGAAAGGACACTATAAGCTCACCAAAGGAAAAAAAAAATAGCCATCAAGAGGACATTGCCATTTTTAACACCTATGTACCAAATACATGGGCACACAAGTTCATAAAAGAAACACTACTGAAGCTTAAATCACATATTGACTCTCACATATTGATAGTGGAAGGCTTTAATACAGAACTTTACCAAATAGACAGATCATTTAGACAGAAACTAAACAGAAACGCAGAAGCTAACTAAAGCTTCAAACCAAATGGACCCAAATGATATTTACCAAACACTTCACCCAAACAAAAAGAATATAGTGTCTTCTCAGCACCTCATAGAATTTCTCTAAAATTGATTGGCATACTCAGATACAAATGAGATCTCAATAAAGAGGAAAATAGAAATTATATCCTTCATTTTACATGATGAAAATTGATTAAAGCTAGATATCCATTCATCTCCAGCACTGCAAAACAGATCATCTTTTGGAGTCTTCTCTGCCTCGACCCGGCCCATATTTACTGTAGATCTCTGAAACTAATAGAAAATAAAATGGGGAAAAGCCTCAAGCACATGTGCACAGGGGGAAATTTCCTGAACAAAACACCAATAGCTTGTGCTCTAAGATTAAGAATTGACAAACGGGACCTCATAAAAATGCAAAGCTTCTGTAAGGCAAAGGACATTGTCAATTTGACAAAATGGCAACCTACAGATTGGGAAAAGATCTTTGCCAATCCTACATCTGGTAGATGGCTAATATTCAATTTATACAAAGTACTCAAGAAATTAGACTCAAGAACCAAATAACCCTATTAAAAATGGGTTATAGAGTCAAACAAAGAATTCTCAACTGAGGAATACTGAATGGCTGAGAAACACCTAAAGAAATGTTCAACATCCTTAGTCATCAGAGAAATGGAAATCAAAAACTCAGGTGACAGCAGATGCTGGCTAGGATATGGAGAAAGAAGAACACTCCCCCATTGCTTGTGGGATTGCAAGCTGGTACAAGTATTCTGGAAATCAGTTTGGCAGTTCCTCAGAAAATTGGACATAGTAGTACCTGAGGACCCAGCAATACCACTCCTGGGCATATACCCAGAAAATGCCCCAACTTGTTATAAGGACACATGCTCCACTACGTTCACAGCAGCCTTATTTACAATAGCTAGAAGCTGGAAAGAACCCAGATATCCCTCAAAAGAGGAGTGGACACAGAAAATGTGGTACACTTACACAATGGAGTACTATTCAGCTATTAAAAACAATGAATGTATGAAATGCTTAGGCAAATGGATGGAACTAAAAAATATCATCCTGAGTGAGGTAACCCAATTACAAAAGAACACACATGGTATGCACTCACTGATAAGTGGATGTTAAACAAGAAGCTCAGTATACCCTTGAAACAATGCACAGACAACATGAAGTTCAAGAAGGAAGAAGACCAAAGGATGGATACTTTGATCCTTCTTTTTATTTTTAAATTATTTTATTAGATATTTTCTTCATTTACATTTCAAATGCTATCCGTATACCCTCCCCCGCACCCTGCTCCCCTGCTCACTCACTCCCACTTCTTGGCCCTGGCATTCCTCTGTTTGGGGGGGGGGGGCATCAGAGACAAAGTGTGGAGCAAAAACTGAAGTAAAGGTCATCCAAAGACTGCCTCACCTGGGGATCCATCCCAGACATAGTCATCAAACCCAGACATTATTGTGGATGCCAAGAAGTGCTTGCTGACAGCCACCTAATATAGCTCTCTCCTGAGAGGCTCTGCCAGTGCCTGCCAAATACAGAGGTGGATGTTCTCAGCCAACCATTGGACTGAGCATTGGAGGAGTTAGAGAAAGTACACAAGGAGCTGAAGGGGTTTGCTGCCCCATAGCAGGAACAACAATAAGAACCATCCAGTACCCCAAGAGCTTCCAGGAAATAAACCACCAACCAAAGAGTACACTTGGTGGGACCCATGGCTCCAGCTGCATATGTAGCAGAAGACAGCCTTGTTGGTCATTAATGGAAGGAGAAGTTTTGATGCCCTAGTGTAGGGGAATGCGAGGACCAGGAAGTGGAAATGGGTGGGTTGGTGAGCAGTGGGAGCAGGAAGGTAATAGGGGGGATTGGAGGGGAAACCAGGAAAGGGGATAACATTTGAAATGTAAATAAACAAAATTAAATAAATGAGGAATCATTTGAGAGGCAATATTAGATTCCAAAACAGGAGAAACTTCATAAGTTATATAATATATGAAGGCAATCTATCTGAAATTGTCAAATACTGAGGAGAGAGAACCCAACTAGATCTCTCTTTTCATCAAATGAAGCATCCTGACCCAGGATTTGGCTACATCTAATTGAGTTCTTGGTCATATAAGTTCCATGAGAATCACCAGAAAACTCTTGTCAAACCGTAGATTTCTTCTCAAACTTAAAGCTAGGGCCCATTGCTGATGACAATACATATAAAACTCATGGAGCATAGAGAAATTGAGCTCATACCCACACAGAACCTCACCCCTATATGATAGTGTCTTTAGTACAAGAAAGTACTCTTCATACTACCAATAAAGAAATGTAAATACCAACTCAGCCAAAAATCTTTGGTTTGCAATGGTGTCCTGTCAACAAGATAGATCAATGGTAGCACAAAGCTTGTGGAAGTAACTGACCATTTTCTGATCTTAATTAGACCCCCACTCCAGGATAAGAGACCCATATCTAATATTGTTTAGGTGATGAAGAATCTAAGCTTAGGAAGCCCTTGGGTAAATTCAAGTGCTATTGTTCTAAAGCAAACAAATTAGTAATAGTAACAATAGCAACAACTTAGCAATAAAATGACTCTTAATGATATTCTGCTATATTTATAGATTAATTTCTTGCTCAGAAAGGCTTCCTCCTGAAGCAATTGGAAAAAGCAGAGAAACAGACAGACAAACAAACAAACAAACAAAAACGAACAGAGACTAACAATCAGGCATTATCCAGTGAGGGGAAGACATGCAAACTCTCATACATAAAAGACTTATTTCAGAGGGGAAATAAGGAAAGAGGATAACATTTGAAATGTAAGTAAAGAAAATGCATAATAACAAAATACATACATACATACATATATACATAAAATAAATAAGTTTATCATTGTCATAGTCAGGGTTTCTATTCCTGCACAAACATCATGACCAAGAAGCAATTGAGGAGGAAAGAGCTTATTCAGCTTACAATTTACATACTGCTGTTCATCACCAAGGAAGTCAGGACTAGAAATCAAGCAGGTCACAAAGCAGGAGCTGATGCAGGGGCCATGGAGGGATGTTCTTTACTGGCTTGCTTCCCCTGGCTTGCTTAGCTTGTTTTCTTATAGAACCCAAGACAAACAGCCCAGGAATGGCACCACCTATAAGGGGCCCTCCCCACTTGATCATTAATTGAGAAAATGCCTTATAGCTGGATCTCACGGAGGCATTTTCTCAACTGAAGCTCCATTCTCTATGATAACTCCAGCCTGTGTCAAGTTGACACAAAATCCGCCAGTATAATCACCAACCATCAAGTCCCCTCAATAGCTCAGGGAACCAGGCAGAAATGGAGTAATAAAAAGTAAAAGATGAATAAATGACTACAAATAATTAATGGATCTTCTCTAATTATAAATGTACATACATCAATAAAGGATGATATATAATTTTAGAATACATTCTTAACAATTTGGTTCAATGGGATAACTTATTAAAACAAATTTGAATTCAACACTGATTAAATATGGAGAGATAGGCTTAAAGGTTGAAGATGTATTTCCCTGTCCTAATTCATAAAAGAAGTGCCCCAGAAACAATAAGTGATTACATTAAGCAAACTTAATGATGAAAACGATTTCTAAAGGTATATTCTTAGAAAAGTTATATTTTATGAGCAATGCAAATCATATTCTATAATTTCTGTAATAAATTTAAGAGGAATAAAATGTTAAGATATGAAATATTCAATAATTGAATCTAAAATAGCTTTATTTTACTTATTAAATAACTGAGAATGGCATAAAAGGGTAATCCCAGAGTGAGCATACCTGTTTTTATTGTGAATAAATCTAAACATTCTTTTGACTATTTCCCTGGAAATGGGAAATTTGATCATCATATCTGATCACAACATCTCAAACTGTCAATTTTATGAGTCTTGGATGTGTATGGCCAGACCTTATAAATGTAAATTCTTATTAGGTCTCTAGCATGAGATCAGATTGGATACATGAAGCAGAATATATTTTGATGCAATGCAGTTTCAAGACTTAATAGGCATGGAAAGTAAAAGATTATTTATATAAAACTAATGTACAGGTCAGATATAATAGGAGGGCTGCAAAGTCAGAGTTTCTGGTTCAATAAAACTCTCACAGGTTTTATTAAAATTTTAAATTTGAAATTGATTCATTTTCTATTCACAGACAATCGAAAATCTCTTTTTACAATAGTCTACTTCTTATGATTAGGTAATTTACAATGTTGTGACATGTAGCTTTAATGAATATGCTATTAGTCAGATAGTAGACAACGGCAATATGTATGCAAATACACTGAACTTTTAGTTCCTATAAGAACAAATATTTTGGTACATATTTCTATAAATTTGATTTTGTACATATATATGCATATATATTTAATTCTACAGTTTTTATGGAGTTTTGAATTACTCAGAATGTATTCTCTTTGAAAACTCAGGTTATTGGGCTTTTTAATATCTTAACAGAAGATATACTGCTATGATTTAGTGAGAAACTATGCTTATTTAATCTATGTGGTGCTTATATAAGGATTAATGAAAATGTAAGGATGTTTGAGAAGATGAATAAACTTTAAAAATCTAAATATTTGGGATTGCAAAGATAAGTAGTTTCATGGAACTCTTGGGGGAAGGGTTGAAGGCACTGAGGGGGATGGGAACTTCTCAAGAAGACCAACCGTGTCAACTAACCTGTATCCCTGTGAGCTCTCAGAGACTGATCCCCCCACCAAAGACCATATAAGGGCTAGACCAAGGGCCCTGGCACATATGTAGCAGATATGCAGCTCGATCTTCATGTGGGCCCCCCAACAACTGGAGGTGGAATAGAGGCGGTCTGTAGCCTGACTGTGTAATCCCCAACAGGGCTGCCTTGTCTGGCTTTAGTGGGAGAGGATGTGCCTAATACTGAAGAGACTTGATGGGCTAGCATTGGAATTAGGGGATACCCAAGAGGGCCTCACCTTCTCAGAGGGGGAGTAGAGGGAGTTGTGGGGAGGGACTCTGTGAAGGTGATATCTGGAGGAGGTTGCCTTTTGGATATAAATAAGTGAATGAATGAATGAATGAGTAAATAAAAATAAACTAGATAGATAGATAGATAGATAGATAGATAGATAGATAGATAGATAGATAGATAGATAGATAGATAGATTAGCAGTTAAGAGAACATGCTGTTCTACCAGAGGTTCTGAGTTTACTTCCATGTATCCATGCGGTGGCATACAAGTGTATATAAATATTGTCAGTGATCTCTTGACTTGTTTTGACCCCCACCACAGGTATTAGTTATGCACACAGCACAAATTCTTATGTGAAGGCCAAATAATAATAGATTATAAGATAAAATAAAATAAAATAAAATAAAGAGAAAAAACTAAGTGTGTAATTACATTAGCCAGTAGAAAACCATTAAAAATACCAAAGAAGATAGAAACATGAAAACAAAATATCTCTTCCAATACTCTCCCTCTGTTCTTCCTGTTCCCTGCCTGGACTTTCCATTTCCCATTCCCAATTGCTGAGAGTCCACCCTCAGGAGTGGAGAATGGGGAAATTGCATAGAAATGTAACCTGAGAGCGAATAATTAATAAATAAAAACAAAAGAAAACCTTGTGAGTGTGCGGGTTAGGGAGCAGGTTGGGGGGGGGGAAGAGTATAGGGGGCTTTGGGGGTAGCATTTGAAGTATAAATGAAGAAAATATCAGTAAAAAAGGCCTTAAAATAAAACCTTAAAGAATGAACCTGTCTTATTAGTCGAAGTTTGGCTCTACTCTCCTATGAAATGAATTTGTGTTTTTAGGGCACATTTATATCAGATAAGCATGGAGAATTGCAAATACCAGATACCTATTGAATTTAAAAGTACATGAAGAAAATCAGCATACCATGAGGAGCTTGAGTTTTGTTCTATGTTTCTTACTTAGGAATGTTAGTAAATTTTGCATTTTGCCATGGTTGCATTGGTAAATTTTGAAAGTGAGTCTCAAGGATCTGTGAACACAGAACAAAAGTGGTAATTTTCTCACAGTGTCAGGAAGCTGAGTAGTAGGTGGGGGAAACAAGGACGCTCTCCAGTAGGCATCAAAATAAATTGTATAGAAAGGTTGAAATGGCTTGGGAAGAAAGGCCCCTTGGTCTTGCAAACTTTATATGCCCCTTATAGGGTAACACCAGGGCCAAGAAGTGGGAGTGGGTGGGTAGGGGAGCAGGGGAGGGAGGGTATAGAGGACTTTCGGGATAGCATTTGAACTGTAACTGAAGAAAGTACCTAATAAAAACTGGAAAAAAAATTCTACTGAAAAAAAAAAAGAGAGAGATAAAGGTTGAAATGCACAAAATTAAATGAACTTCATACATCTGCCGGGAAATTAAAGGATGCCAAGATAATGTAAGTCAAAAGGCAGTGAGTACTGGTTTCTGAAAATATTACAGTCCATTTTTTCTTCTGATTTTTCCTTAATCTGAAATTGAATTAAATAATGATGTTTGTTAATTCTCATTAGCAAATTAAAGATCAAAATTAGATAAATCTTTAACAAAAATACCAAAAATAGTTTTAACTCCAAAAAATGAACTTTATCAAGGTTATAACAAAGGTAACCAAGAAGTAATCCAAGAAATCCTGAAATGCAGTCAACAGTGGTGAATACCCATACGGCTGGATCTTGGGCTCTCTTCATAGTGAAAACCTTTCTCCAGGGAAAAATGTAATATAGACAGAGATTTAGATATACACACACACATATACATGTATGTGTAAATTATGCTCAAATTAAGAAGCAGGAGTATTAAAATAAACCTTATTTGGGAGTATTATAATACATGTTTAAATAAGCATGTGTGTCTCTGTGTGTTTGCAATAGCCATAGACATTGTACAATGTGTTCAAGTAAAACAACATCTCATATATTTTCATTACTCATTCATGTATGTTTTCTGTATTGTATAAATATTAAAATGAAAAAAGCCATAAATACAGACTTTATAGAAATTAAAATCTATAGAAAATTTGATTTAATATAGAATGTGTTGCTATTCATTAGCAGTAGCTGGGGGAAAATATGAAAGGGAATTCTGCACATCTGTACACTACCAAATATGAAACACAAAAATGAAATGAATAAAACACAAAAGAAAAAAAATCACTAGAATTTGCTTAGACTTGGAATTTTTTTGAATATTTTTACCACTTATTCTATATTTGTATCCTTCTTTTCAAGTCTGGATCTTCAGTGGTTATGTTTCTGTTCTTAAATGAGTGCATATAATCTCAACAGCGTCCCTTTACCTAGGACACTCTCCACCTGTCTCAATGTACATCATAGATAGGTGACTAACTTCAATATCTAAGCACCCCTATGTTTTATTTTATTATATTTATTTTTTTGTTTTGCCTGACTTCAATGTACTCCATATAATCAAAGCTGCAGAAAAAATAAATGTCCATTTTGTTTAATATTCTGTGTTTATTGACATAAATAAATTTTAAGTAACAAATCTTGGTAAACAAAATGCCACACATGTATATCTTTTAACATATTGATCAAGCCATTTAAAATATTTTTTATTAATTTCTGAACGTATTTTTCATGCTTTTTAGATTATAATATAATTACCTCATTTTCTCTTTCCCTCCCTCCCTCCCTCCAAACAGCTCAAGTTAACCCTTCAATTTCAATCTCAATCTCATGGCCTCTTTTTCTTATAATGTGGTTACATATGACTTTCTTTACCTGCTGTTTTTCTATTTCTTTTTCATTTTTTATATTCTGGGACATCCCCAACTGTAGAAATATACTATGGCGACAGTACCAAGAGTATATTTTATAAGAAAAAAATTCTACAAATACTACAAGATTAGAAAGTTTCCATTTTATTTAATGATGATCATATAATAAAAAGAAGGTAGAATTTTACATTTTGTTTTTTTTAAATTAGGTACTGAATGTTTATTATAGAAATACGTCATCCTTCAGAAAACTCCACATTAACAAATGAAGTTTACAACAATTTTGTTTACAATGATCACTTTCAGATAAATATTTCAATTTTAAAATATATCATTTGTTAAGTTTATTACAATAATGTACTTTGATTAGAAAGTGTGGTATCTCACTGTATCTGACATGATGATGGTGTTTCATGTTCTAATTGGTAGGAACTGAACTTGTATTTGTACTACAGATAATAATTATGCTCTGACAAGGGAGGTATTCAAAGACCAAAGGCTGGAAAATGCCTCTCTTTTTTAAATATCTATATGAATTTCCTTATACTTTACTAAAAGTTATATACATCTAAATGAGGCAATTAAACTTAAGTATAATTTAATCTTGAATATATTATGGAATATCTTTCTAGTAAAGATGAATTAATCACAATGCAAATTTATATGTCAAAATCATTAAAAATATATTAAAAGTAATGAGAAATTATTATAATCTTTATTTGCTATTATTGCAACTTAAATATACCACATTTTATATAAATTAAAAGAAAGTGAATTGGTTACTTCTTTTATTTATTCTAGTAAATGGTAGAAATTCTAAATATATGAAACAACCTTGCAACTATTATTACAAATAAAGAGAAAACTGCATCTCCTCCCATACCTGATCGCACCCCTCCCCCACTTTTCTTCTCCCCCTTCCTCCTAAATCCCACTCACCCTCTACCTCCTGTGATTTTTTTGATTGTTTGTTTGTTTCCCTTTCTAAATAGATCTGAGTCATCCACACATTGGTCTTCCTTCTTCTTTACCTTCATATGGTCTGAAAGTTGTATCATAGGTATTCTGAGCTAGTTTTCTTAGTATGCACTTAACAGTGAGTACATACCATGTGTGTCCTTTGGTGACTATGTTATCTCACTCAGGATGATATTTTCTATCCATCCATTTACCTAAGAATTTCATAAAGTCACTGTTTTTTTTCCAATTTTTATTAGGTATTTACTTCATTTACATTTCAAATGCTATCCCCAAAGTCCTTTATACTCTCCCCTCCCTGCTCCCCTACCCACCCACTCCCACTTCTTGGCCCTGGCATTCCCCTGTGCTGGGTCATATAAAGTTTGCAAGACCAAGGGGCCTCGCTTCCCAATGATGGCCGACTAGGCTATCTTCTGCTACATATGAAGTCACTGTTTTTAATGGCTGAGTAGTACTCCATTGTGTAAATGTACCACAGTTTCTGTATCCATTCCTCTATTGAGGGATATCTGGGTTCTTTCCAGCTTCTGGCTATTATAAATAAGGCTACTATGAACATAGTGGAGCATGTGTCTTTATTACCAGTTGGAAGATCTGGGTATATGCCCACAAGAGGTATTGCTAGGTCCTCAAGTAGCACTAGGTCCAATTCCAACCCAATTCTTCACAGAGTTAGAAAGGGCAATTTGCAAATTCATCTGGAATAATAAAAAACCTAGGATAGCAAAAACCCCATGCCTGACCTTAAGCTGTACTACAGAGCAATTGTGATAAAAACTGCATGGTATTGGTACAGCGACAGACATGTAGATCAATGGAATAGGATTGAAGATCCAGAAATGAATCCACACACCTATGGTCACTTGATTTTTGACAAGGGAACTAAAATCATTCAGTGGAAAAAAGACAGCATTTTCAACAAATGGTGCTAGCACAACTACCTTGTCCTCTCTTCCTTTCTCTCCCAAAACCTTCAACTCCACCTTTCCCTCTTTCTCTGCCCAATCACAGGCTCTAGCCTTATTTAACAAATTAAGGTGGGAAGAAGGGTTACAGGAAATCACCTGAGTGCTGACTTATTCCTTGTTCAGCAACTCCTCACAGGAGAAGGGAATTAGCATCAAATTACAAATAGTTCCAGAGCTATCCCACATCATTTTCTCATATCCATAAGAAGCTGATAATATTTATGAAGTATTATTTTTAAAGTATCTTAGAACCGTTTTTAGTGTTTTAAGTATTAGTGGATTGTCTATATCGATCATTTAATTAAGATATACTAAAAACTAATTGTCAAATGTACAACTAATTTTCTGATAGTAATAACTAAATATACATAAAATCCAATCTCTCCATATGAATTCATCAGTCCAAAGAGTTTGTGACAGTTTTTGTTTTGAAATTATGATTATAGAGAGTGCTTTCATTTAAGATTTACCATGTGAAAGCTGTATGTTGTCATTCCCTTTTTCCATAGCTAAAATGTCCAGGTTACACTGTTAGTGTCTGTGAATCACTGAAGAATGATACTCCAAGATCCTGGACTCAAATAATATACAAAAGCAAGGAGCATACATGCTGTGCCCCAATTACATTGGGATGGACTGACCCCAGATTAATTCTCAGATTTGGTTTCATGAGTAATACTAAGGACGGTAGGTGGTCTATATCATGATTGGTGTGTTCTATCTTGGGGGTGTGGGTGATGCTATGACTCAGGCTAATTTTATTGCTTTACACCTAGGAGGAGTAGCTCTTAAGATCTTGGCTGTAAGCTTGGATAACTGACCTTTCACAAGCTGGAAGGGGGTACCTGTTGACCTCTTGATCACAAGTTTGGCTAATTGTCCTTTAACAAGCTGAGGTGAGGTCCCTTTTACATAGGCCTGTGGTTGTTCCAGTAACTGACTTGTCTAGTTATGGGGAGTGCAAATGCAGTTCTGATCTCCTGAACTGCTGGTTTGAGACTATAATGGAATCAGCCTCATTGTCTTATGCCAATTTATTCCTTTCAAAGCTTTTCATTCCACTACTACAAAGATGAATTAATTTCCAGCAGTGTATCTTTTAGGAGGTACATTGTAAATTATTTCAGAAAGTCAGATTTTGTATTGACAACCATTTACATAAGCTTTATTTGTTTTGAGAACAAGATAATTCTTGAATGGTGAAGTTCAGATTTTGCCCTTTACTGGTCAAATAAGCTTCAGAAATAATTAGTATAATATGGAGTAATGATTAAATGGGAGCCACATTATGTATCTGTATGATTGTACAGCGATGAGTAACAGGACAAAGGACTTAGACCACGGAGCTGTTTATTCCTCAATACTTTCATAGAATAATAACTAAATAAATATCTCCAAAGTAAAAGGCTTTCAATAAGTGTCAAAATATCAAAACAGGAAATAACGATGCATGAACCACGATGAACCATCGGCAGGAACAGTTCATATGTCCACAAGCCCCTAGATCTGGGAGCTACATTTACATGAAAATGTTCCTAAAATATTTCAGAGAATATGAGAAGTAAATGCACCCCAACTCTTCCAAAAGAGGATGTGGTTAATCTGTGAGTCATTTATATAGGGTTAATCTGTGGATAACCTGTGTGATAACCTAATCTTTTTTTCAAAATTATAGACTAGATTGTCTGAGTTGATATTAAACGTGATAGGAGATCAGGAATACACTTGCCAAGAGGAATGAAGCAAGTTAAAATCAGTGAGAACCAGAACACTGATCATAATCACATGTAGCCTGTCAACAGAGCCCACAGCTGTCAAGTACATGACACTTAGCAAGAGAGCTTAGCACAACCACCCACTGCATTTCAGCAACACTGTATTCTGTTGTATTAAATAAAATTATAGTTTTGTGGCCAATAGGACAATAATAAAAATAGGTAAAAAATATGGTGGTTACATAGTTCACATGATTGGATTTTATATAAAATGGCTGCTTCCATTTAATTTAAAATACAGTGTTAAAAAAAAAAACCATGTCAATTGAGAGAAGCTAAGAATTTCCAGTTTTCGCTGTCCAAAGAAATAGAAAGATAGATGTTCCTAGATGACACTTTTAAAATATCCACTGTCAAGTACAAATCGATGAGTTATAAATAATTTCTAAGCCTATATTTATTTTTAAAAGTCACTTTACAGTGGTTTGTAATAGTACAGTTACAGTAAAACAATGCTTATGTTAACCTTTATGAAATTATTTATTTATTTTTAATTATGCGTACCAATATTTTGCCTGAGGGAACCCTGTATGTTTAGTGTCTACCATGGTTAAAAGAGAGCATCTGATACCCTGGAATTAATGGATGCAGAGTAAAATGCCTGTTCAGGAAAATGAACTCTGGTCAACAAGTGCTTTTAATTGTTGAGACATAATCCTTTCACAATTATTTTAAATTATATTGTATTTCATATTTAAATATGTTGGAAAGACGAGCCTACAATGGTAAATTTGAAATTTCCATTTGGATGGATTTTATTTTGAGTTTGTGTATATATTTTGTCACATACCAGGAGACATATCAGGGAAGTTTTCATATGTATTTTAATCATGAATATTATAATATAATAATATATTATATTATTGCTGTTTCTGAGCAAATGGAATAAAAGTCTTAGATTATTTATCAGATAATAGAATCCAAATACTAAATCATGTCCTTGAAATTGTACAGCATTGATCATAAGGCTTTCTAGGCTCACATAGCGGGATAAACTTAAGTGTCTTGCTCTATGAAAATTTGTTAACATGAAGTTATGTGTCTTTAATATTGTTAATATATTCATTTAAATTGAGCTTTTCTAGACAACTTACAAAGTTTTAGGAATTAAAAGAAAGAGGGATAGATAGAGAGACAGAGTTTAACTGGCTAAAGAGATCATGATAAAAACAGAGTTAGCTTATAATATTGAAGTGGTATAGAAAGAAATAGGATATATAATATGTTTATATTTATATTAGTTTATGTAGTGAATGCTAAATGAATATAAATTTAATGGATATAATATCGTTAAAAATGAAAAAGAATATGCAGAGAATACTTTCAAAACTTGAAAAAAGTAGATTTCAAAGGTACAGTAATCGAATTTAAAGTTTTAAGACAATTTCATATTCACAAGCAAAAATTGGGGGGCAATCTCTATATGTCAGGCTCTCTTAGCTGGGGTGACTGGGGTGAAATTGACCTGACTTGTGCTGGCACATGCAGTGGAAGTTTGTGCTGACTTCCACTTGACATAAGGGACAATACCTTAAACTTGACTTTCTATAATACATACATTTACAAACGTTGTCGCATCTACCCAAGAGCATCCACATTCTCTGAGAAGGCAGCAAGTCTATGGCACATTCTCTTATTTTGCTTCACCTTGGAAGTCACCTTATAAAACTCTCTATGGTATCTTTGTTAGGGTTCTCACAAAAACCCATTTAGGATCAAGGGGAGGTGATGTCTACTCCAGTTCTTAATTAAAAAGTACTAATTCTCAGGATGAGAGTTTGAGAAATAAATATTGCTTTTATTTTCAGGAAAGATAAAATCTTCTAAATGATACTGATCTGTTGCATAGCTATCACACATTGAATACAAACAATTCTTCACAAAGGTCTCTTTTCCCAAAGCCTCATCCACTTATGATATCAGTCTTAGGCTTAAAATCCATGTCTTCCTATTCAAATTCCTTTCACTGTGCTAGAAAAAGCATCAGGTAGTACATTTTTACTTCACTGTAAAATTGCTGTATAATTTAAAAACTACCTCACTCAAAACTGAGAACCTCAAGGAAAGACTCAGTCACTGTCAACAAATTCAGAGAATAAATAAGGTCCCTGTTGGACACAGAGACTTAAGAAAGGTAGCAAATGTTAAATGTGTGATACGCTCTTTAGGTTCTATTTAGCTTTGGCTTTCCCATGTTAAAATTCATCATGAAGTAGCCAGGGTAGTGAGCAGCTAGATATATAACATCCCAGGCCTGCTCAACTTCTCTCCATTAGCTTTCTTCACTCACACACTGTAGGGTCCAGCCCATAATGCAGCGCCACTCCCACTCAAAGGTGTGTTTCAGTACCTTCATTAATATTCAAGGGAATCCACCACAGATAAGACGAAAGACCAACTTCACTTATAGATAATTACTTCACTGAGTCTTTCTGGCCATGTTATCATCAGATCATGTCAAATTGACAGTTAAAATTAACTAGCACACAGTTTGGTTAGTTTATACTGCTTAGTAAATCCACTGTGTCCATTTTAATAGCTCCCCTTGGTAAGAAACCTTAAGAGCATGGAATTTGTAAAGAAATTTAAGGTCTAAACTACAGTGCTAAAAATGCAGCTTCTAAATGTATTTCAAGTACTTTTGCTATTAAAGAAAAAAAAAGAAAAAAAAAAAACCTCTAGTTGGTTGATATTGTTTTTCTTCCTATGGTGCTGCAAACCCCTTCAGCTCTTTTAGTCCTTTCTCTAACTCCTCCATTGGATGATTGACTACAAGCATCCACCTCTTTATTTGTCAGGCTCTGGTAGAGTCTCTCAGGAGACAGTTATATCAGGCTCCTATCAGTATGCACTTCTTGGCATCTGCAATAGTATCTGTGTTTGGTGCCTGTATATGGGATGGATCCTCAGGTGGGGCATTCTCTGGATAGCCTTTCCTTCAGTCTCTGCTCCACACTTTGCTTCCATATTCTCTCCTAAGAGTATTTTGTTCCCTTTCCTAAGAAGGACTGAAGCATCCACACTTTGTTCTTCCTTCATGAGCTTTATGTGGTCTGTGAACAGTATCTTGGTTATTCTGAACTTTTGGACTAATATCCACTTATCAGTGAGTGCATACCATCTGTGTTCTTTTGTGATTGGGTTACCTCACTCAGGATGATATTTTCTAGTTCCATTCATTTGCCTAAGAATTTCATGAATTCATTGTTTTTAATAGCTGTGTAGTATTTGAGGGAGTGGCTTAGTGGGTAGGGGAACACCCTCATAGAAAGATGGAGAGAGGGAATGGGATAGGGGGTTTCCAAGAGGGAAACAGGGAAAGCAGATAATATTTGAAAATTAGATAAAGAAAATATCCAATAAAAAAAGGAAAAAAATAAACTCCGAATTTACATTATACTCATGAATTTTAGTGTGTTAGTCAGACTTCAAATCCCATTTCTTAGTCTTTGCTCTTTGCTTTCATCTGGAGGGCACTGTAATGTTCTTCCTCCTTCCAGAAGGTTTCATCCCATAAATTGGTGAAATAAGACCAGCACAATTTCAATAAACCTGTATGCACAAAGGAGGAAACATTCTTTTCATCCACTATCTCACAGTGTTTCCTGAGCCTTCAAGGGTAATGAAGATGCTCCCTTACAGCTAAGCAATCCACAGTCACATATTCTTATTACAACAAACAGTTTCTCTGAATTTACTTCTTTGTGTTGCAAGAAAGAAACTTCTCCGGAAAGTTAAATAGCCACTCTAGTCTGTGTCTTATCGGAAAATTAAAGAATATGTATAACCATTTCATCTGGATTGAACTGTCAAGATTTTTAACATTATTTTATTTTGCATCATTTAAAATATTATGAGTTACATTTCCAATTCTATTAGGGATGAATTATACATTTGTCCAGGTTTCAGGCTTTCTGAGAATGCATGTTAGACTCTAAATTGGGAAGATTTTGTAAGTTTTCTTTTTCTGTTACTCCAGCAGGATTATTTCACATTGTGATAATGTCCACATTTGGTCGGATCATAGTACAACATGCTGATGTAATCTTTTTTTCAATAATGACCTTTTGTGTTCCAGACCTTTGTTATAGGACAAAACTCCATCTACCATTCAATTCTATATTTCTAAATAGTAAAGAAATTCAAATTTATTTCAAACTAGTTTTATTTTCCCACACTGGAGAATATTTAAGGCAAATTATCATTGGATATTAATCTTATCATTTAATAAAAATCTGTCTTATTTATATGACAAATATTTTATCTGAAGAATCTTGAGTTGATTGTGTGAATTTTATTTCCATAAAGGCATAATTGCTACCTGGTTAAATATATAATATATTTAAAATTATGTGTGGAATAATACTATCTTTAGGTGATACTGTGAACCAGTTATTGTTTTTATTTGGAAATTAATCATGACATATTATTTTGTGTAATGATGACCAGCTATGGACATGTGATCACTATTTTTTGTTGTCAACTTGACTATATCCACAATTAAAATACAAAAATGGAGGCAACAATAGTGACATATTACTTTTGTTTAATTTGAAATAGGAAGTTTTATTTCTAATCTGGATCTGTGAGTTAAGAAGACAGCTTTAGAAAACCCTTTCAAGCTGAGAAAAAAAAAATACCTTCAATCTTAATCAAGGTGTCCAGTTTGCAAGAGTTTGTAGGCTTTATTTTGTTTCCATTGTTGTTACCAAGCTTTAGGTCTTATAGGTTACAGAGGGTTATTGCAAATTTCTTTTATCTGTTGAGACTTGATTTGTTACTGTGTACAAATCAACTTTGAAAAAAATTCTGTGAGGTGCTTAGATTGTATATTCTTTTATGTTTGAGAGAAATGTTATATATATATATATATATATATATATATATATATATATATATATATATATATATATATCTTAGGTCCATTTGAGTCACAATATTTATAAGTTTAGTTATTTCTCTTTAGTTTTGTTTTAGATAACATGTCCATTTATAGACTATGGAATATTGAAGTCTCCCACCATTAATGAATGGGGTTTGATGTGTGATTTCAGCTTTAGTTATGGTTCTTTTACAAAAATTGAATCCCTTAAATCAATCTCTTTGGTGTTCTCTAAGATTTTTGTGTTTTTATAAGTATGTCTTTCTCGGGACTAGGAAAAATTTCCTTCTATGATTATTTGAAAATATATTTATGTGTTTGGGCTGTGAATTTTTTCCTTCTTTTTTATTATTCTTAAGCTCTCTCTTTTCACAGTGTTCCAGATTTTCTGGATGTAATGAAAGATGTAATAGATACTGTCATGAATATTTGCAATTATGATTTGTTTCCCTCTACATTAAAGCTGATCTCCCTTAAAATATTGTTACCTTTCCCTCCATTGGTATTGTGTTTCTCTTTCCTTAATTATCTTACTCAATTTCATGGTATTTGCCCTCTCTTTAAGTAAATAAGTTGTCTGTATTTGAAACTCTGAATTCTTGTCTTCAAAATAAAATAATAATAATAATATAAGTATAACAAATTTCTATTTGATATGCCCCAGATTCACATTTAATACTGTATTTGTCTTTGTAGATGTAGTCTTACTCTTTATTTATATTTAGGGACCACAAACCTCGATGTGTGTATGTGATCAACATTTCTGAAGTAACTCTATTCGTCCAGTTCTTCCAGTGTATTTAAAAGCATGTATGGGGCAAATACAGAAGTGGATGTTCACAGTCAGCTATTGGATGGAACACAGGGCCCCCAGTGGAGGAGTTAGAGAAAGAACCCAAGGTGCTAAAGGAATCTGCAACCCTATAGGTGGAACAACAATATGAACTAACCAATATGCCCAGAGCTCGTGTCTCTAGCTGCATATGTAGCAGAAGATGGCCTAGTCGGCCATCATTGGGAAGAGAGGCCCCTAGGTCTTGCAAACTTTGTATGCCCCAATACAGTGGAATGCCAGGGCCAAGAAGTGGGAGTGGATGGGTAGGGGAGCGGGGCGGGGGGGGGGGAAGCATTATGAAGGAATACTCTTACAATATGCCTTAGCTGGCAAAATAAACTTTTTGATGTTTTGGGCTGTTCCTTGTTCCCATTTAAGACTATTGCCCCTCATTCTTGGTCAAAGGTTTGGTCTCAGTAGATTCATATAGAAAATCTTGCAAATTCATTTGCACACTTTAAGGATGGGTTCACATCCTCTTTCCTAAAAATTCTGATCTGAAGTTAAAGTGTACTTTCCAGACTCCTCTCAGTTCCTTTTAGTCTGAAGGTCTCAAGATTCATCATATTTCCTAGCTCAGAGCTATTATCTCATTTTTTTCCAGAATTATAGAAAATAGTTTATATGCCCCTTTCAGCCTACTTCTATAATAAAATGTTCCTAATATATTTTAATCACTTAAAGCTCTTTGCATTAAAAGTGAAATACTAGAGTTATAGGTTTTTAAATTTTTATTTTATTTATTTTATGTAAGTCTGTGTTTGTGTGTGTGAATGTGTGTGTGTGTAAGCACATTTGTGAACATACTCTGAATTGTAAGTAGAAAGCCAATTTCCCTTGAGATCCAGTTACCCGAAGCAACTTGGCAATGTCCTCTGCAAGAACATTATGTGTTCTTAACCATGGAGCAATCTCTCCAGCCCCGAGTTATATCATTTGACCATTCTCCCTCACTTCCTTCACACATTGTATTGAAACCTGTCTTCCTTGTGTGAGGTGCAGCAGGCTCTTGAGCAAGCCTGAGATTATAGTAAAACTCCATCTAGGGAAAGCCATGCGGTTGGCAGCGAGTGATACTGCTACATCGTTCAGTCGTTGCATCCCTTTTTGCTCTCACTAGATCATGTTTGGACAATTTGATGTGACAGTTTTGTACATTGTTTTTCCACTCAAACCTTAAAATATGCCAAGAAATTATGAAGTGACAAGAATTGCTGACAACACACAGAACCAAATTCTCCTGGCTGCAACTAAACAACATGTGCAGAGATTGTAAATAATTGCCACATATTTTTGTACATCCACCCCATGCTTCCAATTCATAATATTCTTTAAGCTGTGCATGAACTTAATTTACACAAGACCATTTCCTCTAAGGTGTCCTTGTGGTAATGTGTTCCAAATGGCATTTAATCACAGATGCCAAGAACGAATCCATCTAGAGCTATGTGTGCAGACAGTTAATCATCGACTAATGAGCTATCACAGTTCTAACTACTTAAATAGCTCTGTAAATAAGAATTTAACTGAGAAAAATAATGGAAATTTTCTCTAATTCAAGAGAATAGGTCAAAGATATGGAGATTAATGGAATTAAGGGACTATTTATTATCTTCACTTCAGAAACTATTACATATGTGACAGTCTTATAAAAGAAAATTTATAATTTTACATGTACATTTTAATAAATATGACCATAATGGTAGTCCCTTCAGTATTCAAAAATGTTATCTTCAGAAAGCACTAAAATATAAAAAAGCACATAAACAAATATACACATATGAATTTCAAAAAATGATTGAGATAAAAATTCTTTAATATTTAAATATTAATATGCTACATAAGAGATATATTGTGCATATTACATATATGGAATGCATATATAAGATACATACATATATCTACATTTATGTATTTAATAAGATTTTATATCATATTGTTATAATATTATTTTACTTATTAGCATCATGGTTATTTAACTTTATCTAGGCACAGTCCATAATGCTCAGAGATAAAGAATTTCCTAATGACACATTTCTGATAATTTATATCCATCATCAGGTGGCATATGACTGCTTGTAACTATGTATATGTGTATTGTGGCATTTTATGCAAAAAATGGTTAACATATATATATATACATACTATGCTTTCTAATTTATAACTGAGTTGCAGCTTCATAAGCCCACTTTAAACTTTAAATATTAGAATTAAAATATCATGTGGTGAGTTGATTATGTAGCTTGGTATATAGAGTGGTTGCTTAACACATGTGATATCCTAGTATTGCTATCAAGCAGAAAATAAAATCAAGTTATTGATCCATGTCAATAAGAGCCAACAAGTACACATGGAAAACTGAACCTAGAAACTCTGAAAAGGAAAACAGTGATCTTACCCAAGAAGCCACCTCTCCCGCATCAGAAAACTAGTATATTTTATATGCCTATGCAGATTTTCTTAAATAAAATTAGGAAAATAATTTCATAATTTTTAACAGTTTTCATAAATTGTTATTTTTTTAAGTTGTGGGACTTAAAGTTATTTTTTAAGTTTTAAAAATTGTTAATTTTTAAGTTTTGGTTTCAGTACACATAGGAAAAAAGCATGGAAATGTATAGGCATTTAGTAATGGAGGATTAAAGATATTCATGCAGAAAACTCACACCTTCAGATATTTATCTGCTACCATTCTACCTTTTACTGGAAAACAGAACCCAAACTTGAATGTTTACATTATTGTCATGAATATCTTTTTTAAGCAAAAATATTTTCAAGCCAGGAACAAAACACTGTGTATAATAGATTCATTTTACAAAATTTCTGCTTTACTTAGTTGATTGGTTCTAAAGAGACAGATAAGTGACATTGTGCTTCCATTACCTTGTAAAGTACTGACACAATCTTCTCCTTACTTTGGAATATATAGTGTTTCTAGGCACACTGGCTTAGTATTTAACGTATATTTAAGCATAATCAAATTCGTCTATAAGGTCATATAGAAGCCAGCTCTTTATTCTTATTCACTGTGGATAAAATGAACCTTTGTAATGTTTTAATAGAGAAATTTAAGTAATGACTACAACTATATACTACACATAAGTGCTCTACCCAGAAATTAGAACCGTCACA
The DNA here is from genome assembly GCF_900095145.1 of Mus pahari. Classification (NCBI taxonomy): domain Eukaryota; kingdom Metazoa; phylum Chordata; class Mammalia; order Rodentia; family Muridae; genus Mus; species Mus pahari. Next base: position 38,375,747 of record NC_034593.1, read on the forward strand.
TGATATGAAGAAAATCATGTTTGTGGGGTTGGGGATTCAGCTTAGTGGTAGAGTGCTTGCCTAGCAAGCGCAAGGCCCTGAGCTCGGTCCTCAGCTCTGGAAAAAAAGAAAAAAAAAAAAAAAAAAAAAAACATGTTTGAAAATGAAATTCCATGAGTAATGCAATAATATTAATGAATATATATAAAAGCACACAGGTGAAATATAGATATGTTTTCAATATACACATTCAGGTTCACATAGTTCTCAGACTTGATCCACTCTTCTAATTGTTACATTTAAGTGTGGCACTAGTAGTGATGCTATCTGAAAAATATTTTTGAGACTCTGTTGGCTGATAGGATAGAAATAAAAAGCTGCAGTAAAAATCATACCTGTAGATTTATAAAATGGCATACACACTGAAAATAGATTAGAACCAAACAGAATAAAAGAAAACTGATGTTTAGGTTTTAAAATGCTTCTAGTATGTCCTGAATTGGAGAAAAATTAATATAAAGTAGGCTAAGTCTCAGGACTTAGTGACTCTAGACATTAAGTTTACTGGTAAAGGGCAAAATATAGGTAGATAGAATTTAAAACTCTCCTTGATATTTTCATTATGAAACTAGGATTGAATATCAGTGATCAACATCTACTGAACATGAAGAACTCTAATGTTTTATTCTAATCCAGTTTGAAAAACTACCATATCTGGGTATTGTCAGTGTTTAGAATAGTTTCTATATAAAGCCTCCCTTGTCTTATCCAGAATTTATGAATTGAAAGAAACAATATAATCAATATATTCTTCATATCATGTGACTGTTCTAGTTTCCGCTTACAACACATGTCTGTATTTGTAGTCCAATACCCAAATTTCTCTTTAAAAACATTTCAAGATTTGAATATTCATTTCTATTTTATATTATAATCTTAATTTCTTTTTGAAGATGCAGAAACCAGTGGGTTATTTTAACTTATCACTGCATGCTTGTACACACAAGAGTGGTGTTCTGAATCCACTGCACCAAGGCACAATAAAAATTGTTAGCTTCTCTTGTTGAATTACCTGCTCAGTAATGGAAGCTTTTACGCATAGACTCATTAGACTGAATATCATTCATATCGACACATGTTGAAAGACATACGAAATGTAGGTCATTTTTACCATGAAGTACATATTTATAAGCACTTTGTTTATATATGCAAACAAGCAAACTTGCAATATTGTTTCATTATGGATACTCAAATCTAAGAGATTCTTTTGTAATTCTGAGTGGAATGACTTCATTAATGATAAAAGAAGAAAGCATCATCAAGTGTCGCATTTTAATATCACTGCACCATATTCAGATGGGTTCAGAAAAACATGTGCTCTTTATCTAAATTCAAATACAAAAAGTGGTTGATCAACTGATACCACAGCGATCAGATAAAAATAATATAAAATATATTTTTTGAACAAAATTTGTCTTTAAGTGCAAAAGACTTTATTTTCCTCTAAAACACAAAATGAAAGATGATCATAAACATCATAAAGAATATTCATATTTTTTGTTGTCTGTTGCCATATGTTTGGCAAAGAAAAATAACAGGGGCTTTGAAGTAGCGTCATCCGTATTCTGAGAGGATCCTTCACAGGTGTTGAAGCTATATAGGCCTCAGATGGTCTTAAAGATCTAAGACAACAGAATTTCTTTCCAAAACATTAATGTTTGAAGAACAACTACGCAGATGTTCATTCTTTCGTTTAATATTTCAGACAGCTGGGTAATGGCACTGTGTTGGTTTTTTTGCACATTTTAAAAATAACATTTAAAAACTAAACTTAGTTTAAGGTCACTTCTGATGACAGTCTGAACTGGTCTGACAGCTGTTTAAATGTTTTTTGACATCTGCCTAAGAAGTTGGAATTCTGTCTTCCTTCAGCCTGAATTGGTGTTACATAGATTTAAAAGTAATTTTGTTCTTTAACAAAACTCAGGGGGGAAAAAAGCACAACACCCTGTGTACTATTTCAAAGGTGCTATAGTTGGCTATGGGTACCTATATACCTTGCTTCTGTCTCTACTTTGCACTCCCCAAAGACACATTTAGTTATTTCTCCCAGAACTGTCATAATTTGAATGTCTCACACATAATTAAAATTAAAAGGGTTTACTTCATTCCTATTTTATGAACCATAAAACATTATTGCTTATAAAAAAAAAAAGTATTCCCAAATGTTCAGTACCTCTTCCCCCAGAGGTAAAGCAGATGGCAGGCACAGGAATATTAAAGGCAATCTGCATAACAACCTTAAATATACTGGCAATTATTAGAGATTACTCTGAGTCTTTTCGGGAAAGAGCTATGGAATGCCATGCGCAGGCTCAGCTGCAGTTGGCCTTGGACTGTTGTGTGTAGGTTTTATCTGGGTGGTTAATGGCTTGCTGGGGCTGCTTTCTCTTCTGCTGAGTTCCACTGGAAGCCACCTGTGACATACATATCCTATCATTTGGCAAACAGTAAATAAAACAAAATATATTCTTTTTTTTTTCTGACATTGCTTTGAGTTTCTTGGCCCATGTTTGACTTTCATAGTTCTCTGTTTAATTTATTTTACATGATCTTTCCAAATTAATCTTTCCACTTACATTTTAAAAAATAAAATATAATTAACTTAATATAAAAGGAAATTTTTCCATTTGTGAGATTAGCAAACTGTTTTACTAATTGGGTTTATGTTTGGACTGAATCCCTTGCAATGATATAAAGTGCAAAGCAACTCTCATTGACAATTATTAGCAAAATAAAGAAACATTCCTATTCCATTACACACCTATAAAATAGCTGGAGAGAAAACTGGTAAGAATAGAGAGGAGAGACCCTCTCCCCTTGTTGATGGGACATGAGCATGGCTTCCTCCATGTAATTATAGGACGACATATTATTTCTGCACTATTTCCTGGAAGGTCCTGATAGTTAACATTTTAACTATGTGGAAATTACATTTTTCCTAGTTGTTCAGACAACTTAAGTTCAAACTCATGTTATATTAACAAATCTGAAATATTCACGAATACTCATGATAAGAAAAACCTGGACAGCAATGCTTACAATATCTTTATTGTTACAGGATGAGAACGGGAACACCTCTTAATCGACAAATCATCATCATCATCATCATCATCATCATCACTATCAACAACAACAACTGCAACAGCAACATCAACAACTGTTAGGTGTTCAGTAAAAAGTTACAAAGCCATAGCACACAAGGCTCTCAAGTGCACAGGACAAGGGAAAGCCTGAAATACAAAAGACATCCTTAATGGATGTACAAATACCACGTGACTACTTCAGGATGTAGAGTGGTTTCCTCAGGCATGTGCTGCATGGTTTTGGGAACTACTGAGAAGTATAACAGAACTAATCACACACCAAACAAGTTAATTTGTACATTTAAATTGAAACAATAGGAACAGTCAACATGTACTCTGTAATGCATGCATTAGATTTCATAGACTAATGTTATCTGGATTATAGTAATGAATATATTTACTTGTCTGTGTTTGGAATTTTTATAAAGAAACAATATTTTAATGTCATTACTAACATTAAACAGTATGCTATAAGAGTGTGTTGCCAGCCTAGATCAAGGACCAGTTAATATTTCATGCTTTTAGTTTCATTCCTCTGTAGACTAGGTATTTATTCCTTGCAATATTGTGTCTAAAATTCTTTGTCTAGTTAAATAAATGACTCTTTAGAGAGGGAGATGATTTTGTCACTAATATTGTAGAAAATATTTTGAAACCTTGTAGTAATGGAAGAGACACTGGATAATAGAAGTCTTCTTCATCTAATAGTGGCCAAATCGATATCGGTTCAGGTCACCACAGCCAATAATAAGAGCTGATTCAGAAAGACAGCCACTTACGACCACAGGTAGATTTCTGAGAGTGGTGTCAAAATTCTAAGAAAGGCTAAGCCATGTGGAGTGCTTATATTCACACCTTTAAATGAGAAAAATGAACCACATAACCTGAGGTTTCAAGCATTGTAGGGAAGGAATTTAAACTTTTAACTCTTGATTTAAAAGATGAAAGGTGAAATGAAAACTAAAGTCAATATTCTTTGAAAAAGTTGTTCCAACTTTTGCAAAATGAACAGTTGTATTTTCAAAGTTGCATATGTAGTCTACATTTATATAAACAAGTTATTTTAAGTTTAATTAGAAGTAAATAACAATTAACTAATTGCATTTTTATATCTCATAATTTACAATAGAAAGGCTACAAATTATTTAAATACAAATATTTGATTGAAAAGCAAACAAGTCAGTATTTCTTTTCCTTAACTTGACATCTTCTAGAGTTTTCATTACTTTTAGGGCACTATTATTATCTCTGCTATTTGACTAACACCTCTGTTTCACCAAAGTATGGAGGAATATATTTTTTAATTATATTGTATCGCCTTGGTTTTTTTTTTTTATTGGTGATTTTATGTATTTACATTTGAAATGTTATGCCCCTTCATGGTTTCCCCTCCTCAAACCCCCTATCCCATGCTTCCTCCCCCTGTTTCTCTGAGAGAGCTCCCACACCCACCCACCCACTCCTGCCTCACTACCATAGCATTCCCCTACTCTGGGGCACCTAATTTCCACAGGCCCAGGGGCCTAATGCCAGATAAGGCCATCCTCTGCTACATAAGCAGATGGAGCTACCAGTCCCTCCATGTGTACACTTTGGTTGGTGGTTTAGTCCCTTTGAGTTCTGGGGGATCTGGTTGGTTGACATTATTGTTCATCCTATGGGGTTGCAAACCGCTTCATCTTCTTCAGACTGTCACCTAACTCTTCCATTGTGGTCCTGTGTTCAGTCCAATGGCTGGCTGTGAGCATCCATATCTGTATTGGTCAGGCTCTGGCAGAGCCTCTCAGAGGACAGATATACCAGGCATGGAGGAATAAAGAAAAATTTCCTAAGCTACTTCTTTCTTCTTGTTTCCGTGAAAAACACAGTAAGATGTTTAAAATCATATAAATGATAGATGTGTAGCACCTTGATATATCAATAATTAGTATAAGTGCCATGTTTTATGAATTTGTAAAGAAAATGATCAGATCCACATATTAATTGATGGTGACAACCTCTAGAGGCCACTCCCAGGTTACACAAAAAACAATTAATCTTATCAAAATTATGATGTTGAGTATTGAATAACTAGAGAAACTCAGATCTCATTTAGAAATTTTATAAAGATATATTATTTGTTCTAAATTTGCATGTATATTAAAATTTTAATAACATATAGGAGAATCCATAAAATAAGCACAAATACCATTGTTTTCTAATAAAAGATATAATAAAAAATATTTATTTCTGTATCTAGACATTTATGTTCCATTATACTTTTGTTACTTTGAATATAAACAATAAGCAATGTATATTTTTTTCATGAACATATCCACTGTTATCTTAAAATCAAGCACACTGTCCCCAATATGATATAATATTCTGCTCCAGTAACCCAAATGTAAAAGTTGCATACATTATTTTGTACTTAAAAGAGATAAAATGTCATTTGAAGTTAGAATACTATTCTGATCTTCATAAAATCTAAGCATCTGTAATACCATAAGGGAAATTTAGTAGCAAACAGAACCTTAAATATTTAAATATGCATATGGACTTTATTTGATATTCTCTTAAATGTAGAGTAGCAGACGGGCTGCTCTGGCAAATTTGGGTGGAGGGCTAACTGATGAATAACACCAGAATGTGCCTGCACTCCACAGCCTGTATCACACAGCCAGTGCCTGCTGAGAGAGAACTGTCTTGGCTTACACACTCCTCAACAGAACTTTTGAAGTGATCATACCATTGCTCATGCAGGGAGCTCTGTGGAAGCTTACAGATATCTGAGAATGGTTTTTCTGTGCCTCAGGAAGTAAATGGTTCATCTTGTTAACATTTCCAACACACAATACATTAGAGCTGTAGCTAAAACAGGCTGTGTATGGTTTCAACATATGTAAAATGAAATATGACAGTCTGTTTTAAAATCCCCAAATAAAAAACAAGTGAAAAAATGGAAAACATTATAAAAGAAAATACAAGAGCTAGGAAAATGTCTACCTATAAGAGCACTGGGTACTCATGCAGATGGCTTGAATTCAGTTCCAAGCACTGTTGTGATGGCTCTTAGCTTTCTTTAACTACAGTTTCAGCACTCTGTTGTCCTTTTTGGGCCCCTGGAGGCAGTCCATTCATGTGATGTACAGACATGCATGTAGGCAAAATACTCATTGTACATAATATAAATATAAGGGTTTTTTTTTTAAAGAAAATGTTACTCAAAATGGGCTTGCTACATCATGTATGCTATCGGCCATGTGTGCCTTTCTCTTTCCATGCGTCCATGTGTGTGCATACACGTATGTACATAGCTGTGTGTGTGTGAGACAGAGAGAGAAAAATTTTAAGTTGTTTACTCTACAAATTTTAGCCTTATTTTTAACTTTGTTTTCACCAATAGTATGTATTCACAAGTATTCACTCATATCATGAGACAATATGAATACAGTAACACAAGTATTCACTCATCATGAGACAATATGATTAGGAGAATTAGGACCCACTAGAAGGTTTCTTACATGCATAAATTATGATCATGAACAATTTAATACCAAAAGAAATAATAGTGAGGGCTTGATTTGCACTATAATCTTGACAGGCTCTAGCGTTGCTAGAAAATGTAAATACCTTATAAAAGTAAGATCCACAGAACTGTTTTGAGTGATACTGTTCCAAACTCTGATCTTTCCATATGCCTCTGAGCATCCACTTGGCTCATCACACAACGTAACATGATCATTTTAGAACTCCAGTCCTCCAGTGTGGTGAGCTGAAACCTGAGCAGCAGCACACTGAAAGTCAAACAGTGACTGAGTTCAAAATACATTGTTATCTTTGAGAATTTAAAGGGCACATACAGAAATTTTCTTATTTGATTTTCTTCATCAATTGTTCTACTGAAAGCATCTAAGGACATGGAAATTGAGGCTAAACAGAAAGAAATTGTAAATTATTGGAGTATTCTAAGTGGTTTCACATACTTTGTAAGCTCCGTTTATTTCACTTGGTTTTCTTCTACAACTTTGGCATTATTTACAGGATTTGTCAAAGTACGTAGTAACAAAATAGAAAGATATTTCAACCTAAAAGGTAATGTTACTGAATATAAACCTACAACTACAGTAACACAAATAATAGTTCCCTTTGAAATAATAAGATTTAATTAAATAACCAAAATAAACATAATTAAAATCTGATTTATTAGATTAGTCCTTTGTAAATTACAGACATTCCCTTTCCTTGTAATTTGCTTAAAGAAGCTTAAACATCTCAGAAAGCTGGGCTGCAGTTATGGATTAATTAAGAAGGAACAAAAGCCAGTGTGAAGATTATTGCTGTGTTCTCTGCATTGTAACACTTGGTCTCTGCAAAGCAAATTCCCGCGATTTTTTTTTTTTTTTTCTGATATATGGAAGGAAAGCAATCATTACGTCGTATATACAGGATGCTTCCACTATATATTTGAAAAGATTACCTGGATCCCCTAAGGGTATTCTTAGCAGAGGAGCACAGAAGAGAGGAGTCCAGAGTTAAGCCTGTATGTTGCTCTTCCAGTGAACCTGAGTTTAATTCAAGTACCACGGTGATGGTTCAAAAACCAACAGCAAGTCTGACTTCGGGGTACTCAGCCTCGCTTTCTGACTGACAGAGGCACTTGTATCTATGTGCACAGGCACTCACATTGGGGCACATGTACATATTTATATTACTTTTAATTTTTAGCAAAGACTATTCTTAGCATAGAATATACACACCAATTTATTGATAAGGGTTTGGGAAATAATAAATATCATATGAAATGATACTTTAAATTCCCTAGTGTTTAAGAAATTAGTACTATACCAGGGAAATTTGTTCTCAGTTTTTAACAGACCAGTTGATGTTGGATTGCTTTTCGTTTTTATTATTATTTTTATTAGATATTTTCATTTACATTTCAAAAGTTATCCCCAAAGCCCCCTAAACCCTCCCCTGCCCTGCTCTCCAACCCACCCACTCCTGCTTCCTGGCTCTGGAATTCCCCTTTACTGGGGCATATGATCTTCACAAGACCAAGGACCTCTCCTCCCATGGACAGCCAACTAGGCCATCTTCTGCTACATATGCAGACACAGCTCTGGGGGTACTGGTTAGTTCATATTGTTGTTCCTCCTATAGGGCTGCAGACCCCTTTAGCTCCTTGGGTACTTTCTCTAGCTCCTTCAATAGGGGCCCTGTGTTCAATCCAATAGATGTCTGTGAGCAGGCAAATGATTCTCATTTTTAAGAGTTATATTAATTACTAATAGACATTTTTAGAGACCTGAGAAAAAGGCTTATTTGCAGTGATCTCCTTCAATATCACCAAAACTATTATATTCTCTACTTAGGAGGAATCTATATCTGTTTCATACTGAAGTAGGGAATTACAAGTTTACACTATTCAAAGCTACTGGGGAACAAGCAACTAATATGGGACATTGAGTAAGAGAAAATGAAATTACTAAAATTCATACTTGCTCCGCATGGTTGGGATAGAACTTTAGACAAGCTAGTGTTATTTGTTAACTATGTGTCTTGCAAGGACCCATAAAATCACTCAACACATTAAAAGTGCTTGCCATATGAATTCTATCGTTGGAACCTACGTGACAAAAGCAGAAGACTGACTCCCAAATGTTTAACACACACACACACACACACACACACACACACACACACACACACACACAAACACACACACCCTCAGAAAGGAGTAGGGAGGGAGAGAAGGAGGAAGAAAAGAAGGGAGGGAGGGAGAGAGAATAGATCATTGGTTAAGAGCACTGGTTGCTCATTCAGAGGATCAAGACATGCTCCAGGTTGGATGATGTGTACTTATAAGATGGTAGAAAAACATTTCTAACTCTTGACTAAGCAGAACCAATGATTTTCTCTGGCATCCAAGGCCTTTGCTTATGCATAGTGCATAGGCATACAGTCGGGCAATACACGCATGCATATGAAATAAATTAAAATGTAAATAAAAAGTGTAAAGAGTAAAAGTAAAAAATAAAAACAAAGAAACAAATTTTAGTTTTAGATATTTTCCTTAGAAAAATAGCAGAAGCAGAAAGGTTTAGTTTGGTGCAAAGTTTGATGGCAGTATTTCATCACTGTGGGGAATCATGGCAATAGGAGGGGATGGCTGAGCACATTGTATCTGAAGTTAGGAAATAGGGATCACTAATGCAAGAATAAGTTGAAATAAGGAGAAATCCTTTTATTCCATCATCCCAGGGGCAAGAGATGATACTAACTTACTGAAGGAGGGTTTTTCTCACTATATGAGCCTAATTTAAATAATCTTCCCAGACATATGTTAACAATTTATTTACTTGCTTTGAGCTGCTCTTAACTCAAAGGTAACTGTCACAAGTTGTATTTCATTTGTATCCCTAACATCTCAAATCAGAACTGATTAGCCCTTTCCTTTAAATTCCAATTCCATTCTTGGTATACCCTATAAATGGTAAGTGTGCTTTCTGAATCATATTATAATATAACACAGTCTTGATTTTCAATCCTATACCAAAACTTAATGAATTACAATCCCTTATCTCTTTCTCTGTCACATCTTATTTAATGTGTTTGTATATGGATGTATGCCTGTGAATATGAGGATACTGGTAAAGAGTGTGATTTTTAAAAAAAAAACTTAGACTGGAGATTTTGGAAAAATCATGATTTGGCTGTCATTCTCAGATGGATTGATTTTACACAAGGAACAGGTCCACCACACCATAGCTTTCGAAACATATGTTGCTGGCCATGGTGAAAGCTCTTTTTTTTTTTTTCCAATCTGAGGAATAATTTGTTTTTTCTTTTTAATTTTTTCTTCTCTTCTCATTTTTGCAATTAAGTGTGGTAGCAGAGAACCTTTCATCTATAATTCTAAGAAAGTCTGAATTTTCAGTAGATGTAAAGCATACAAAAGAGTGCTAGGCTGCAGTCATGGGAAACACATGCAAATTGTCATAAGTTTGAGGAACAATATTAAAAGTTTTACCTCATTTCACCTCTACTCAAATTTCATCTAATCAAACTTTCAAAGAATCTCCCCTGAGATCCTATCTAGTGATAGGCCAGGGACCTTGGAGAAAAGCAAAAACTCTTTTGTTTGCTAAGGAAACATAGCAATACAATGACTCTTAGGGATTTTTTGCTATATTCATAAATTTGTGCCTTACTCAATCATCGTAATAGAAGCTTCCTCCAGCAGCAGATGTGGACAAATACAGAGACACACAGCCAGACATTATTATTTACAGAGTCAGAGACCTGGGAACACAGCGCTGAAAGGGATGTCTACATCCAATACGTTCTTTCATGGCTCATGGAATTCTTCAGAAGAGGAGATAGAAAGGGTAAGATACATTAAGGGATGGAGCACACAAGGGATTCAAACTTTTCTAGATACAAAGAGCTGGTGCACATGTGAACTCTCAGAGAGGTGGTAGCATGCACAGGGTATTCCCAGATGGGGCCCAGGGAAAAGTGAACACACACCCCCACCTCTATCATAGATCCTATCTCCAATCAATAGCTGATTACACATTAAAAATTATTTCTCTCCAAAGTCTCACTGGGAAAACAAATCAGTCTTAAGAGTAGGCAGTTCGCCTAGCAGCAGATGGCTAATTACAAAACAAACTCAATTAAATTTTTGGAAGCTCTTGTCTTATAATGTTGTCAGGGCATTTTTTTTTTTTTCATTTGACCCAACAGATACTTTGGGTATATTATGGCTTCTCATTTGGGGTTTTACGGGATGTGTGTGTGTGTGTGTGTGTGTGTGTGTGTGTGCGCGCGCGTGCCTCTGTGTGCATTTTTGTTCCTTGATTTTGTTATTGTTTGGTAATTTTGTCATACTCTGATTTGCTTTCTTCTACTATAATTTTTTTAATTTTTCAAATACTCTTATTATTTTTAGATGTCATTCCTTTTTAAACAGATAGGAAGAAAGTGCATCAGATTGGGAAAGAAGGTAGAGAGAAACTGGGAGAAGTAGAAGAAGGGAAAGCTATAATCATAATATATTGTATGAAAAAAAAGAAAAATTACAAAAGGAAAGGATCTCTCAAAGATAACATAAAATAAAATTACTAATTATAATAATCCATGACACACATACTCTTAGTCAACTCATCTAAAATTTCTTAGGTATGACTTTGTAACAATAAAATGTGATATAACTGAAAATGTACATTCCAAAATTATGTACTAGGTGTGCTGTTTGCTACACTGGAGCTAACAGACATACTGTACTAATGTTGCATGTTACATGAAATGTATCATAGATAGGTTTTCCACTTTATGTTTTCCTTTAGTAGAGTGAATTTCCCAGTAGAATTCTGAGTAACTTTTCTTGAGAAGATATGAGGAGCAAGTGTCCATTTTCCTTAAGGAAGCCAACAATGACAGGAAACAGAAATGATCCCATGTCTAATTCCATAGATCAACAAGCTTATTAGATTACTCACAGGATCTTGGGTTCAATGTTGCTACGAGGAGTATATGTAGGTGACATAAAGATATTGCAACACCTAAAATCCCATGTGAAAACAGGTAGTGATTAATGAAAGCCACTTTGGTGGATTTCTCTGTGAAAATTGCCAGCAGTTTCATTGAAAATTGTCCTTTATCACAGAATTCATTTGCTGATTTTGTAATTTTGGGGAAGGATTTTGTAAATATTTTGAACTAACTGGATCTAGTCAGTTCTCCGAGCTTTCTGAGTTCTATGACCCTCTCAGGGACCCACTATCTACATAATACAAAACCCTGTGTTCTGCTTTTACATTATTCTTGCTGCTCTTCTTTCCCATTCTGTGAGCCTTGGAGAAGATATTTTACGTGAACCAATATTTTCATCCATTTACTGATGAGCTTCCAGTTACTAGGATACAACCACAATTAGTTCTTCATAAAAATTTGACCAACTATAAGTCTCAGCATTCACCACTCCTTACTGTAAAAATGAAGTTTCCACCAGAACTGGGGCTTAAAGGAATCAGAAATATTTGTAATACACAGTCTTGCTAAAATTGCCTGTAAGTTATGTTGAATATGATAATATAAAACATTTTTGTTTATTCAAATTTCAACATTTAAAGAAAATAGTGACATAGTTATTATTTTATTATACAGTTATATCTGCTATTTTAATTCTTTAGAAATTCAGCTAGACAATTGTAAAAATTGAATGTAAGAGGCAGAATTTTGATATTCAAAATCATAAAGGAAATTAAGACTCTATTATATGTTGAATATTATTTAATAACTTAATGAAATATTGCCAGTGCTATTGATTTGCCAGTACCTGACAAATACAGAAGTGGATGCTCACAGACAACCATTGGACTGAACACAGAGTCCCCAGTGGAAGAGTTAGAGAAAGGACACAAGGAGCTGAAGGGGTTTGCAACCCCATAGGGTGAATAACAACATGAACCAAACAGTAGCCCCAGAGCTCCCAGGGACTAAATCAACAACCAAGGAATACACATGGAGAGAGCCATGGCTCCAGCTGCATATGTAGCAGAGGATGGCCTTATTGGACATCAATGGGAGGAGAGGCCCTTGGTTCTGTGAAGGCTCAATGTCCCAGTGTAGGGGGATGCCAGGACAGGGAAGGGAAGTGGGTGGGTTGGTGAGCAGGGCAAGGGTGGATGGGATTGGGGGTTTCCGAAGGGGAAACCAGGAAAGGGGATTACATTTGAAATGTAATGAATAATTATTTACAGAATTTCTCTATTTGAAAGTTAAATGATGTCCACCTTACCTTCAATACTCTGGGCTTTTGGGACAATAGCAATTACTAATTTAAAAATGAAACATAGTAATACTTAGGCCTAAGTACTATAAAGTATAAAATTCAGTGTGTGAAATTATTTATTTTATCTGTGATTTTATGGTAAATATTTGAATAATTCTAAAATTAGTTTAATTTTATTTGCTGTACTTAGTCTATATTGAACATATTTATGTCATTTTCATGGTATATAATTTGTAGATTCATTTCAATAGAAATGATTTAGTAGTTGTTAATGAATTATAAAATGTTAATTAGAAGGCATGAGCATTTAATCTATTCATTCTTTTAACAAACTCTTATATTTCACAGTACATTAATTTCTATTTTATAATTTTGCACTTTGTCATTAACACACTTTCACTATTTCCATAAATAAAACTAAACAAGTTGTTAGCTATTTGTCTGTATGCTCCAGTGACTTTACCAAATAATTGAAAGGCAAATAGATTGCTTTTATAAACTATTGTTTTAATTATATTTATTGAATATAGTATCTTCACATTCTTATTATTTTTAAACAATAGTATATTTAGGTCTGTAAATTGATTAATGGATTATAATCTTAATCATGAAATACAGAAATCTACAGCTGCCTAAATAACGTGTTATGTTACAAATTACCTCAATTACAAATGTCAAAAACATTACACTATCCACTTAACAGGAACACTAGCTTGCCAAGAAGTCTTTTTATCATTAGAAATTTTTGATATGAGTACAGTTATTTGGATATGTAGTTTCCAATTTAAGTGTATCACATGACAAGATGCTAGTAAAAAAATATATAATTTCTACAATAATATTACTAACAGAAATAAAAAAATGGGATACAGAGCTAAACAAAGAATTCTCAGCTGAGGAATACCAAATGGCGGAGAAACACCTGAAAAAATGTTCAACATCCTTAATCATCAGGGAAATGCAAATCAAAACAACCCTGAGATTCCATCTCACACCAGTCAGAATGGCTAAGATTAAAAATTCAGCTGACAGCAAGCAGATGCTGGAGAGGTTCTGGAGAAAGAGAAACACTACTCCATTGCTGGTGGGATTGCAAGCTTGTACAACCACTCTGGAAATCAGTCTGGCGATTCCTCAGAAAATTGGACATTGTACTACTGGATGATCCAGCAATACCTCCTCTGGGCATATACCCAGAAGATCTTCAAAAGTGGCAATAAGGACACATGCTCCACTATGTTCATAACAGCCTTATTTATAATAGCCAGAAGCTGGAAAGATCCCAGATGTCCCTCAATAGAGGAATGGATACAGAAACTGTGGTAATTTACACAATGGAGTACTACTCAGCTATTAAAAACAAGAAAACCATGAAGGAAGACCGTCCTGTGGATACTTCATTCCTCCTTAGAATAAGGAAAAAATACCCGTGAAAGGATATAAGTACAGAGACAAAATTTAGAGCAAAGATGAAAGGATGGACTATACAGAGACTACCCCACCCGGGGATCCATCCCATCATCAGCCACCAAACCCAGANACTAATGCATATGCCAGCAAGATTCTCCTGAATAGCAGCCTCTTGTGAGGCTATGCCAGTGCCTGGCAAACACAGAAGTGGATGCTCACAGGGCTCCCAATGGAGGAGCTAGAGAAAGTACCCAAGGAGCTGAAGGGGGATGCAACCCTGTAGGTGGAGCAACAATATGAATTAACCAGCTCATGTCTCTAGCTGCATATGTAGCAGAAGATGGCCTAGTCAGCCATCACTGGGAAGAGAGGCCCCTTGGTCTTGCAAACTTTATATGACCCAGCACAGGGGAAGGCCAGGGCCAAGAAATGGGAGTGGGTGGGTAGGGGAGCAGAGGCGCAGGGAGGGTATAGGGAACTTTTGGGATAGCATTTGAAATGTAAATAAGAAAATAATTAAAAAAAAGAAATTAAGTATTGTTTCAAATATTCTTTCACTTTTAATAGTAGAACACACTAATACTTATCTATATGTAAATGCTTTATTTTCCGTTCATGAAAAATTTGAATTAAGCAGTAATTGAACATATCAGATAACTTATCATTATAATTTGTGAAGCTAATAAACTCCAATATTGAGAATATATGTTAAATACTTTTACAAAACTAAAAACATCTGTCATTTTTATTGTGATCTAATGCTTTGCAAATATTTTTATATTATTAAATTTATATTATTAAAGGTTTCCTTTATTTTGTTAAAATTACTCTATTGAATATTGTTATCTGGGTTTTTTGTCACTTTTATTTTAAAAAGACATTGAATTTTTCCAATGGCAGTAAAAAATCAGGAACAGGAAATATACCAGTTAATTTTCAATTTTAATTTCCATGTGCACATATGTATACACACATATAAATAAATTGAATTTTAATGATACAGAATGTTTGAAAATCCACTAATAATTTTAATAAAATTTCTTCTGATTTATCAATGATTTTAGAATATAGTATTGACAGTGACCTTCCTCATATAGCATACATGATATAGTTGTATTTTAAGTACAAATAACTTAAAGAAAATGTACCATAATTCAATCATTTTTAAATTAGAGATTTATTTGGAAAAAAATAAAAATCTAATGTCACTGTCTTAGTCAGGGTTTCTATTCCTACACAAACATCATTACTAAGAAGCAAGTTGGGGAGGAAAGGGTTTATTCGACTTACATTTCCATACTGCTGTTGATCACCAAAGGATGCAGGACTGGAACTCAAGCAGGTCAGAAAGCAGGAACTGATGCAGAAACCATGGAGGAATGTTCCTTACTGGCTTGCCTACCCTGGCTTGCTCAGCCTGCTCTCTTATAGAACCAAGACTACCAGCCCAGAGATGGCACCACCCACAAGGGGACCTCCCCACTTGATCACTAATTGAGAAAATGCCTTACAGCTGGATCTCATGGAGGCATTTCCCCAACTGAAGCTCCTTTCTCTGTGATAACTCCAGCTGTGTCAAGTTGACACAAAACTAGCCAGTACAGTCACCAAAACATTAGAAACAGGAACTGAAAATAAAGTGTGTCACCAATGAATAATACTCAAAATATGGAATTGCTGTTTTACTATTTTATTACTTTCAAGGACATGAGTTTTAATCAGGTTGCAATGAGAGGTCTCATGGTATAGTGAACTTAATGAAAAAAATTCTCCCATGACCTCATGTTTAAACACTAGGTTCCCATTTGATGGTGCATTTTAGAGTAGATATAAAATTATTTGTTCTTGGAGCCATGGGTGGGAAGTAATTCATTGAGAGCTGGCTTGGCATGTTTGTAACTTTGTTCACTTCCTGTTATCACTCCCTTAAATTCCCATGTGTGAATAAAAATGTCAGCCCTCTTCCTTTTTCTACCTCTAGGCTTATCTTGACTCTTGCTCTACCTTCCCTGCTATGATGAACTGATCACTCAGGAACCAAAAGGCAAAGTAAAGCCTTTCAATCTCTAAGTTTGTTTTGATCAATATATTTTATCACAATATCATTTTTAAAAAGTGCATCTCTGAAAGGAGAGGGGACTTTAGAACATAATTTCCCATAAGGTCTGTATCACAAATCACTCAAAACCTCAGCCTTGACACTGTGTCATTGACAATTCTCACCTCAAGCAAACTGCATAAATGCTAGACTCACTGTAATATGTAACCCTTTCAAATCAATATTTGAATATGAATTATATTATAAATCTTTTTCCATTTTAATTTAAAATTTTGGTTAAAGTTACTGTTTTAATTTTTATTAACTATTTTAATGCTTCAATGCTTCCTTTATGTAGAAGTAAAAATTGTAAAGTTTACTGAAACATTTAGAAATACTACTTCTGACAATGTTTGTCTTCTGATTCCTAACTCTTCCTCTCTGACCTGCTTTGTTCACATTTATTTGTTAAAAACACACACTCAGGAACTCACATGCACACACATACATGCACACATGTGTTCATGCATACCTTTGTAGTCACTGTCTCCACTTTTCGCTAAATGGATATTTCAGTGTAATGACATGATACTGTGAATACTGATGGTCTACTCAAAAGATACTTAATAATTAGGGGTTTGACTATGCTTGACTCATAGGAAGTGGCATTATTGGGAGATTTGGCCTTGTTGGAGTAGGTTTGGCTTTGATATTCAGAGTGTTGGAAGTAGTTCATCACTGTTGGGGGGTGCTTTGAAGCTCTGCCCAGTGTGGAAGGGACCATCCTCCTGGTGGCATGCAGAAGAGCCAGTCTCTTCCTAGTTATCTTTCAGTCAAGATATAGAACTTTGGCTTCTCCAGAACCATGCTGCCTGTACAGTGCCATGCTTCCTGCAATGTTGATAATGGATTCAACCTCTAAAAGTGTTAGCCAACCCCAATTAAATATTCTCCTTTATATCCTTTATAAGAGTTGCCTTGATCATTGTGTCCCTTCACAGCAATGGGCACCCTAACTAAGACAAGGAGTTATGAGGACAGAGAAGGGATAGAACTGTGTTTACATTTTCATTTTAGCAATTTTGTATTTAATCTCAAAAAAAGGAGATAATGATTATACCTATTTAACTTGCTTCTTCAGTCAAAATGGTTAGTTTTCCAACCAGGTACTCTATTCAAAATATGTTATCCAAAAAGGAAAGCAAAGTTTAAACACAAAAATGTTTCATCGTGTAAAAGTAGACCCAGTGGAATCACTGTTCCGTCATTTTTTTTCTTTTTGCTGTACAATACAAAACAGAAGGTGTCATTCAAAGTGATATTCAAAGTGATGTAAATTGAATCCAATTGAATAGCAACAATACTAGCAAAAGCCTTTCATAGCTGCAGACCTTGGGCTTCTTCCCAAGGCATATTTCTTATTTGTTCTAAGATTCTAAAGAGCCTTAGAAAAGGTTTAGTAAAGAGGTTGTTCTCATTAGGTTAAGCACAAGCTACGCCTTTACTTTATAGCCTCACATCTGTGCAAAGAAGCACAATGAGTTTAAGAACTTGTTTTCATCAACTTTTCTTAGTCTCGGGTATGAAAAATAAGACTATTTTTATCATTCATAACACTTGACATCTACTTTTCCATTTTATAAAAAAACTGAGGCTTTTGATTAACAACATTTATTCTTAATCATACTCTTTACAATGATGGTTATTAAAAACTATCTTGATACAGTTGAGCTTCATACAGAAAACCTATGAATTTCCCTTAGCAAACAAGCTGTACCAATTAAGTCTAAACACATTAACTCTTACATCACATTATTCAAACTGCACCTCTTACAAAGTTTCCAACTCTAGTCACAAGAATTTACTTGTTTCTAGTGTGTTCATGGGCATCTCTTTCTTTATGTTTGGGAAGGAACCCCCTGAGCTCCTTGGAACTATACCACCAATCAAAGAAAACACATGGTAGAACTAGTGGCTCAAGCTATATATGTAGCAGAGAATGGCCTAGTCAGTCATCAATGGAAGCAGAGGCACTTGGTCCTGTGAAGGCTCTATGCCCCAGTACAGGGGAATGCAAGGACCAGGAGTGCGAGTGGGTGTGATGGGGAGCAGGGGGAGGGATAGGGGATTTTCGGAGGGAAAACTAGGAAAGGGGATAACATTTGAAATGTAAATAAAGAAAATATCTAATAAAAAAAGAATTTACTTGCTTGTCAGGAAAATTTTGAAATTGAATTTTTGTTTTTTCTGGATTGTGATATTTCTAATATCTTTCTACACTGAAATAATTTTTTAAATATTTATTTATTTTACACTCCAGATTTTATTCCCCTCCCAGTCCACCCTCTAACTGTTCCACATCACATGCCTCCTCCCTATCACCTGTCTCCACAAGGATGTTTCCACCCCACAACTCCCATCCAACTAGACCTATAAATTCCCTGGGGCCTCCAATTTCTTGAGGGTTAGGTGCATCTTCTCTGATTGAACGAGCAGTCCTCTGGTGTATATGTGTTGGAGGACTCATATCAGCTGGTCCTCCTACAGCGTTGCCCTTGTCTTTAGCTTCTTCCAGATTTTCATCCAAGCTGTTGCCTGGGGAATCTGCCTGGCTAGGCACATGATCATCCCACAGGTGAGTTCTGCAGCACTGAGGTTGTTTCCGTTGTGGGTGTTCATGACTAGGATTGTGGCAGCCTCTAGATCCACATTATCCATGCCTGTACCAGCCCTGCCCACCACCTGGAGCTTCTCTGCTGCATTGATGACATCAGCAGTGACCTTAGTAGCTGACTGGATGATAAGGCCTTCACAGTCCTGAAGTTCAGCTGTCAGCTCTCCTTGCTCGTGTTCTCCTTCTCCACCACCTTCATACCTCCATGTTGCAGGATCTTCTGGCAACAGGGTTCCAGGCTGTCACTGATGAGTACTTTGCACAGATTTGCAAAGGCCATTGCTGGAGCCAGGCCTTTAGAATCAGTTTTCTGGGTGGTTCAGTAAAATGCAGGCAGTGCTGGCTCCGGTGACTAGGTCAATCTTAGCAATTACTAATAAGACATCTATGAACATAGTGGCTGACCAGTGACTGGCCCAACTCGGGATTCCAATGAGCAGACACAAAACCCTGACACTATTATTGATGCTATGGTGTGCTTACAGACAGGAGCCTTTAATTGTGCTTACAGATAGGAGCCTCTCATGGCTGTCCTCTGAGAGGTTCTACTAGCAGCTGACTGAGACAGATACAGGTACTTACAGCCAAGCATTGGACTGAGGTCAGGGACCCCTATGGAAGAATTAGGGGAAAGATTAAAGGAGCAGAAGGTTTGGAAACCCCATTGGACGACCAACAGCATCAACTAACCCTGACCACTCAGAGCTCCCAGAGACTAAACCATTTACCAAAGAGTATACAAGGTCCCTGGCACATATGTAGTAGAGGATTGCCCTCTCTGGCTTCAATGGGAGAGGATGTGACTAATCCCGTAGAGACTTGAAACCCCAGGCAGGGCGATTGCCAGGTGTGGGACACTCTCTCAGAGTCGAAGGGGAGAAGGGGAGAGAAGATGGGGAGAAGTCTGCAAGGCAGCATCAGGATGGGGAGCAACATTCGAAATGTAAAGAAATAAAATAAATATAACAACAGCAGCAGTAGCAACAACGACGACAACAACAACCAAAGCGACAACAATAATGGATAGCTCATTGTGAGTGGGTCAGAAAAAAAATCTCAAAGAAAATTTTATTTATATTTTTTGGATGACTAAATATATTGAACAATTTAAATATATTTCTCAGCCACTTGTGTTTTATATTTTAAGAACTCACTAATTTGTACAGCCCCCTACAGCTCCTTGGGTACTTTCTCTAGCTCCTCCATTGGGGACCCTGTGTTCCTTCCAATAGCTGACTGTGAGCATCCAATTCTGTGTTTGCCAGGCACTGGCATAGCCTCACAAGAGGCCACTATATTAGGGTCCCTTCAGCTGGCATGTGCATTAGTATCTGGGTTTGGTGGCTGATGATGGGATGGATTCCTGGATGGGATAGTCTCTGTATAGTCCATCCTTTGATCTTAGTGCTAAATTTTGTCTCTGTACCTATATCCTTTCATGGGTATTTTGTTCTTTATTCTAAGGAGGAATGAAGTATCCACACAATTGTCATCCTTCTTGGTTTTCTTGTGTTTTGCAAGATGTATCTTGGGTATTCTAAGTTTCTGGGCTAATATCCACTTATCAGTGAATGCATATCTTGTGACTTCTTTTGTGATTGGGTTACCTCACTAAGGATGATATCCTCCAGATACATCCATTTGCCCAAGAATTTCATAAATTCATTGTTTTTAATAGCTGAGTACTACTCCATTGTGTAAATGTACCACATTTTCTGTATCCATTCCTCTATTGAGGGGCATCTGGGTTCTTTCCAGCTTCTGGCTATTAAGTATATATTAAATAGGTATGAAGAGAGTAGACAACCTTGACTTGTTCTATATTTTAGTGGAAATTCACTGTGTTTCTCATTATTTAGGATAATGAGATGTAAGCTTGCTCTATACTGCCTTCATTATATTACAACATGTTGCTTGCATCCTTAATCTTTTAAGGATTTTATGCCTTCATAGCTTTAGTCCATTATCACCATGTTTAGAAGCAGGCAGCAGCCAGGCAAACACAGTGCTGGAGAAAGGTCTCTGAGAGTTCTACGTCTAGATAGTAGTATACTGTGTTCTACACTGAGCATAGCTGGAAAATATGTAACCTCAAAGCCCACATCCACAGTGACAGATTTCTTCCAACAAGGTTACACCTTCTAAAAGTGTCACTCCTTATTAGCTAGGCATTCGCACATGTGAGTCTATGGGTGCCATATCTATTTAAACCACAATAGTACAGATAATCCAACAATGGCTGGCTATAAACAATAGATTCACAAATCCAGGAATTTCTCAGTTTAAAATGCTGGATGTATTAGCTGGTTTTCAATAGATGTTGGAATCATAAAGAAGTGAGCTGTAATGCTAGTTAATAATGGACTTGCTAGCAAGGTGAAAGTAAGCAGAAAAGACCAAAAACATTCTTCACCATCTCTATATTGGCTTCAAACAGAAGGTGTTGGCTATATTATGAATTCCAGTCATTACATCTATCCACTATAGTTATGAATAGCTATGCTTCCAATTTTAATAAATTGTCTACCAAGTACACATCTCCTAGAAACAGTATTTACATCCTATGACACAATGAAACAGGTAGATATCTCACATTGGAAAGGTATATTTTTGAGTTCACTCCTTATATTCCCCTCACCCTATAACAGAGAGATACCCTGTGAACAGTGGCAATCTGAAGCCAATCTTAGGAACATTACCTCACAGGATGTAGACAAGGACAATAAACCCCAAAATAATAGCCCATTCAAGCATTTGATCTAAGTAGGTGAGTTGATTTCAACTAAACAAATGCACTGAGAACCAAGCATTATGCATCAATATCTCAATATATCCCAATATCTCTGCCTGTTGCCAATAGAGGAATGTTCACAATTAGAAAGTCTATATACACTTAAAAGAAGTAATTTTCTCAAGTTATGCAAATGCTAATACAAGAACAAAAAGAAATAACCAAAACCAAAAAGAAAAACAAAATTAAAAAAGAAGAAAGAATAGAATAATGGCCCCCCAAAACATGAAAATTTATCAAATTTCTGGAACAGATCTCAACTTCGAAAGTTAAGATAAAACAGACACGGAGTACATTAAAATCAGAATCTGTACCTCAAAGTCAATAAGACGTTGAAAGGAGAATAAAATAAAACTCTTGGACAGAAAAATATCAATGTATAAGTTAGCAAATGAAGAAAGAACATTCTATAAGAAAGACATCCTAAGTTATGCTTCATCTTTCTAATGTTATTAAAATGCATGATAAATAGCCGGGCATGGTGGCGCACACCTTTAATCCCAGAACTCAGGAGGCAGAGACAGGCGGATTTCTGAGTTTGAGGCCAGCCTGGACTACAAAGTGAGTTCCAGGACAGCCAGGGCTACACAGAGAAACCCTGTCTTGAAAAACAAAACAAAACAAAAAAGAAAAAAAGAAAAGATAAATATCTTTGATGATAATAAATAAGTCTAGAAATCATCAATAGATGAAACGATACCAACACTTGCACTTTAATAAATGGACTTTTGACCACTGTGAGACTGAAGGGAATATAAAAATCTTGGAGACCTGAAAATTGGAAACTTGAAATATCCAACTTGATGGAGGGAAACCCTGAGCTGTACTGAAAAGAAAATTTATATCGAGTAGTAAAAAAATTTAAAAAGAATACAAATATTTTAAAACAAAGTAAAATACCTCTAATACATGCAATGAATCATAACACAAAGCAAGCACAAACCAAATTTAAAATTTGCCGAAGAAAATAAGTATTAAAGCATAAGACGTAAGTTAAAATTTAAGGATGAGCATTCCAAAAGTTAAGAAAATTTTCACAACTATACATCAAAAAATTTGGAATGCTGTGATACATTGATAATTTTTGATAAATTTTGTTTTTCCAATGTGAATCTTAAAAATATTTAAATAGTTGTCCTAATGTGTAATTACTATGAAAATTGAACTGTTAAAACAAAAATGAACTAACAATCAAAATTCCCAAACAATGGTTTTCCCTGGTGAGTGGTGTAGAATATTTAGTACATTAACAAATAGTGGTATTTAATTCATTCAGAAGGACTTTATTATCAAACTGAGTGAATAGAAGTAGATTAAATAAAAAATAATTCACTCATATTACACTCATTAAAACGAAGGCTGAAAATCATTGACAGAGGAACAGATAAAGACAATAAAATTAAGACAATTTAAATAGGAAAAAAAAAGATCAACTTTGGTCTTTCTTGATGTTACAATGCTAAAAACTCTGCCTTAGAACCATCAAGATTGGAAAGAGAATTCAACCAAAGTTACAATAGAATTTTAGCTTTGAAATACCATCATATCTATAGATAAGAACTATACTATATAATTGGGAACAGTTAATTGAATCAACCTCGAATAATGCCTATAAAAGATCTGTCAATATGTTTTACCCAGAAAATTACCTAAACTTAAAACTACAGTGTATGAATGAATAAGTGGAAATATATCCATATTAACAATTAGATTAACTCATATTATAAACATTTCATATTATCCCTAGATATATACAGGTTCAGTATAAATCCTATGGAAATATCAATATTTTTCAAAAATAGAAAAACAGTACTAACATATGTATAAAACAATTAAATGAAGGAACTTTCAAGGTAAATGAGGCCTAAAACCAGAAGCGTTCTATTGCAATTCCTCAAGTTTGAATCTCTAGTGATGAAAAACATTGCAAGCAATAGACCAATTAAGCTGAAAAACAAGAAGTCAGTCTCTGCATCTTTGTCAACTGACCTGAAACAAAGGTGTTATGAAAACACACTGGGATCAAAAATGTGACACAGTAAATTTAATGTAGAGTTCCCCAACAATGAAGCTGAGTCTATAACTTTCAATATGTTTATATAAAGGAATGATCCCTGACATTCTACATCTTTTTTCTAGTCTTCATGCTACCATCCTTGGAAGAAAAAAAAAGAAAACAAAAACAATTCTCTAAATGAGTTTCATTGATTGGTTTGAGGAAAAATTAGTTTTCTGGTTGTAGGGCAAAGCAGAAGACTCATTTGTTAAATGAGGCATTTGCCTAATGGTTACAGGAGGATCAGCAAGATTAAGATCATGGATCTTTTCTTGTTGTCAGATAATGTGTTAAATAAAATCAAAGGGATGATAAACAAGGGTAATTGCAGAGAAAAGCATTCCCTTGGGGGTCAATTTAGACATCTTCTAAATTGTAAATTTTCAGAATGGACAATTAAAATCTCCCTTAAAAATAGAGAGAAAAAAGAGAATCAATTTTACTACTTATAAGACAGGGTTCAAAATAATTTATGAAAAAAATACCTATAGATATATTTAGATGTCTCTTTTGAAGTTATTTGTGCTTATAGAAAATGACTTTCATGGACTCAGAACCCCAGTCTTAGCAGGATATAGAAAACAGTTGTATTAGAAAGCAGACATTAAAAAAAAAAAAAATCTCAAGTCTAAAAACTTAATAAAATAAGAAAGATAGCAGAATGAAGTGCCACATTTACTGAATTTAAGCAATAAATGTAGTATAGAAGAGGATTCCAGAGGCATTTGGAGTTCCATACATTTTTAAAGTAATAAGGTGGTAACAATAGAAAGTAGACTCATTAGGAGCGGTGTTCCCATCAGCCACAGGGAATTGTAAATGCTACAGCATTATTTTTCTATAATAAGAATTCTGAAGCTAAACCTGATTTTATATTTTATTCATGTATTTGTTTTTCTTGGAACTAGGTCTCCTGTTTCCCAGTATAGACCTGGACTGGCTATGAACTCAAGTCCAGCTTTGAATTATTTATCCTTCTGTCCCTACTCCCTAAGTGATCTGATTTCAAGCATTCCCTTCCATTCCAGATTGTAACACTGCCCTACACAGCTGAGATAGTTCAATCAGCATTTAGATGCTAGGAAAACCTACTTTCACATGAAAGTTATTATATACAATAGCTACTTTTCTGTTGTATAGTAATATGCCATGATGGAAATCAACTTATAGAACAGTGTGTTTGTTTTGGCTGAGGGTTCCATGAAAGAGTTATGGATAGCTACAAAGTCAATACAACTGGTATTCAGTGCATGATGCTAAGTGATCATATCTATACTGCAAAGCAGAATTTGAAATGGATCAAGGGTGTGAACTGACAATGAACATATCCCAAAGCTGGGAGGAAGATCAGTGATGTACTTCTAGAAGGATTCTACCAGCTAAAGGTTCCACAATTTCCCCACAAAACCCTACAATCTTAGGAGGACCAAATATTAGGTGGCCTCTTCGGGTTCCATACCCCTGGTGTCACATCTAAAGTCACCCCCATTGATTCTTGAGTGCCTCTTTTATTCCAGGTCTCTACCTCATCGTGGAGCCCAGCCACCTCCACATCCCAGTCAGCTGCAGATTTCTATGCATTTTCTTGGCATATAGCTATCTTCCCTGCAGTTTTTCTTTTAATTAAGCATAAATTTAATTTTAAAAAGTAAACATAAGAGTGAGGAAGCATCTATTTTCCTTTCTCACATTGTGCTTGCCAGAGTAAGATATCAATGTCATGATAGCTTCATACAATTTATTAGGAATATCTTCCCTTTCATCCTTCAGGAATAGTTTTGTATAAAAATTCTCATTAAATTCCTATGTAAGCCTGTAATTTTCTGCCTGTTGTGAAGTCCAGGAAGCCCAACCAAAGGCTCTCATTTCTCTACTATCAAGTCTAAGTCAGTCTCCAAAGAAGTCAGGGAAACCATAATATACCTATCTCTTGTGAGGCTATGCCAGTGCCTGGCAAATACAGAAGTGGATGCCCACAGTCATCTATAGGCCTCCAATGGAGGAGCTAGAGAAAGTACCCAAGGAGCTGAAGGGGTCTGCAACCCTATAGGTAGAACAACAATATGAACTAATCAGTACCCCCAGAGCTCGTGTCTCTAGCTGCATATATAGCAGAAGATGGCCTAGTCAGCCATCATTGGGAAGAGTGGCCCCTTGGTCTTGCAAACTTTATATGCCCCATACAGGGGAAGGCCAGGGCCAAGAAGTGGGAGTGAGTGGGTAGGGGAGCAGGGCGGGGGGGAAGGTATAGGGAACACTTGGGATAACATTTGAAATGTAAATGAAGGAAATATCTAATAAAATCAATTTAAAAAAAAGAAAAAAGAAAATCTTCATTGGGGGGGTGCTGAGCATTGGAAACAACCAACAAGAGTCTGGGAAGTCATTTTGAGCACGTGGAACTCTTAACAACTGTCTGCTACTGATTGATACAAATTGAATCTACTCAGGGGCTATGAGTTTGTCACATAGGTCACTGTGGAGGCAATTGCTGCAGCTATGAATGCAAGACCACGCAAGGTGGATCCAAGAGTTGTGGAAGCCATTATCTCTGTCAAGTTTCAGAGAGACCAGGTGCTCACTTAACTGTGAAAAAAGAGAGAGAGAGAGATCTTTGCTTGTGGTAACAGATGACACTGAAGAGCGTCATCTGCAAGGTGTTTTGAAAGTATAAAAGAAAAGTTATTGAAATCCATGCCTGACAGAAACAATCGAAAGTGGGTTATGCTTTTTCGCCTTTGATGACCATAGCTCCATGAATAAGACTGTTATACCATACTGTGAATGGCCACAACTGTGAAAGAGGAAAATCCCCCATGGATAAGGATAAGAGGTTGCTGGTGCTTCCACCATCAAAGAGCTCCAACTGGTTCCAGAAACTAGGGTGGTTGTTTTGTTGACAAAAACAATATTGATTAAAAAGGAAATGTCAGCAGTTGTGGTGGCTTCTGTTGCACTGACAAAATGTAAAAAATACAATAAAGCAATAACAAGCAAGACAAAACAAAACAAATCTGTCAAAAAACAAACAAACAAAAGAAAACAAAAACCCAGGTCTACCAGATTTCAAAGAATCATTGCCAAAACTCCTCAATTAGAAACAGGATCAATGCCCCAAACCACAATTACTGTAATGCTTAAATCACATAAAGACCCAAAAAAAGACAGAGGATTTCAGTACAGTTTCCCTTATGAAAATGTAGAAAACCTCTAAATAATTACTTGCAACCTAAGTAGAAGAATATGAGAATACAAATAGAACCAACTTATTTCCTTGTATTCAAAAAAGCTCCAAATGCATTAAATGCCTTAGCTAGAAACCAGGTACACTAAACATGAAGGAGGAGAAAGTGGGGGATAGCCTTGACCTCACTGGAGTAGGAAGAGAATTTCTGAACAGAGCACTGTTAGCACCAGTAGTAAGATCTACAGTTCATAAGTGGGACCTAATCAGACTGAAATGCTTCTATATGGCAAGGATAACATCACTCAGAAAGAGTGACAGCCACCAAAATGTGAAAAGATATTTACCACCCCATATCTGAAAGAGGACTAATATTCAAAATGTATAAAGTCAAGAAATTAGATTTAAAAAAAAAATTGGGTATTTATCAGAATTCTCAAGATAAGATATTCCAATGGATGAGAAATACTTAATACTTAAAGAAATGTTCAAAGTCTTTAGCCATTAGGGAAATACAAATCAAAACTACTGCTAGATTTTATGTTACACTTGTAAAAAGGTCAATATCACAATTGACAGCTCAAGTTGGTGAGGATGTGAAGTGTGGGAAACTCTAATACATTGCTGGTGGGAGTACAAACTTTAATAGCCACTATGGAAACCAGTATGATATTTCCTCAGAAAGATGGTAATTGATCTGCCTTGAAACCCGTTGCTTATTTCTACCAAAAGTACACTTGCTCTACCATATTTGGTGCTGATTTAGTCATAATAATAATAAAAAAAAAGTCGTAGCCCCAGGCCTGATCCAGCATCCAGCGCCTTTCCCTGCCCGAGGAGGGGTGTCTGCCCAGGAGCAGTCTCCAGTTCTGAACCGGAAGGTGAACCATCTTTGCTCCAGTGCACTGCCAGGGAGAGGGCGGACTGGAGAAGAGTCACAGCTTCTGGGAAGGAACCCGTGTCTGGTTCCGGTCATCTGGAGCCTTTCCCTGCCCAAGGAGGGGTGTTCACCCGGCAGCAGTCCCCAGGCCTGATCCAGCACTCAGGACATTTCCCCACCCGAGGAGGGGTGTATGCCCAGGACCAGTCCCCAGGTCTGATCCAGCATCCGGCACCTTTCCCCGCCCAAGGAGAGGTGGAGAGGTGTTCACTGGGGAGTCCCCAGGCCTGATCCAGCATCCAGCGCCTTTCCCCACCCGAGGAGGGGTGTCTACCCGGGAGCAGTCTCCAGGCCTGAGACAGAAGGAGAACTGTCTTTGCTCCAGTCCACTGCCAGTTAGAGGGCAGCCTGGAGAAGGGACGCAGTTTCTGGGCTCCAGTCTGCACTGGCAAGAGTGTGGACCNCAGAAGCTACACAGCTTCAGGACAGAAAGAAGCAACCTAAATTCTGGGACAGANTCTATTTCGGGCTCCAGAATTTTGGG
>NC_034593.1:38404240-38414803 GCF_900095145.1 Mus pahari
GGGGGGAGGGGTATAGGAAACTTTTGGGATAGCATTTGAAATGTAAATAAAGAAAATAATAATAAAAAATAATAATAATAATAAAATGATATAACTTTGATGCCCCTCAACAGAAGAATGAATTAAGAAATATGAAACCTTTACAAAAAGAAGTATTACCTAGCTATTAAAAATGACATCAGAAAATTTGTAAAGAAATGGACAGAACTAGGAAAACTAATCATCCAGAGTGAGTTAATTTTTATCCAGAAAGATAAATATGATATATGACCCTATATATGTGTATATCTGCAATTAATTAAGTAATAATCCTGTTACAATCCATAGACCCAGAGAAGTTCTATGTAGAGGAAGGTACTGTGTAAAACAAGTGTATGTCCCTAAGTGGAGAAATAGAATGGATTTTACATGTGATATGAGGGAAAGAGGAATGACATGAGAGGATCAGGTAAGAAGGGACCACCTGATGGGGTTGAGGTAGAGCTAAGGTATGCAAGGGGAAACAGCTATACCTGAGGAGCATTTTAGGGTGGTATGTAAACCTGGTGCACTGGAAACTTCCTAAAATATCTGAAGGCAATCCTTCTCCAAAACGTGAAGGAGATGGAGTCTCAGCTGGCCATCTCTTGTCTCCAAATGAGGTTTTGAGTACTGAAACTAAATTGTGTCCAATTGAGTTTTGGGCCTAAGAGATCCAACGAATATCCCCAAAGAAATTAGGCTATTGACAAGATTTAGGATACTTTCGACCATCTAACAACAAGGCACTATTGCAGAAGACATCAGCCACATAACTCATTGAACATGGAGAGATTGGGCTGGTGCCTACACTGAACCTATTATCTTTGATATAGGAAACTAAAATGCTGACAACCAAAAGAGAAATCAGTAACAACACACAAAACTTTTGATAGGTCATCAGAAAAAGTGCAAGTATAATGTTGGAATAGGCCTTGCAGAAGTATGCCAACCAATGTCTGATTTAACTTAAGGCCCAGAACATGAGATGGAATCCATGCCCATCACTGCTTGTGTGAAAAAGAAGCAAAACTTAGATATCCTTCTGACATATGGCAAAACCAAATACTACTGGGGAAGAAAAGCAATAATAAAATGTCTCTTAATGAATTTCTGCAATACTCATAGCTGGGAAGGAAAATAGAGATCCACAGCGAGATGAGAGAGAGAGAGAGAGAGAGAGAGAGAGAGAGAGAGAGAGAGAGAGAGAGAGAGAATACAACTGAATAGAATGCCTCCATCAAACCCTTTGTATCCGAGGTCAGGGAACCCAGCAGAAGAGGAGGCAGCAAGAGTATGGTAAGCAGAAGGATGGAGGTCTGCAGTAGAACACAGTCCTCTAAGTCAATTGAGCAAAGCTAACATGAACTTACAGAGTCAGGGACAGCACTAACAGTGTCTACTTTGTTCTATACCATGTACAAACACACACACGCACACACACACACACACACACACACACACATGCACACACACGCACGAACACACACACACGCACGCACACACCGCGCGCGCACACACACACACACACACACACACACACACAAACTGGAAACTGCATATATACTTAAGTGGGCTGTGGTTATGTAAAGGGTTTATAGATGTTTGGATTTCTGATGGCCAGGCTATACTCTGGTTGAACAGATATTTTTTCTCTAGGTGCAATCTGGAATTCTGGGTGCTGGCATAGCCTGTGGTCCAGCTATGGATCCTCTATTGAAGTTTGGGACAAAGAGTCCTTGATGGAAGGCATATATATAATAGCTTCTAGTATTGTATTTTATGGAAATCCTGAGTATGTGATCAAGTTGGTAAGTTGCTTTCTGACACTTGGACCATCTCTTGGGGCTTTTATCCTTCTTTTGCTTGTCCAACATCAATGTGATCTTCTTGTGTTATCTTACTCTATTTTATTTTATGAAAATATTTTGTGTTCCGTGCTATAATGATCATTCTCCATTGGTTCCCAACTATTTTAAATATTATATTATGAGAATGTGACCCCTGCTACACAGAGGATACTCCAGCCAACGGAACCCCAGTAAAACCCTGCTGCCAATGACTCCAACTTCTGTAGTGCCCACCCAGAGTACCATCAGGTGCTTCTCATCTCATCCTTACCATATCCAACCCCACAGTTCTGGCAGAAGTCCTCTACTCAAAGAGAAACCAGGCAATGCTCCACCGTTTCTATGTCTAAGTAACTAAATGAAGAAATTGGAGAGATCTCATGCTAGCAATTTAAAGTACATATTAAACTAAACTCTAGAACAAAAATTGTAAGCTTAGCCAAGAGGAGTAGACTGCAAGAAATAATCAAAGGCAAGGCAGAAATTGATAAAATAGAGACAAAGAGAACAAACAAAGAATCAAAGAGACAATGATTGGTTATTTGAGAAAATAAACAAGACAGACAAACCCTTATTTAAACTAGCAAAAAGATTTGAAGAGACTACCTAAATAACACAATCAGATATAAAACGGGAAAACAAGTAATATGATAAGACAAGAAGAAATCCAAAGAATCATTACATGATAATTTAAAACCTGCATCCACAAAATTGGAAAATATAAAGAAATGATGAGTTATTCCATAGAAACCACTTAGTAAAAGATAATCAAGATGATGTAACATTTTAAACTAACCTGTAACTCCTAGGAAATGGAAGGCAATCATTAAAAGACTTTCAAGCTCCCCCTACACTTCCCAAAAAAATTCCAGGGCAGGCAAGTTTTAGCATAAAATTTAAAAGAGCTAATATCAATACTACTAAAATTATGCCAATAACACTCAAATTATTCTAAATTTTGAAAGGGAGGGAAAATTGACAAATTTATTTTGTGAGGATACAATCACCATGATTCCTAAGCCACACAAAAGACTCAACAGAGAAAGAAAATTACAGGCTAATTTCCCTCACATAGATGCAAAAATACACAATAAAATACTTGGAAACCAAATCTAAGAACACAATAAAACATTCATCCACCTAATTCAAGAGATGTAGGCATAGAATAACATAAAAAAAAATCAGTCAATATAGTCTACTGTACAAACCAACTGGAAGGAAAAAGCCAACATGATCATCTGCTTAGATGTTGAAAACGCCTTTCATAAAATCAAAAAAACTTTGATTAAAGTCATGGAAAGACTAGGAATAAAACCAACATTACATGGAGAGAAACTCAAAATAATTCCTCTAAAATCAGGAACAAGAAAATCCTTTTCACCTTCTCCATATCTATTCAATAGAACACTCGAAGTTCTATTTGGAACAGTACGACAATCAGTGAAGATCACTGAGAGGATACAAACTGGAAAGAAAGTAGTCAAATTATTTGTCATTTGAAGGTGATATGATAGTATATAGAAGGCCAGCACTGGGCCAACTTGGGTGGGAACTCAGTGGATAGTCCCACAGTCCCAAGAGGACTCTTTACATCCCAGGTGCCCTAGAACCTCTAGGATCTTAGGATCACTGGAGAGTCAAATGCAACATTTGTTCCAATACATTCTTGAGGGGCTGTGGCCAGCAGGAGCAGGGACACAGGAATTTCCCCCAATCAGCAACTCCAGCTCTTTCCTGTCACACTGGTCTATCTTGGTTTCAAACTCAATGGAGATCCCCATGGTAACCAGAGGACATACCACTTCCAAGTGCTCTAACATGCCCAGGATCCTGGGATCCCAGAATCCCAGGATCTTGGGGTGCCAGGAGCTTGGACACACCAGGATCTCAGAGTCTCAGAGGAAGCATGACTGCCAAGAACTCTGACATACCCAGAATCTCAGGATCCCAGGATCCCAGGATCACAGGATCACAGAGAAAGCTGGACCCTGAGGAGTTCTGACTCAACTGGAATTACAGGAAGGACAGGCTTCAATCAGCTATATTGAGGGCAGGGAGCACTTGAGATAATCAGATGGAAGGATGCAAGCTTAAGAACATAAGCCACAGAAACCAAGGATACTTGGCATTATCAGAACCCAACTCTTCCACCACAGCAAGTCCCCATACACCATCACACCACAAAAGCAGGATATGGATCTAAAGTCACTCCTCATGATGATGATGGAGGACTATAAGAAGGACATAAATAACTCCCATAAAGAAGTACAGGAGAACACAGGTAAACAGGTAGAAGCCCTTAAAGAGGAAAAACAAAAATCCCTTAAAGAGTTACAGGAACATACTTCCAAACAGGTGGAAGAATTTAACAAAACTACCCAGGATCTAAAAATGGAAGTAGAACTAATAAAGATATCACAAAGGAAAACAATTCTGGAGATAGAAAACCTAGGAAAGAAGTCAAGAGCTATAGATGCAAACATCACCAACAGAATACAGGAGATAGAAGAGAGAATCTAAAGTGCAGAAGATACTATAGAAAACATAAACACCACAATCAAAGAAAATGTGAAATGCAAAATGATCCTAACCCAAAACATCCAGGAAATAGAGGACACAATGAGAAGATCAAACCTAAGGATAATAGATATAGGCAAGAAGGAAGTTTTCCAAATTAAAGGGCCAGTAAATATCTTCAACAAAATTATAAAAGAAAACTTCCCCAATCTAAAGAAAGGGATGCCAATGAACATACAAGAAGGCTACAGAACACCAAATACTGTGGACCAGAAAAGAAATTCCTCCCATCACATTATAATCAAAACACCAAACACACAAAAATAATAAAAGATTATTAAAAGCAGTAAGGGAAAAAAGGTCAAGTAACATATAAAGGAAGACCTATCACAATTGCATCTGACTTCTCCCAAAAGACTATGAAAGCCAGAAAATCCTGGGCAGATGTCATACAACAAAAATGACAGGAAGCAAAAATTATTTTCCTTAATATCTCTTATTATCAATGGACTCAATTCCCAAATAAAAAGACACAGACTAACAGACAGCTTCCGTAGACAGGACCCAACATTTTGCTGCATACAGGGAACCCAACTCAGTGACAAAGATAGACATTGCCTCAGAGTAAAAAGCCAGAAAACAATTTTGCAAGCAAATGGTCCCATAAAACAAGCTGGAATCAACATTCTAATATTAAATAAAATCGACTTTCAACCTAAACTTATCAAAAAGGATAAGGAGGGACACTTCCTATTCATCAAAGGTAAAATATACCAAGATGAACTCTCAATTCTGAACATCTATGCTCCAAATGCAAGGTCATCCACATTCATTAAAGAAACTTTACTAACGCTCAAAGCACACATAGCACTGCACACAATAATAGTGGGAGACTTCAACACTCCACTCTCATCAATGAACAGATCTTGGAAACAGAAACTAAACAGAGTCACAGTGAAACTATCAGAAGTTATGAAATAAATGTATTTAACAGTTATCTATAGAACATTTTACCCTAAAACAAAAGGATATATTTTCTTCTCAGCACCTAATGGTATCTTCTAAAAAATTGACCATATAATCGGTAACAAAACAGGCCTCAACAGATACAAGAAGATTGAAATAATCCCATGCATCCTATCAGATCACCAGGGACTAAGGCTGATCTTCAATAACAACATAAACAGTAGAAAGTCCACATACACGTCGAAGCTGAACATCAATCTACTCAATGACAACCTGGTTAAGGAAGAAATAATGAAAATGAAGCCACAACATACCCAAACTTATGGGACACAATTACAGCAGTCCTGAGAGGAAAACTCATAGTTCTGAGTGTTTCAAAAAGAAACTGGAGAGAGCACACACTGGCAGCTTGACAGCACACCTAAAAGCTCTAGAACAAAAGAAAGCAAATTCACCTAAGAGTGGTAGAAGGCAGGAAATAATCAAACTCAGGGCTGAAATCAACCAAGTGGAGACAAAAAGAACTATACAAAGAATCAACCAAACAAGGGGCTGGGTCTTTGAGAACATCATCAGGATAGATAAACCCTTAGCCAGACTAACTAGACAGCCCAGGAACAGTATCCTAATTAACAAAATTCAAAATGAAAAGGGAGACAAATCATCAGAACCCTAGGAAATCCAAAACCTCATCAAATCCTACTACAATTGCCTATACTCAACAAAACTGGAAAACCTGGATGAAATGGACAATTTTCCAGACAGGTACTAGGTACCAAATTTAAATCAGAATCAGATTAATGACCTAAACTGTCCCATATCCCCTAAAAAAATTGAAACAGTCATTAATAGTCTCCCAACCAAAAAACCAAGGACTAGATGGTTATAGTGTAGAGTTCTATCAGACCTTCAAAGAAGACCTAATTCCAATTCTCCTCAAATTATTCCAAAAAACAGAGACAGAAGGCACTCTACCCAATTTATTCTATGAATCTACAATTACTCTGATACATAAACCACACAAATATCCAGCAGTGAAAGAGAACGTCAGACCAAATTTCTCTTATGAATAGCTATGCAAAAATACTCAATAAAATTCTGGCAAATTGAATCCAAGAGCACATCAAAACCATTATCCATCATGATCAAGTAGGCTTAATTACAGGGATGAAAGGATGGTTCAATATATGTAAATCCATCAACATAATCTACTATATAAACAAACTCAAAGAAAAAAACCACATGATCATCTCATTAGATGCTGACAGAGCATTGGACAAAATCCAACACACGTTTATGATAAAAGTCTTAGAAAAATCATAAATTCAAGGGCAATATCTAAGCATAATAAAAGCAATATACAGCAAACAAGTAGCCAAAATCAAACTAAATGGAGAGAAACTTGAAGCAATCCCATTAAATCAGGGCCTAGACAAGGCTGCCCACCCTCTCACTATGTGTTTAGTATAGTATTGAAGTCCTAGCCAGAGCAATAAGACAGCAAAAGGAGATCAAAGGAATACAATTTGGAAAGGAGGAAGTCAATATTACTGTTTACAGATGATATGATAGTATATATAAGTGACCCCAAAAATTCTACCACACAACTGCTGGCTGAGAAGCACCTAAAAAAAAAATGTTCAACATCCTTAATCATCGGGGAAATGCAAATTAATACAACCCTGAAATTCTACCTCATACCAGTCAGAATGGCCAAGTTCAAAAATTCAGGTGACAGAAGACGTTGGCAAGGACATGGAGATTGCTGGTGAGATTGAAAACTGGTACAACTACTCTGAAAATCTGTTTGGGGTTTCCTCAGAAAATTGGACTTAGTACTACCAGAAGATGCAGTAATAACACTCCTGGGCATATACTAGGAAGATGCTCCAACTTGTAATATGGGCACATGCTCTACTATGTTCATAGAAGCCTTATTTATAACAGCCAGGAGCTGGAAATTACCTAGACATCCCTCAACAGACTAATGGATACAGAAAATGTGGTACATGTACACAATAGAGTTCTATGCAGCTATTAAAAACAATGAATTTATGAAATTATTAGACAAATAGATGGATCTAGGGGATATAATCATAAGTGAGATAATCCTATCACAAAAGAATGCATATGATATACACTCACTGATAAGTGGATATTAGCCCAGAAGCTAAGAATCCTTTTTAGAATTGGGGAACAAAATACCCATGGAAGGATTTATAGAGACAAAGTTCAGAGCAGAGACTGAAGGAAGAAACACCCATATACAGTCTGTCCCATTTGGGGATCCATCCCATAAACAACCACCAAACCCAGACACTATGTCAGATGCCAACAAGAGCTTGCTGACAGGAGCCTGATATAGGTGTCTCCTGAGAGGCTTTGCCAGTGCTGGGCAAATACAAAGTGGTTGCTCATAGTTGTCCATTGAACATAGCACAAAGTCCCCAATGAAGGAACTAGAGGAAGTACCCAAGGAGCTAAAGGGGTTTTCATAGGAAGAGCATCAATATGAACTAACCAGTACCCCCCAGAGCTCCTTGGGACTAAACCACCATTCAAAGAAAACACATTTTGGGATTTGTGGCTCTAGCTGCATATGTAGCAGAGGATATCCTAGTCGGTCATCAATGGGAGGAGAGGTTCTAGGTCCTGTGAAGGTTCTTTGCCCCAGTATAGCAGAATGCCAGGAGCAGGAATGGGAGTGGGTGGGTTGGGGAGCAGGTAGTTGGGAGAAGATAGGGGATTTTTGGAAAGGAACTTAAGAAAGGGGATAACATTTGAAATGTAAATAAAGAAAATATCTAAAAAAATAGTATATAGAAGAATTCCCAAAGGTGATATTCCAAGAGCTGATAAATAGTTTTAATAAAGTGACAGTATTTAAGATTGACTCAGAAAAATAAGAAAACTTTCTATGCACAAACAACAAGTAGACATAGAAAAAATTGTCCAACCATCATGCTTCACAATGACAAGAAATAATATAAAATATCTTCATGTCACTCCAACTAACTGAATGAAATAATTATATGACAACATCTTCATCTTGTTGAAGAAAGAAATGGAAGAAAATATTAGAAAATGAAAAGAATTCCTATGCTCATGAATTAGTATAGTTAACAGAGCAAAATGGCCATCTTTCCAAAAGCAATCTACAGATAAAACACAACACAATTTCATCAAATTACAACATTATTCCTTACAAATTTTGAAAGAATAATATTCAAATTCATATGAAAAATAAAATTCCCAGGATAGTTCAGAGAATTCTGGACAACAAAAGAACCTACAAAGGCATGAACATATCACCCTGATTTCAAGATATACTACAGTTGTTGTAATAAAATCTACATGGTATTGCCATAAAAGCAGACACAAAATAAATAATTAAAGCTTAATATCAAAACAAAACAAACAGGTCAATTAATGTAATCAAATTGATAACCAATATATAAATTATACATATAAACACTAATTTTTAATAAATAATACAGTAATACACAATGGGAAAATGTCTTTTAAACAAATATTGCAGGTCTTAGTGGATATCATCACTTAAACATATTCAAATAGTTCCATGCGTATTACTTTGCATAAACCAATTTGAAGTGGATCAAAGACCTCAAAATAAAACCATATATACTAAATCTAATAAAAGAGAAAGTGGGGAAAAGCCTTGAACACATTGTCACAGGATCCAACTTCCTTAAAAGAATACCTGTAGCTTAGGTGTTAAGATCAACAATCAAAAATTGGGATTTAATAAAACTGACAAATGAAAAATCAATACAACAAAACAGTAGCCTAGAGAATGTAAAAGTATTTTCACCAACTCTACGTTTGGCACAGGGCTAACATTAAAATATATCAATAAGCTATGGAACTAGATATAAAAAATCAAATAATTCAATTAAAGATGGGGTACAGATATAAACAAAAAGTTCTCAACAGACAAATCTCAAATGGCTGAGAAATATTCAAGGAAAAGTTCAACATCCTTAGCCATCAAGGAAATGCAAATCAAACTTCTTTGAAATTTCATCTCACAAGTGTAAGAATCACTAATGTCAAAATCAGCATCATGCTGGAAAAAATATGGAGCAAGGAATATTCCTCTCTTGTGGTGGAATGCACACTTTTATAGCCATTATGAAAATAAATGTGACTCTTCCTCAGAAAAAAAAATTGGGAATTAATAGACCTCAAATCCCACCAATATATACCCAAAGGATGCTCCATCCTACCACAAGGACACTTGCTTAACTTAAATGTCTCTCTACTGAAGAATGGACCAAGAAAATGTGTTATAGTCTCATAATGGAGTATTGGTCAGATACTAAAATTAATGACATCAGGCATGCTGAAGACAGTCCCCACAGTGTACCAGTGGAAGATAACCAATGGACTTGAGTGCCACTAAGATGAGTAAGTTATACAGTGATGGACATGACAGAGATGCAGAACTATTGACATAATGAACAGAGGTCGAACTGGAGACTTGATAGTAGTGAGTAACAGCCTGAGGTGAGTATTCTCTGATGCCATCTGGGGCTATTGTGAGGTCTTGATCTATCTGTATCCATAGGCCATGTGGAAATCTCTGTTCTGTGGTACCACCTGGGGCTATGTGGATATCTGTAGGCCTACACCCCCACCCCTTGCCTACTGCTAGGATAGTGTGTCATACACCTAGCCTGGGCACCATATGAAAGCATGCCTAGGAGAAAGATGCCCATCACCTTCTTTGCTGCAGCCCTGGGAGAAAGACCCAGGACCTTGTCTGTGTAGCAAGATAAAGCTGGCCCTGGTGGCATGAGAATGAAAGAGCTAGAAAACTGACCAAAGAAACTCCCACCTGGGCCCACATCCAAGGCTTTGAGTTGCACTACACCATCTTTGAACGAGTGAAACTACTGGAGTGCATGAAGGGACTGGTGATTTAGAACCAAAACTCCAACATGTCCACAACACAGGGCAACAACGGAATATATGAGAGGATTTCTAGTGAGGATCCATTATTGATAGTATAATAGAAGCCAGAGGTTTGTAACCAGACCAATGACTCACTGCAATGAACATTTGCAGAGAGAGAGAGAGAGAGAGAGAGAGAGAGACAGACAGACAGACAGACAAACAGACAAACAGACAGAGACAGAGACAGAGACAGAGACAGAGACAGAGACAGAGACAGAGAGGTGGGAGGGAGAGA
>NC_034593.1:38415038-38422312 GCF_900095145.1 Mus pahari
AAGAGAAGAGAAGAGAAGAGAAGAGAAGAGAAGAGAAGAGAAGAGAAGAGAAGAGAAGAGAAGAGAAGAGAAGAGAAGAGAAGAGAAGAGAAGAGATGAGAAGAGAAGAGATGAGAAGAGAAGAGAAGAGAAAAGGGGAAGGGAGAAAGAAATCTGTTTTGGGACATACTATGAAACACAGTAGCTTCCAAGGTGAGATAGATTTGTTTGTTTGTCTGTTTTCCTTTGGGAGATAAGTAGCAGGGGTGGGGAGCAGATATGGAGGGACTAGGAGATAAGTAGAATTCACAATCCCTAAAATATTTTCTTAAGGACATGAAATTTACAGACAAATGAATGGAACTAGGGGAGAAAAAAAAAAAAACCTCACCCTGAAACCCTGAAACAACCTAGACCCAGAAAGACAAACATGCTATGCATTCAGTTCTTAAGGAAAATTATGCTACAAT
This sequence comes from Mus pahari, assembly GCF_900095145.1. Taxonomy (NCBI): domain Eukaryota; kingdom Metazoa; phylum Chordata; class Mammalia; order Rodentia; family Muridae; genus Mus; species Mus pahari. The sequence continues at coordinate 38,415,488 of NC_034593.1, forward strand.
ACACAGACATAGCATGGCTATGTAACAATGTAGGCTCAAGGGGGGAAGAGGAAAATATTAATTTTGGCAGTAGACTAGGGTAAGGCAGGGATGGAAACAAGAGTAATCAGAATGAGTGACATGAAGGGAAAAAGTGCATTGGATCTGGGGGCTTTGGGGAGTAATGTACCAACCTAGTGCAATGGAAAAGCCCTAGAATATATGAGAGTGACTCCAGGAAACACTCCTCCGAGGGACACAGAAGCTAAACAGGCCATCTCCTAAAATTATGTGAGGCTCTCCACAGTGGGAATGGGACACCAACCCAATCACAAAAACCTTCAGTCTATATTATACCTTACCTGCAAGCTGTGCTTGGGTAACTTTGTCATGGAATTCATAGAAGTGACCAACCCATGACTGGTCCAAGTTGAGGCTCACATTGGAAGAGGGAGACTATGCCTGACACTATCTGAATGTCCAGGAACCAGATCTGAACAGCCAAGACACTTAGATTAGAATTAAACACAACTGAAAAAAAAAAAAAAAAAACAATTCGGTGGAATGGCCAATAATTATATTCTTCTATACTCATGTACTGTTGCCGAACTCAGTTGTCATCAGAGAGATGTCATCCATCAATTGATAGGAGTAGATGCAAAAACCCACAGACAAACACTTGATGGAGCCAAAAACAACAACAACAACAACAACAAAAAAAAAAAAAAAACAAAAAACAAACAAACAAAAAAAAACTCTAAAGAAACAGGGGAGGTAGGATTGTAGGAAGCAGAGGGATCTAGGACCCGAAGGCCCAAAAAATTAATTAAGCAGGTTTCATAGGGGATCACAAGACTGAACTGACCATCACTGATCCTTCATGGGTCTAAGCTAGGTTCCTCTGCATGTTTGGTATGGGTATATACATACATAACCCTGAATGGCCACGAGGAAAACCATACGTCTGATAAGCACTTTCAGGAAAGTAGCAGGATACAACCATTGCAACAACAACAGCAGCAGCAGCAACAACAACAAAACACCTTGGAGTAATTTTAACTAAGCAAGTTTTTCCTTTTTACTTATGAAAAAACTTAAAGTCATTAATGAAATAAATTACAGAAATATCAAAATATGGAAAGACCTCCCTTGCTCCTAAATTGGTAAAACTAATGTAATGGTTTGTATATTCTTGGACCAGGGAGTGGCACCATCTGGAGGTGTGGCCTGGTTGGAATAGGTGTGACCTGGTTGGAGTAGGTGTGTCACTGTGGGTGTGGGCTTAAGACTCTCACCCCAGTTGCCTGGAAGTCAGTGTTCCAGTAGCAGCCTTTGGATGAAGACGTAGAACTCTCAGCTCCTCCTGCACCATGCCTTCCTGGATACTGCCATGCTCCTGACTTGATGATAATGGACTGAACCTCTGAATCTGTAAGCCAGCCCCAATTAAATGTTGTTTTTATATGACTTGCCTTGGTCATGGTGTCTGTTCACAGCAGTAAAACCCTAACTAATACAACTAATATGGTAAAAATAATGGCCATCCCACTAAAAGGAATCTATAGACTCAGTGCAATTTCCTGAAAATTCCAACACACTTCCTAACAGAATGTGAAATTACAAATTTCAACTCCAGATAGAAACACAAAAAGACCAAGCAATGGTAAAAAAAAAAAATCATAAAAGAGCCCCAGAAGGTATTATTATCTCTGGTCTAAAACTGTACTATTTATTATATAGTAATAAAAACATCATGGAATTGCCATGAAAAAGAGACACAATGGTCAAGTGACTCAAATCGAAGGACCAGGTTCATATGCCTAGAGACACCTAATTTCTTTTTTATAAAGCTAAAAATGCATGCTGAATAAATATTTTCTAGCAATATTTGATCTAATATTGGTAAGAGAGTGGCATTACACAGATTTTCTAACATGCAACTCAAAATGTCTAAATCTATCATATCATCTGCAAGTAACAATACTTTAATTTCTTACTTCCTAGTGTATTACTTTAATCTTCTTCAGCTGTCTGAAGTGAACCAAAGAAAAGAAAAAAAACAAAGAAAATCTAGCATTTAAATCTTAATACATAATACTGTGGAAAAGACCTACTGAATAGGTTTAGAAGCAATTAAATTGAAAATACATTAAGAAAATATATATAAATTATTCATATATATTATGATATCAATCACATGCCATGTAAGCAAGTAAAATGCTAGCAAGTTAAATTTTGATGAAATATTAGTTTACAAAATTCAAGAGAGGATATTATAAAATAATCACTCACACAAACAGGCATGGAAAATATTTCAACATGCATTAAACCATAAAATTGTTTTAAACTTTTCCTATGCTAATAAGTAAGGGGACACAAAGTCCTATCAAAGTCAAGAAGCTATTCATAATTGATAGCTGGTAGGGAGGGGAAATTATTTTGGTTTAATGGAGTGACTCTGGAAATATCAACAATAATCTAGGTCAGTTCCAGTACTCGGGATCATTTGACTAATTCCAACCAGAAGTTGGGTGTGTAGGTACAAGTGAATATGTAAAGAATTGAATTAACAAAAATTTATTGTTTGAAATTATCAAAGAATGTACTAGAATTTTAAAGAAAATAGAAAAAAGAACATTGTAAACAGGGAAAAAGTTAAAGTTCTTTCCAAATGTATTATTCATTTTTTGAATATAGATTAGATAGATGATAGATAGATAGATAGATAGATAGATAGATAGATAGATAGATAGATAGATAGATAAGTTAGAGAAGGTGATCAACTAAAATACATTATTTCTACAACTTACCACCATTGAGTTTATACTAGTTATAAGAAAATCATTGAGCATATCACCTGAGTTTTCATAATTAAGCATAAATATAATCAAGTTATATATTAATTTATTATCTGAAGAGACCATGCTGAAATTTTATAACTGGCTGAATGAAGAGATGTAGGGTTCTTTATTTTACCAACATATAGAACTGCTCAAAATTTCCAACATGGGGTGTACCATCAGATTTAACTAGAGATGAAAGGGAAAATAGAAAGCAGTGTTCTAAAACAATGTGGTCAGATCAATTATCTCAGTTTAATGAAATTTCCCTTTTATTACACATGAAATTTGAAATGTGAATTAGAACTACTTGACTTTTGTCAAATAAACCTTTATGAGAAGAAGGTTATAGGAGTCAGAAAAAAATCATGGATATTCTGTTAGAACATTCATGTTGACATAAAATGATTGCTTTATTCTTTTCTTTCATTGAGTTGATAGTAATAAAATTGATTCATTTAAAGCAAAGTTACTCAAGAAAATACATAATTAGCATATGATAAAAATATTTTGATGATGTACTTCAACAATAAAACATTCTTTTCCTAGAAAACATAAGCCAATTAAGTGTATTTGCAACATGTGAAATGAATGCTTTTAAATTTTGGTTTCCTTAAAAATAAGTGGAATTGTGATTTTAAAAGAGACAGAAACTGACTGGAACATTTAATTGAAGAGCATGGTTTTCACCAGTTGAGCATCAGTAAATTCTAGGTAACTCTGTATCAGGACCATGTGTGTTTGCTTTAGAATTACTCTCTGATCAACTTGGTATTTTTTGATGCTAATGAGATTGCTCCAACATTTACCCTATCTTGCCCTAAACAAAACAGAAGGCTCTTGAGGATGAAGCCCAAATTTTGCAAATGTTAATGGAATGAAGCATCTGTGAGATATTTTACATAACCGTCCTAGAACATATCCCTGGAGGCATTGTTGGAAACCACAGAAAGGTTTGTTATTCACATCCACCTGAATAACATAGAGTTCACTTGGGAAAGCCAAGCATCCTACATTGCCATCTTCTTGTGTGCCCTAGATTCTTATTTAAAAGGAACTATAGTTTTCATAGGTCAACTCTTGTCTTGGACATCTATATGGTGTTTCTACTTATAATACTACACATTTAATTCCCAGTTCAAGGAGCTTAATTATCCTATGAAAGTTTTAATGGCTTCTTTTCTTTTCTTTACTTTTCTTTTAATTAGATATTTTCTTTATTTATATTTCAAGTGTTATCCCCTTTCCTGGTTTCCCCTATAAAAAGCCCCTATCCTATCCCCATCCCCCACTTCCCTGTCCTGGCATTCCCCTACACTGGGACATAGAGCCTTCACAGGACCAAGGACCACTCCTCTCACTGATGTCCAACAAGGCCATCCTCTGCTTTATAAGCTGCTGGAGCCAAGGGTCCCACCATGTTTCCTCTTTTGTTGGTGGTTTAATCCCTGGGAGCTCTGAGGGTACTGGTTGGTTCATATTTTTGTTCCTCCTATGGAGCTGCAAAACCCTTCAGCTCCTTGGGTCCTTTCTCTAGCTCCTTCATTGGGGTCCCTGTGCTCAGTCCAATGGTTGGCTGTGAGCATCTGCCTCTGTATTTGTCAGGCACTGGCAGAGACTCTCTGGAGACAACTATATCAGGCTCCTGTCAGCAAAATCTTGTTGGCTCTGCAATAGTGCCTGTGTTTGGTAACTTTATATGGGATGAATCCCCAGGTGAGGCAGTCTCTGGATGGCCTTTCCTTCATCCTCTGCTCCACATTTTGAATCTGTATCAACTCCTATGGGTATTTTGTTTCCCCTTCTAAGAAGGTTTGAGGAATCCACACTTAATATTCATTCTTCATGAGCTTCATGTGATCTGTGAATTGTATCTTGGGTATTGTGAACTTCTGGGCTAATATCCACTTATCATTAATTACATACCATGTGTGTTCTTTTGTGATTGGGTTGCCTCACTCAGGATGATATTTTCTAGTTCCATCTAAGCATTTCATGAATTCATTGTTTTGAATAACTGAATAGTATTCCAATATGTAAGTTTACAACATTTTCTGTATCCATTCCTCTGTTGAGGGACATCTAGGTTATCTCCAGCTTCTGTGTATTATACATAAGGCTGCTGCAAACATAGTGGAGCATGTATTCTTATTACATGTTGGAGCATCTTCTGAGTATATGCCCAGGAGTAGTATAGCTGTGTCCTCAAGTAGTACTATGTCCAGTTTATGGAGGAAATGCCAAACTGATTTCTAGAGTTTTTGTACCAGCTTGCAGTTCCACCAGCATTGGAGGAATGTTCCTCTTTCTCCACATCCTTGCCAGCCTCCATTGTCACATGAGTGTTTGATCTTAGCTATTCTGACTTGTGTGAGGTGGAATCTCAGGATTTTTTTGATTTGCATTTCCCCAATGGCTAAGAATGTTGAACCTTTTTCTTAGGGGCTTCTCAGCCATTTGGCATTCCTCAGTTGAAAATTCTACTTTTAATAGGGTTATTTGGTTCTCTAGAGTTTAACTTCTTGAGTTCTTTGTATACATTGGATATTAGTCCCCTATTTGATTTAGGATTCGTAAAGATTCTTTCCCAATCTGATGGTTGCCATTTTGTCTTATTGACAGTATCCTTTGCCTTACAGTAGCTTTGCAATTTTATGAGGTCTCATTTGTCAATTCTTGATCTTAGAGCACAAGCTACTGGTACTCTGTTCTGGAACTTTTCCCCTGTGCCCATGCGCTTAAGGCTCTTCCCACTTTCTTTTCTATAAGTATCAGTGTAACTGGTTTTATGTGGAGATCCTTGATCCACTTGGACTTGAGCTTTGTACAAGGAGATAAGTATGAATCGATCTGCATTCTTCCAAATGCCAGTTGAACCAGCAGCATTTGTTGACAATGCTGTTTTTTTTTTTTGTTTTTTTGTTTTTTTGTTTTTTTTTTTTCCACTTGATGGTTTTAGCTCCTTTGTCAAAGTTCAAGAGAACGTAGGCGTATGGGTTCATTTCTGGGTCTTCAATTCTGTTCCATTGATCTACCTGCCTGTGACTATACCAATAACATGAAGTTTTCATCACGATTGTTCTGGAGTACAGCTTGATGTCCAGGATGGTGATTCCCCCAGAAGTTCTTTTATTGTTAAGACTAGTTTTTGGTATCCTAGGTTGTTTTTGTTGTTGTTGTTGTTGTTTTGTTGTTTTTTTTTTTTTTAATTTCAGATGAATTTGCAAATTGCTCTTTCTAACTCCATAAGAATTAAGTTGGAATTTTGATGGGGATTGCATTGAATCTGTAGATTGCTTTTGGCATGTTATATCACAAATATCAAAGTAAATTCTGTTTTCATCAAATTATACCTGCTTCTTCATCAATAAATATTTTTGCATGTAGTTTCTGGATAGATAACATTTTCCTGAAACTACCGTGAATTTTTCCACCTTGTTAACTGCAGTGCCAGATCTTTACAAAGAAAATACTTCTGTAAGTTAGCAGTGGTGCTTCAATATCTATCTCTGTAATGATAAAAACACACAAATAACAAATCATTTTTTAAAATTCAGAAACAGCATTTTTTTCACATGTGTATTAATATAACACAGTTTTACAATATTCTCTGCTGGTGTGCAGCCATAGCATTACAGGGGCTCTTGAGGAACACAGAAAAGTGGTGTGTATTCAGCGACTGGGGCCATTGTTGCTTTGTCTTTGGTGATTCTTCTATCTATAAATCTTTGCTATTCTAAGGACAAAAGCCTCTGGCTTCTCATAATTATCTCCTGTTGCTAGCAGTGGGGAACTAAGACTCAATTACTTTTTTTTCTCCTCTTTAACTCAGACCTCTTGCTGGCTAGGCTAGAGGCTTGAAGTTCCTTAAGTCTTCCAGGGCAGAGAGATAAGGAAAAGAAAGGAAAGGAAAAGAAAGGAAAGGAAAGGAAAGGAAAGGAAAGGAAAGGAAAGGAAAGGAAAGGAAAGGAAAGGAAAGGAAAGGAAAGGAAAGGAAAGGAAAGGA
>NC_034593.1:38422410-38452843 GCF_900095145.1 Mus pahari
GGGAGGGGAGGGGAGGGGAGGGGGAGGGGAGACAAACATACTGGATGAAGCTGAAGCAAAATTGCAGTCTCAATTTACTGTTGTTCTTAGTGTTTATACTTTCTCAGGATAACTGATCATGTGGTTTTCCAAGCATCTTTTACATTCTATAATTTCTTAGCAAGTTCAAGACAATAGTTCATGTCATAAAATAACAGTTAAAGCAGAATTATCTATATGTCTTTCCATTAAGAATAGTACCTGGTTAAATAATCATTATCTTTTAATCCTATAAAATCATTATAAGATTAAAACAATAATTTTTATGTCACAAATCACCAAGTTTTTGTCAATAGAGAAATCATCTGCCTAATGTCTTGTTATTATGGAATTTTGTAATAAATTCAGTCAACATTTTGATTTTTGCTCTTGCATCTACAATAAATTATTCGTTACCAATTTATGACCTATAGTTACTAATGGTCTCTCACAGCTAACCTAGAAGGAATGATTTCCCTGATGATAAATTTGTCAGTCCTGCTTTCTTACCCAATTGGTGCAATTAGTCTGCGACACATGGAGGTTTCCAGAGCTCTAATTGCAGCTTTTAGAGGGCTGAAAATTGCTTGTATAAATTTATTCATTTTCACAAAAACATTATCAGGAATTATGAAATCATCAATTTCTTTACACAACATTACTACAGGAGAATAGATCTTCATGTTAATCTGCAGAAAATCTGCCAAATAGAGTGGGCTGATACCAATGAAACATTAAGCTAATATTGACAGGGAAAGGCATATTAGCAGCCAGCAGCATTCCTGAGATGATGTCTCTTGGGACCTTGATTCAGACTATGAAAATAATGGGCCATCCAAAGAAAGTTGCATGCTAGCCCTTTGTTTTTCTTACGTAGCTTCTGACAATTTTTATGAGATTTTAATTTTGTATACAATGAATCAAAAAAGGGTAAAGGTTAGTTCCTTTGAAGAGTCAATGTGATTCTCTTTATGTATTTCTTATGTTCTTTTGCTAAAATCAAATTACCTAGCTTCTTTATGTTTTACAATAACAAAAATCCTTAGGCTTTCACTGCATGGACCATTTATCTGACTTTTAACCATTTATTTTTAACATATCACTTTGTGTATATATTTGTATCTGTTGGTGCACATCTGTGTTCTCACTCTTAATAATACCTCAGTTTATATTATCTATGATAAATATTAGTGTCGTACTTAAGACATGACTTTTGTACTTTCTGTACCACCAAATCTTCCTTTCTGTTAAAAAAAAATAATTCCAATTGTTATTTGTTAGAATGTAGAAATACTAAATAGGTACATATAATAGTTTAATGGTAGTGATATAAAAATGAGAGATAAAGTGATGAATGAAAACTGAATTTCATTCCTTGTCTTTTAGATATATTAGTTATAGACAAAATAACTAAAGATAGTGCTACATGGTTACCTAAAACAAAATTTCTGTTTTGATTGGCATATTAGGTATAACGACAGTATACCAAAGGTACCCGAATTCCAAACCAGGTTTTTCTTAATACATTTTCTTGTTTTTAAAAGAGATAGGATCCTGACTTGTTGTGAAGGGCTATGACCACACCACTATTTCCTCTATAGGCCCTTGCCAGGGCTAGCAAAGCAGGAAGAGCCTAAGTAGTTGATGGAGTGGTGGTAGAGAAAGAATTAAGTAAATCAGTGGTGGAGAAGATGAAGAGAAGTACAGTAGTTTGTATGCTGTGAAGTGACACACTGAAGACACCAAAGTAGTTACTGTTCTTGCTCCTAGGAAAATGGTCTATGACATTTTCCACCAATAGAGTCAGGAACAAATGCAAGTTCCAGTGGGCCTATGCCTTCTTCCTTGGAAGAGTAGGCCCAAAGGGTGTGAGAAAGGAGAGTTGCTCCTATCCCTTGCTGGCTGCAGCATTGGATAAACTAGCTGGGACAATGCTAGAGAACTGAGCCTGATTATGTAGGTGTGGAAGATCTGGTGGGATGACAAACTCAGATACACCTATGCCCAGATCAAAAGCTTTGAATTGACCAACTCCAACATCTACCCCACCTATGAGATCTGAGCATATGAGGAGGGGAAGGTATTGCACATCCAAAGATCAAGGTCTCCATGACAAAAGGCAACAACTAAATATCTGAGAGGAGTCCCCATGTAGTTTCAGTACTGATAGTATAGCAAAAGCCAGAGACCTCAAATCAGATAATTAATTCTGTGCAATAAACAATTGAAAATAAAAATGTATGGACAAAGGATATACTGTGTGGCACACAGTGACCATAGATTCCACAAGATTTGTTTCTTCCTTTTTGTTTTACTTTATTTGTTTATATTATTTTCTTTGGGGGAGAAGTGTGCAAGAGCAGATGGCGGATATGAAAGGGCAGGGTAACAAATGGGATTGGAGTGAATGATGAGAAATTCATTTAAAAATCTACAAAAGTTAATAATAATAATAATAATAATAATAATAATAATAATATTAATAATGGATCAGGAGTAGGAGATGAAATTATAGAAATTGAATGAGTTTTAATCTCAATGGTATATTCTTTTTTATTATTATTATTATTATTATTATTATTATTTTCTTTATTTACATTTCAAATGTTATCCCAAAAGTTCCCTATACCCCCCGCCCCTGCTCCCCTACCCACCCACTCACACTACTTGGCCCAGGCCTTCCCTTGTGCTGGGTCATATAAAGTTTGGAAGACCAAGGGGCCTCTCTTCCCAGTGATGGCCGATTAGGCCATCTTCTGCTACATATGCAGCTAGAGACTCAAGCTCAGGGGGTACTGGTTAGTTCATATTGTTGTTCCACCTACAGGGTTGCAGCCCCCTTCAGTTCCTTGGGTACTTTCTCTAGCTCCTNCATTGGGGACCCTGTGTTCCATCCAATAGCTGGCTGTGAGCATCCACTTCAGTGTCTGCCAGGTACTGGCATAGCCTCACAAGAGGCTGCAATATCAGGGTCCCTTCAGCAGAATCTTGCTGGATGAGCATTTAGTATCTAGGTTTGGTGGATGATGATGGGATGGATTCACGGATGGGGTAGTCTCTGGATAGTCCATCCTTTCATCTTAGTTCTAAATTTTGTCTCTGTACCTATATCCTTTCATCAATGGTATATTCTTAACAAAGAATAAGTGATTGGGTGGAAACATGGACCATGAGTAGCAACAAACAAATGACAACCAAACACGTAAATAGAAAAAGGAAAAACTTTACTCATGCTATGACATTTTGACTTTCTTGATATGTTGTTGTTGTCCATTTGAAACAGGGTCTTACAAAGCCCAGACTGGACTTAAATTTTTATATAGCTGAAGATTACTCTGGATTCCTGATCCTTCTCTATCTACTTCCAAGTTCTGTGACTCCAGGTCTGTTATCACATGACTAATTCTGTATCTCTTTAATGAAAAATTACATTATAAACTATTAACATGATATCCACAATGTCATATTAATTCATATAATCATCTACATAATCTTTATTTATATTATCACCTCAGTTTCTTATGTACTTTTTATAAAATATTTCCCATTGCTCAGACGATATCTTGGGAAAAGCATCACACATGCTGTTTCTGCAGAGAGTCCAGACAATGTTTCTTAAAGTGCAGGTTAGTTCATGGATTAGAAAGACTCTGATCCTGATTTCATACATATTTTCAGAAGGAGGGTACATGGTCTTTGTTAAGCATTAAGGCAATCACCTTCATTCTCCTAAAATCAATGGCCATCATTTGCAACAACCTTAGTGTTTGCTCCTGATTGCAGTCATTGTCCTGCCCTACAGAAAGCCAAGCACTGAAGAAAGCAATGAAGGCCTAGAACTGTGGACTCTTCACAGGGCACAGACACTGCTTTGCACTCTAGAAAATTGTCTTGTAATTCTGGTAGCCATGCCAGTCATTTTGTTAAGAAGCCATTCTCCATTTAGTACTGGTATAAGAAATTGTATAAAGAAAGTATATGTATGATAGTCTAGTACTGTAAAACTAAATTTGCATGCCAATCTGTAGTATATGCTATGGATGTTTAAGAGGTTACCAAAGTTTACTTTCAGTGTGTGTATGGGGGGGGGGGGGAGGTTGTGTGTGTATATACATGTATTACAGAATATTTTTTCAAATTGGACTGCCTCTTAGGATATAGCAATTTACTACTGCTTTGGTTCTTTGTGAGGAAGGAAAATGTATTTACAAAGGAAGAGAAAATGTAAGGTGAAATTCAATGCTACAAATCATAAAACATAAACTTAAACTCATTGTTTTTATCATTAACTTCCAAGAATGAATTTGTTTCTCTTTTTCAGTAACTAGATAAATCATAATTTTTTAAAATAATTGGCTAAAATATTTTGATGTTTTACAATATGACAAATATTGTATGAACGAAGAGGGGAACAGCTCAATTTATTGGCCACCTTGAAGCATATGCACGGTTCTGATAAATGTAAACTAATCTATAGTAAAACAAAATAATAATTAAAGGCACAGGATAAACCCAAGTACAGTGGCCAGGACATGTTTGCCCTTATTAGGACTCAATTCAAACTATTTGAGATTTGAGATTAGAGGAATTGTCCTGAAACTATTCTGGACAGACATTTTTGTAATTAATTCCAGCATTTACTGTTCATGGTGAGAACAATAATTAATGATGCCAACAGATATATACTATACACATTATAGTATAGCAAAAAGGTCACATACCAGCCTGAAGATCATGAAGAGGTTATTTGTATTCTATGATAGGTTAAATTGTAAATCAGTGACTTCGAAATTTGACTATTGATTTCCAAGAAAAATTTTCAAATAGTGAATTTGAATATCTTCACTCTGCATCTAATTATACCCTTTAAAAATCTTCATTTATGGGTTTCCAACTGCTCCCTGTAGCTAACCCTGTTACACAGCTTTCTATACCCAAATTCCCCACCCCCAAGAGAGCTGATCTCCCAAAAGTGCTGAAACACCTAAGATCACAAGTGAGACTACCACTAATGCTCCAAGATCTGACCCAAGAGGGACCTGCCAGGAGGTCACAGAGAGCTTGTCTCCCAGGAGTGCTGAAACACCTAAGATAACAGGCTCACAGGCTCACAGGAGGTTAAAGCTCCAGTCAGATACAGGAAGACCAGCTAAACCCAGACATCACCAGATGACTAGATGCAAACACAAGAACCTAAGCAACAGAAACCAGGGCTACCTGTCATCATCAGAACCCAGTTCTCTCACCACACCAAGCTCTGGATACCCTGACACACCAGAAAAGCAAGACTCTGATTTAAAAACCACATCTCATGATGATGATAGAGGACTTTAAGAAGGATATAAATAATCCCTTAAAGAAATACAGGAGAACACAGGTGAACAGGTAAATAGGTAGAAGCCTTAAAGAAGAAACACATAAGTCCCATAAAGAAATACAGGAAAACACAACCAAACAGGTTAAGAAATTCAGGATCTAAAAAATGTAAATAGAAACAATAAAGAAATCACAAAGGGAGACAACCCTGGAGATACAAAGCCTAGGAAATAGGTCAGGGGTCATAGATGCAAGCATCACCCACAGAATACAAGAAATATAAGAGAGAACCTCAGGTACAGAAGATTCCATAGAAAAAATTAACACAACAGTCAAAGAAAATGCAAAATGCAAAAAGCTTGTAACCCAAAACATCCAGGAAATCCAGGATACAATCAGAAGACAAAACCTCAGGATAATAGGTACAGAAGTGCATGATGATTCCCAAATCAAAGAACCAGTAAATATTTTCAACAGAATTATAGAAGGAAATTTCCCTAACCTGAAGGAAGAGATGCCCATAAACATACAAGAAGTATACATAATTCCAAACAGATTGGGCCAGAAAAGAAATTCCTCCTGTTACATAATAATCAAGGCACCAAATGCACATAACAAAGAAAAAATATTAAAAGCAGTAAAGGAAAAAGGTCAAGTAACATATAAAGGCAGACCTATAAGAATTAAACCTACGCCTTCAATCCCAGCACTTGGGAGGCAGAGGCAGGTGGATTTCTGAGTTCGAGGCCAGCCTGGTCTACANAGTGAGTTCCAGGACAGCCAGGGCTATACAGAGAAACCCTGTCTTGAAAAAACAAAAAATAAATAAATAAATAAATAAATAAATAAACCAGACTTCTCAACAGAGATTAGCAGATATCATAAAGACATTAAAAGAACTCAAGTACAAGCCCAAGCTACTCTATGCAGCAAAACTCTCAATTACCATAGATGGAGAAACCAAGGTGTTCCATAACAAATCCAAATTTACACAATATCTTTCCACAAATTCAATCCTACAAAGGATAATAAATGGAAAATTCCAACACANGGAGGGAAACTACATTCTAGAAAAGGTAAGAAAGTAATCTTTCAACAAAACCAAAAGAAGATAGCCACACAAACATAATTCTACCTCTAACAACAAAAATAACAGGAAGCAACAATCACTGGTCCTTAATATCTCTTAATATGAATGGACTTAATTCCTAATAAAAAGACATACACTAACAGACTGAATACATAAACAGGACACAGCATTTTGCTGCATAAAGGAAATGTACATCAGTGACCAGGCTGGAAACAATGTTCCAAGCAAATATCCCAAGAAACAAACTGGAGTAGCCATTTTAATATTAAGTAAAATCGATTTTTAACTGAAAGTTGACACAAAAGTTAAGGCAGGACACCTCGTACTCATCAAAGGAAAAATATACCAAGATGAACTCTCAATTATGAACGCAAATGCAAAAGCACCCACATTTATAAAGGAAGTTTTACTAGAGCTCAAAGCACACATTGCACCTTATATAATAGTAGTGGGAGACATTAATAATTCACTCTAATCAATGAACAGATCAGGGAAACAGAGACGCAGTGAACCTAACAAAAGTTTTGAATGAAACGGATTTATCAGATATCTACAGAACATTTCATCCTAAAACAAAAGAATATATCTTCTTCTTCTCAGCACCCCATGGTACCTTCTCCAAAATTGACAATATAATTGGTCACAAAACAGGCATAAACAGATACAAGAAGATTAAAACAACTCCATGAATCCTTTCAGATGACCATGGACTAAAGCTGTTCTTCAAAAAACAACAAAAAGCCCACATACACAAAGAAGCTGAACAACTCTCTGCTCCATGATAGCCTGGTCAGGGAAGAAATAAAGAAAGTAATTAAAGACATCTTAGAACTTAATGAAAATGAAGACACAACATACTTATGGGACACAATAAAAAACTTATGGGACACAAAAAAAAGTACTAAGAGGAAAATTCATATCTCTAAGCGCCTACAAAAGAACCTGGAAAGAATACACAAGCAACTTAACAGCACACCTGAAAGCTCTCAAACAAAAAGAAGAAACACACCCAAGTGGAGTAGACAACAGGAAATAATCAAACTCAAGGCTAAATTCAACCAAGTAGAAACAAAAAGAACTATAGAAAGAATCAACAAAACCAGGAGCTGGATTTTTGAGAAAATCTACAAGATAAATAAACCCTTTGGCCAGACTAACCAGAGGGCACAGACACAGTATCTAAATTAACAAAATCAGAAATGAAAAGGAAGACATAACTTTAGAAACCAAGGAAATTCAAAAAAAAATTCAGATTCAACTACAAAAGCCTATACTCAACAAATCCAGAAAATTTGGATGAAATGGACAATTTTCTTAACAGATACCAGGTAACAATTTCAAATCAGGATCAGATAAACCATCTAAACAGTCCCATAGCCCTTTAAGAAAAAGAAGTAGTCATTAAAAGTCTTCCAAAACGTTCAAACAAGATCTAATACTAAAAGTCTTCAAAGTATTCCACAAAATACAAACTATGGAAAGACTACCTAATTCCTTCTATGAAGCAACGGATTTTCTTATACCTAAGCCACACAAAGACCCAACAACTAAAGAGAACTTCAGACCAATTTCCCTTACGGATATCGATGCAAAACTACTCAGTAAAATTCTAACAAACTGGAATCAAGAACATATCAAAATGATCATTCACCATGATCAAATAGGATTCTTCCAAAATACGTAGAGATTGTTCAATATATGAAAATCTATCAATGTAGTTTATTACATAAGCTCAAAGAAAAAAAACCCACATGATCATCTAATTGGATGTTGAAAAAACATTTGACAAAATTCAACACCCCTTTATGGTAAAAGTCTTGGAAAGATGATGAATTCAAGGACAACCCTTAAACATAGGTAAAGCAATGTACAGCAAACCAATAGCCAACATCAAACTAAATGCAGAGAAACTTGAAGCAATCCCATTGCAATAAGAGAATTGACAAAATTGCCCACTCTCTCCCTACCCTATATTGAACACAATGTAGTACTTGTGGTCCTAGTCAGAGCAGTTAGACAACAAAAGGAGATCAGAGTGATACAAATTGGAAGGAAAAAAGTCAAAATATCGCTATGTGTAGCTAATATGATAGTATTCTTTTTTTTTTTTTTTTTTAGGTTTTTCGAGACAGGGTTTCTCTGTGTAGCCCTGGCTGTCCTGGAACTCACTTCGTAGACCAGGCTGGCCTCGAACTCAGAAATCCACCTGCCTCTGCCTCCTGAGTGCTGGGATTAAAGGCGTGCTCCACCACACCCGGCTTATATGATAGTATTCTTAAGTGACCCCAAACATTCCACCAGAGAACTCCTAAAGCTGATAAACGACTTTAGCAAATTGCCTGAATATAAATGAACAAATCAGTAGCCTTCCTCTACTCAAGGGATAAACAGTCTGAGAAAGAAATAGGAAAATTACACCCTTCACAATAGTCACAAATAATAAAAAATATCCCGGTGTGCCTCTAACAGAGCAAGTGAAAGATCTGTATAAGCAAAGCATCAAGTCTCTGAAGAAATAAATCAAAGAACATCTCAGAAGATGGAAAGATCTCCCATTCTCATGGATTTGCAGGATTAATATAGTAAAAATGGCTATCTTGCCAAAAGCAATCTACAGATTCAATGCAATCCCCATCAAAATTCCAACTCAATTCTTCACCGAGTAAGAAAGGGCAATTTGCAA
Organism: Mus pahari; assembly: GCF_900095145.1. NCBI lineage: Eukaryota > Metazoa > Chordata > Mammalia > Rodentia > Muridae > Mus > Mus pahari. The sequence continues at coordinate 38,431,518 of NC_034593.1, forward strand.
ATTCATCTGGAATAACAGAAAACCTAGGATAGCAAAAACTATTCTCAACAATAAGAGGACTTCGGGGGAAAATCTCCATCCCTGACCTTAAGAGATGTATTACTACAGAGCAATAGTGATAAACTGCATTGTATTGGTACAGAGACATGTAGGTACATCAGTTGAATTGAGTTGAAGACCCAGAAATAAACCCGCACAATTTTGGTCACTTGATCTCTGACAAAGAAATCTTTATGTATTTTACATTTTAGTTTATAATCTTAGCAAATGTTCTTACATCTTGAAAGCCATTTTATTACATTATAGAAATTTTAAAATCAAGCTATTTTAATTTTCAAGAAAACATGAAAATATTTAAAATGATGACAAAAATGTAATTTAAAGTTACTAATATTTTGCAGGAAACAGGGCTCAAATAAAGATTTCTGTGTCCTGATTTTATATTTACTCTGTGTTTATTGTTTATAACTGTATTAAGTTAACTTAAGAGTACTTAAATATGGTTTCATAATTAACAGCTTACTATTTTATAGATAATGGAATTAAAGAATAAAAGATTGAAGGCTATCTCATGAGTGAATATTATGGTCATATAATTATTACAGTCTTCCTAACTCAATTATCTAATGGGGAAAAATAAATCTGTTAACTTTCATGCTTATTGATCAACAACTCAGTATGATAAATATATGAACATAATATATAAAATAAGTTCTGTTGTAAATAAAGCAGTAATTCAAATAAACATTAGATGATAAAATGTCTTATTGTCTATATCAAAGTATTTCCAATGAAATTTGGAGACTTCATTATATAATACCATAGATCATCTGTCTTCATTTTTTTAATCAATGTTGGACAAAAGAATTTTATTATTATAGAAAAACTACTGATCCATGTATATTAACCCTTATTTTTTTCAGAAAACTTACTTATTTTGAATAACTTTTGACTACTGGATGTGTAGGTCTTTAAAATTTAACATTTCATTCTGACTGCCTTGTAAAAACAAAACAACGTACTATAAAACACAAAAGCACAAATGTATGAGTTTTTGTACATGCACACACACATACACACACTCATGTATTTTCTGACTCAATAGATTTCTTATTGACACAAATATTTAGGCTTAGTCTTATTATTTCAGATGTTATCATTAATAAAATAATAGTGCCTGATCTAAGTGTACACTATTATAGTGAGTAAAAGATCCTAATATAAACTGTGGAAGTTACTGTATGTGGTCATGAGCATGTTAATTAAAGAGAATGTTATAAGCTATTGAAGATTTGACCATGTGATGAAAGAAAAAATAAACAGTAGAAGCACACATCTGCAATATCCGACATGTTCAAGAAGGAAGAAAATGTCAATCCATTTAACATACATTTAATTTAAAAACAGAATGTAAAACTGAAAATAAGTTGAACATAAATATGGTAATCATATTTACAATGTTGTATAATATATGTTTTCTGAAATCATTCAATGACAGACACATATTCTCAAACACTTTTCTCTGGCCTATTGCATTTATATCCTCTTGTCATTTTAATAAACTATTAGTCTTACACATGTATAGCATTTTGATTGAAGTGGAGTCTGAATAGATTTTAAAGTGAATGTACAATGTCTTTGAACCATTTGGTTCAGGGTATCTTCTTAACACTAAACAGTTTGGAAATTTTAAAATGGATCATGAATATATTGACATATAGTAACATTATTTATCTGTATATCTTGTGTAAAGCTGAAACTATGTCATGCTGTAAAAGACAAGTAGGTTCTAAGCTACTTATCTTTTAAAAACTTTTTAGTAGATATATGTTTAGAAAGGAAATCAGAATAAAAAAGACAAGTAGGGAAAAACAAGATGACTTTCTTGGGTCATCAATGCCCTTTATGTTCTATAAATTCTTGACTTTATTAGTTTCTATACACCTTGGATGTATAATGGAAAATGAAATATAAAAGAAAAAAGAGAACATGCTGACAATTTTAGTGTTGCCATGCTAAATATATGAATAATTTTATAAAAAATAACAGCTGTTTTTAGATAAGCAACAGAAGCAACTGAAATTTGCTACTTTTCTGGTTAATATTTTTGAGATTTATGAATCTGTAGTTTGACTTTTACATTAAACTTGAAATATTTCAATCCTCAAACACTTTGTCAATATTGATTTTACTCTCCTTCATTGGAAAAATAATCTATTATTATTTTTCACTCTTTCAGTCTTTAAAAACTCTGAAAAATATAAATTATTTTAGGTTCCGAAGTCACAATATAATCACATTGTTACCCTGTCCCTTCACTCACTTCAAACTCTCACATATAGTCCTCTTTGTTTTCTTTAAATTCATGATCATTTTATTTTATTAATTGAAGTTTTATATCTTTTTTTCATTCTTGGCTTTGGGTTATTTCTTATAACCCATTTCTACCCTAAACTTTTGAATGTGACCCAGTATAGTGAACCAGTTTCATGCTATCATTCAATCTATTTGTTTTTATTTAAAGACTCTTTCTGGTGGTTCCAGCACCTTATAAATCAAAACATATATGAAAAAATATATTTTCAAAACAAATTCCTTTAAGTGTTATATTTACTAAACTATTTTTTATGAAAATATAATGCCAAAATGTTTCATAAGGTAGTTCTCACAAATTATTTGATAAACAACAATATATTTTTCACTGAGTAGCTTTATCAAAACAAATAGAATATAACTTTTAAATCTCTCAAAAATTTTTATTCATAAGTGACTGTTAATTTCAGAACTATGTACATATATAAAATTATTTTATCATATTTAATATATATTAGATAACTATGGCTAATTTTAAAAATGAATATATGCTCTGCAATATTTTATATTTTAATAAAACAATGCTTTTAATAGAACTATTATAATAATATATTAATATTATATCTGCTTAACTGTAGTAGGGCAGAATGAGATTTGAGAATGTAATTTTACTTAGTGTATACTCTTCAAGTACTGAACGTATGGACAACCATTACAAATACACATAAATTGTGCCTAGATTTGATATATATACATTTAAAATTAGTTGATTGTCTACATAAATTTAAAGTATAAAATTAATGTCAATAGAAAATGACCTGAATAATGAGTTTCTTTACATGTATAATGGTTCCAAAAAACTTTGAGCTTTCTCTTAGTGTAACATTTCATAAAATATAAAGTTATTTCATCTATAAAGTTATTATAAAGAGTCCAGTTATAAGAAAGAAGAAAGGAAGTAAAAAGACACACACACAAACACACACACACACACAGAGACAGAGACAGAGACAGAGAGACAGAGAGACAGAGAGACAGAGACAGACAGAGACAGACAGAGGGACAGACAGATAGAGAGAGACAAAGAGAAATGAACCAACCACACTTTCCTTTTAGAAAGTAATGTTCACTCTACTTTGCATAAGTATTCTACTTCAGTAGGTGTTCAAAGACTAGAAAGGATGGTTTGTGTTTAAGACAAGGAACTTAATCTCCAAGTATTTAAAGTTTGAGGTTTTCTTTTGAGCTGAGTGGGTTTTAGCACCTTAAAGGAATTATGTGGCTTTTGAGAATGATTTTTATATCAACATGCTCCACAGCTTTTGTAGGTTTCAGGCGACCATTTTAAAGATACTTTGTTCAAATAATGGATTTGTTTTATTCTCCGATAAGTCATTCAGTAATCCCCTGCATTGCAGCTTATTGCTGCTGTAGCCAAAGCTAATTAATTAGAAATATTAAAGCTTGGATTAACACTTGGACCTGATTCACAAATCATTTACTTAAAAGTATCTAAGTTGCCCAGTAAATTTACTTTTAAATGTAACGCTATACTAGAGAAACATAGGTTTGAAGAGAAACTTTTAAAGACAGTGTAGTCCATACAAAATAAGGCTTCTAAGTTTCATTTTAGACAAATTGACTCAAGTTATAAGTACTTGTATCTATTCTGCAAGTTGTTATACTTCTTTTCTCCTGATATATAACTTACTTTCAGGAATAAAGTAATTATCTGAAAAATAAGGGTATTCATTCTATAGTGTGATATGTTACATTGAAAAATTGCCCATATGAACTCCTCAGTATTTACAAAGGTTTGGAATCTAAGACAATAGGTGGAAATATGCTGACAAAATATATAAAAATCCTTTTTCAGTAAACAAACATCTAGATATTGGTTGAGAAAACAGGTATAGTTAGGGTGCATTGTCAATACATAATCAGAGGAAATCTCAATGCTATGATATTTTGCTTTTCCAGTAGAAAAAATCCAAAACATAAATTGCTTCCAAAGAAGAGCTTGCATATTAATGTCTTTGGTTGTTTGCTAAACAAACTCAATGAAATGCAAACTGCAAATGACAAATCAATAGTCAAAACAGGTTCTGGAGCTTTCTGTAAGGAACAATAGGGCAACCATTTTAGAATTTCAGAGTCAATTGTTCCCGTAAACTTAACTGCATTATCAGTACTATTAAAAATGAAGGTACGGGCTGAAAAGAAATTAATACTAGTATGATCTAGTAGAGTTTTATTTATGGATATTGCTATTTGAATCATATTTAATTTTCACATGTTGAGATAATATTGGGTGCCTGATAAGATAGCCCTGGTTTTTCAGAAGTTTGATCATTAGCATCCCCATTTGGATGGCTCAAAACTTTTTGATAACTTCAACACCCTCTTCTGGCCACCACCTTGTCCCTCTATTCAGATACACATATGAAAACACACACACACACACACACACACACACACACACACACACACGTAAACACTCTATTTTTTTTAAAGATAATCCTTCCTTTTCACTTGTTTTCAAATATTTAAGCATGTTGAAACAACTCTTTCCTAACATACTATAGAAAAGCATCTTGCAAACTTAATGTCACACTCTACATATCCTTTGCTACAGACTGCAATGCAGATGGCTTAACAAGGCAAGCTTGCCTGAACTACCAAAGTTTTCTCCTCCTGGCACATCTTGCCTGGCAGGTCAGTTCTGTATTATGTCAGACCATTGATGTTTTATCTGCAACAATGGGCTTGAGATTTATTTCCATGTTTTCAGATGAAGAGTTTGGTGTCTTCACTAGCAGGATGATACTTTATATTTATAATCTTATTTTCCTGGAGCAACATTGGCCATCCCTCAATAGCAATTCTGGTACAACTCTTTTCTCTTTCAATCTGTATTGTGAAGTTAAGTTACCAAGTAGTAGACTACCATATAATTTTCTTATAAACACTGAGTTTTGACTACTATATGTACTAGTTTCTCTTCTTTCTCATTTCTGTACCCGATCCCTGATTAATCCTTAAACACTCAATAGTGTCTCCCTCTTTTGTTCAATCTGTATTCTTTCACCGTTCCAATTACCTGCTTTAAGCAGAATTATGCAGCAGTAGCTTTCCATATGACTTTTTATACTTATTTACTTGGAAATAACTTCCCCCTTCATCCTCCCCCTGCTTAAGTCAGTTCACCCTCAGTCCCCCACCTCACTCTTTTCTCTTTGTTTTTCTTTTTAAATATATTTTTATTGGATATTTTCTTTATTTACATTTCAAATGTTATCTCCTTTCCCAGTCTCCCCTCCACAAACCCCCTCTCCCATCCTCATCAGTTGTCACTCTTTTCTCTTATCCTATAAACTTTTCTGTTTGTTTTTTTAACATGCTCCACATTGGGACTGATTTTCAGTTTAGCTTCCCGTATTCCACTTGTCTCCAAGTTAAGCACACAAAACAAAAGACTTGAAGCTATTATCTGCATATACGACTGAGCATATAGTGATTATCTGTATTTGCCTCTGAGTCATCCAAGTGTATCAAGACTAGTAGCTCACTCTTAATTTGGGGAGTAATATGTGCAAGGTAAAAATCTAGGCTCATTCCTGTGTCAGTTAAGTGGTCTACCACTGACCTACCTATTCAGATTCTAAAATCTTCTCTTAACATCTGTGAAAGTTGCAGAAAAATAATGTAAATATTCAGACAGTGCCTCCACTACAGATATGGTTATAAACTTCAATGGTTTTTCTGTCAGTATGAATGTACAATACAATATATATATATATATATATATATGTGTGTGTGTGTGTGTGTGTGTGTGTGTGTATATAAACACTTTGGGCACTGTGCCTTGTTTTCTTTCACAGCTATGGGCCACAGTGTTTTGCTTTGCTTTGTCCTGTTTGCTCCGCATCTGTAAGATAATTATTATAAACTATGGTGAGATATGGGATCAGAGAAGATCTCTCAAGATATTCACATGTTTAAAATTGCATCCTGCAGGATATAGATTTCATTACCAAAATTTTTATAATAATTCCTTGAAACACTGTGAGTAAAATATATCTGTAGTAAAAATGCATATATATTTTAAAATCAAAGTTTCCAGTTACGATAGATTATTCCAGTGAACATAACATATAAATTTCAATAACATTCTTGCATTATCTAACAGAAAAAGGCAATTGTCTTATTTTTATGGTGACAGATAACAAAAATAAAAATCACTCAGGTAGCCAATATTTTACCCTAGTTTCTTATAAAAAAAAAACTTAGAAGGCATTATAAGAAGGAAACAAAACAAAAACAAATCTTTCTCTTCTGCCTGCTATTTTCCCCACTTGAGACTGTTCATAGAAGACACTGCTAATTCCAGATTGCCTCTTCCAATTTCTGTTTTCATCAGAAGGACACAAGGTTATATTCTCTCATAAAGTAATTTACATAATGATTCAAATGAACATTTCCAGGCTAAATTTTTGGTCACCAAGATAATCAGAAAAATGTTCTAAGGGGATTAAGTAGGTGCTTGAACAGCTATTTGCTGATGACATCAGGAAATTAAAAGTTATAATAAGAAAAGCAACTTCTTACCCCGACAAAGCTTCCCACTTCTGTTCAAGTTTTGCAGTTCATACTTACTCTAGGAGAGAAATTGGCTCCTTAAAGCTGCATATTAAAAAGACTTAAAGTTTTAAAAGTCATTGTTTTCTAAATTACTAAGTATAAGAAAGAAATATTTCTTTTGGAACATAGGACTTAATCTCTTGTCCAAAATTTCAGAATCTATATGTCAACATTTTATTTTTCACCGATCTATGAACTCTGATTTTTAAAATTGAGTCAATGTCCTTTTCTTCATTGTAAATTTTTCATTAATATGTAATGATAAATCACGCTATATGCAAGTACACCTAGAAATATAAAATGTTGCTATTTGCTGCAATGATGAATTTAGCTACACTGCTTTGGCTTCCAGTGAGTTTCACATAAACACACACACACACACACACACACACACACACACACACATACACACACCTGCCTAGGAGCTATCTGGATTCACCAAAGGAACACACACATACACACACACACACACACACACACACACACACACCAGTTAATTTTAAAATACCTTGGCAAACTCAAAGGCTGAGCACTCCTAAACCAACCCGTTGCTCCAGACCCAATCGGGGAAGTGGCCAATGACCACCCACCCATCTCTTCACATGATTGGTTGGCTTCCTTTCCTGCAGCTCCAACACCCCATCTTTTTCTCCCAAGTCATGGTAATTCTCTGTCTCCTTTTCCCCAGCTCCTAGCCTATCAAATCTAAAGGTCCCACCTTATCTCTCTTTGCCCAACCATTAGCCACTGGCATCTTTATTGATTGATCAAAAACCAATTGGGGATAAGGACCTTCAGTGTTTGGACAGGATGATTCATGATTAAATCAAAGCATTAGAACCAATCCCCAAAAATCTGATGTCATAAATATATTTTTACATATAATAAATGAATTAAATTTGATCTACATATAGAGCCATCTGGGTGGACAGATGAATTAATTAATCTGAGAGATAGGTAAGTGAATAAATAACCAGATTCACTTATAATCATCATCCATTGTTATTGGATATCAGCATAAAATAGGTTCTCTTTTGATTTTATAAATACTACATTATACTTTTTAACTTGACCAGTAGCAACTTTAAATGTATTTATAATTTTTGAGACAAAGGCTCATTACAGAGACTTCCTGATCTACAGCTCACTTTTATTTACTTATTTATTTTATTTTATTTTATTTTTATTTTTATTATATATATATATATATATATATATATATATATATTTTTTTTTTTTTTTTTTTTTTTTTTTGAGACAGGGTTTCTATGTGTAGACCTGGCTGTCCTAGAACTTACTCTGTAGACCAGGCTGGCCTCCAACTCAGATATCTGCCTGCCTCTGTGTCCCAAGTGCAAGGATTAAAGGTGTATACCACTACTACCCGGCTACAACTCCCTTTTTTTAACCTTGTTCCCTTTAACACCAAAATTTCCACCTCCTTCTATCTCCCAATTATTCATATTTTTAAAAACACCATATTTGCTTGTTTGCTATTGTTTTGCTTTAATGTATAAGAGGTGTACTATTCAAAATTTAAAAATATTATGGTTTATATCTTGGAGTTATATTTATATTTTATCTTTGAAATTTTTATTGAAAACTAAATAAAAGTGTTGGAAAAATCACATATACTATTTGTTCTTCTCTAGGAGAACACACAAAACTATAAATTAAACATTATGAAAAAGTAATGTCTACTTTTCCTCATTTCCGGTAGTCTATAGACAATTCAGAGAGTTTATATCCATACAAAGTAAATAAATGCAAAGAGTGAGTCATAGTTCCTCAAGAACAGCATTTTTATCTACAAAAACTAGATTCTTGTACTTCTCCAAGATTTCATCAATGTGCAAGGCTCTCCAGGTAGATTCCAGATATTGCCATTCCTTCTTGGAGAAGTCACAGCCACATCCCTAAATATAAACCAACATTATTATAGAAAATTCCATGTGATACTAGGGAAATGCTTTCCCAGGAAACAGAAACCTAAAATTTACATTGTGTTTTAGATATAAATGATCTATGACAATTAATCAAGACTAAAGTTTTCTAAAGGTGCTTCAAATATTACTCAGAAGAGGAGACATGCTACGACCACTCCAGTGCAATCTGCTTGGTAGGCCTAAAGCCTGAAAGCAGTCATGAGGCAGAGTTTCGCAGAAACAGCCTCATGTAACCTTGGCATTCCCATAGCTCGTATACTCAAAACCTGTCTCTGCATTAGTCTGGTGTTTGGAACCCTGTGCTCCTTTTCAGTATTGTTTTATTATAAATGCCTTTAAGGGTTGATTTTTGACATATAGCTAAGCCTCCACCTGTGTTCCAATGATTCCTGGAAAATCCTTGAAGCTGACCCTGAGCTTGGAATTCAGTAAGAATGTTACTTATTCAGTAACATTCAAATTCACCTGTAGTAGAGACAATGAAACTAATTAGGCATTACAATTTACTTGAACAGAGCTAGAAAAGCTCAGGGCTAGTCTGCATAGTAATTACTTAGGACAGTAGCTGAGTCACAGTCAAACACAGGAATACACAAAGGCCTAGGAAATAGGTGGGTTGTAGTATGAAAGGGTTAGTAGAACAGAATTCCCCTTCTGCGGTTTTTTTCACTAGGCCCAGAGGAATAGCATAATCAGGTATTTACTAAAGAACCCCTGGTGGTGGGTTTAACAATAGACTAGCATTGTATCAGAGCATTCACCTGGCTCCATTCTCAGGGGTAAATGCAGCCTGGCTTCCACCAATTTTTTTTATGTATGCATTCTTTTTGTTTTGTGTCACTGTAACTTGACAGATGTATTCCCCTGACTTTTCTTGTTTCTCTTCTGTATTAAAAGTCTGGTGTTCGTTTGGCAAACATACATTCAGATTCAGCGCTCTCTCATGACTGTCTGCAAATTTTCGCTGACTCCATATCCACCTGCTGGAACCCCTGATTCCCACGGATTGAGAGGGGCCAACTGGGCCCAGTGTGTGGCAGAGACACTGGCTGCTCTTCTAGAAGATACATATTTATATCCCAGCAACCACATGACATTACGTAACCAATTGTAACTCCAATTCCTGGGTTCCAATGATCTTCTGAATTCTAAAGGCTTGAGGCACAAGAAGCACTCTTTTCTTTAAGATTTGTGTCATAAAGCCTTGTGGTTTCAGAAATGCTAAACAGGATGACTGTATTTGAATTTTATTCTGTTTCAGTCTGGCACAGAATTAATAGATCTAAAGCTATTCCCTACTATCTGTGATACCAATCTTGTGTTTCCACGCGTTTATTCTTATTTACACCAGCTTTTGTTATTTCAGTTCCAGCTTTCACACAGTGACCATTAAGAGTGAAAACTATAAGCATAATCAAAAGGTATATCAAATTTCCACCAAGGGCCATGAAGGGTCAGCCAAGTCATCCAAGCACAAGAACTTTGTCAAACAGTAACTTCAGGATGCTTGGCATCACCACTCTTGGAGCCCCCTTTCATCCAGTTAAAGTACAAGGACAATCCGATGCTTCACTTTTCACTTTATCAAATAAGAGCACAGGTTGCCATTTCAAAGCACAAAACTTACTCAAAGAACACAGAGGACCCAAGAAGTCTGGACATGATACATGATGTTATCCCTTCTGGAGGCTTACATTTTTCAAAATCTTCTTTTTTTTTTTTTTTTTTTATGATCAGAAGCTTTTAATTTTTTCTTGGATATTTTCTTTATTTACATTTCAAATGTTTTCCCCTTTCCAGGTCTCCCCTTCAGAAACACCCTATCCCATGCCCCCTCTTCCTGCATCTATGAGAGAGCTCTGTCACACATCCATTCCCATCTTCTCACCTTGGCATTTCCCTATACTGGGACATTGAACACCCTCAGGTCCAAGGGCCTCTCCTCCTACTGATGTTCAACAATGCCATCTTCTGCCACATATGTGGCCAGCTCCATTGAATGCTCCATGTATATATTTGGTTGGTGGTCCAGTCCCTTCTCCAACTCCTCTATCGGAGACCCCAAGCTCAATCCAATGGTTGGCTCCAAGCTTCCTCTTCTGTATTTCTCAGGCTCTGCCAGAGCCTCTGAGGAGACAGCCATATCAGGCTTCTATCAGCAAGCACTTCCTGGAAGCAACAATAATGTCCGGGTTTGGTGGCTGTATATGTGACAGATCCCTAGGTGGGGCAGTCTCTGAATCTCCCTTCCTTCAGTCTCTGCTCCACACTTTGTCTACAAATTTCCTCCAGTGAGTATTCTGTTCACCCTTCTAAAATCATTGAAGCATCCACATTTTGGCCTTCCTTCTTCTTAGGCGTCATATGGTCTGTGAATTGAATCTTCAGTATTCCGAACTTTTAGGTTAATATCTACTTGTCAGTGAGTATATTCCATGTTTGTTCCTTTGTGACTCAGTCACCTCACTCAGGATGATATTTTCAAGTTCCATCCATTTGCCTGTGAATTTCATGAAGTCATTGTATTTAATGGCTGGGTAGTAGTCCATTGTATAAATGTACCACATCACATTGTCTATATTCATTCCTCTGTTGAGGGAGAGACATCTGGGTTGTTTCCAGCTTCTGGTTATTATAAATATGGCTGCTCTGAACAAAGTGGAGCATGTGTCCTCAGTATATACTGGAATATTTTCTGGTTGTATGCCCAGGAGTAGTATAGTTGTGTTCTCAGGTCATACTATATCCAATTTTCTGAGGGACCACCAGACATATTTCAAGAGTGGTTGTACCAGCTTGCAATCCCACCAACAGAGGAGTTTTCCTTTTCCTCCGCCAACAGAGGAGTTTTCCTTTTCCTCCACATCCTTGCCAGCATCTGCTGTCATCTAAGATTTTCATCCAAGTCATTCTGACTGGTGTGAGGTGGAATCTCAGAGTTATTTTGATTTGCATTTCCCTGATGACTGAGGATATTAAACATTTCTTTAGGTGCTTCTCAGCCATTCAGTATTCCTCACTTGAGAATTCTTGATTTAGTTCTGTTCCCCATTTTTAATAGGGTAATTTGTTTCTCTGGAGTCTGCCTTCTTAAGTTATTTGGATATACTGGATATTAGCCCTCTATCAGATGTAGGATTGGTAAAGATCTTTTCTCAATCTGTTGGTTGCCCTTCTGTCCTATTGACAGTGTCCTGTGCCTTACAGAGTGTTTGCAATATTATGAGGTCTCATTTGTCAACTCTTGATCTTAGAGCATAAGCCATTGGTGTTCAGTTCAGGAAATTTTCCCCTGTGCCTATGTGTAGGAGACTTTTGCCCACTTTCTCCTCTATTAGATTCAGTGTATCTGGTTTTATATGAAGATCCTTGATCCACTTGAACTTGCGCTTTGTACAAAAAGGTAAGAGTGGATTGATTTGCATTCTTCTACATGCTAACCACCAGTTGAAACAGCACCATTTGTTGAAAATGCTGTCTTTTTTTCCACTGGATTGTTTTAGCTCCTTTGTCAAAGATCAAGTGACCATAGGTGTGTGGGTTCATTTCTGGGTCTTCAATTCTATTCCATTGATCTACCTGCCTGTCACTGTACCAGTACCATGCAGTTTTTATCACGAGTTCTCTGTAGTACAGCTTGAGGTCTGGGATGCTGATTCATCAGAAGATCTTTTATTGCTGAGAATATTTTCCACTATTGTGTGTTTTTTGTTATTCCAGATGAATTTGCAAATTTATCTTTCTAACTCTGTGAAGAATTGAGATGGAATTTTCATAAGGATTGCATTGAATTGCTTTTGTCAAGATGGCCATTTTTATTCCAGTCCATGAGCATGTGAAATCTTTACAACTTCTGAGGTCTTTGATTTCTTTCTTCAGAGACTTGAAGTTCTTGTCATACAAATCTTTCACTTGATTGCTTAAAGTTTGGTTAAGGATGTTTTAGTAAAGTACATGTCTCAGAGAATGACTGGGTTGCTCGAGTTTCTGTAATCTATTACTTCTTTTTAGTTTCCGCATTTTGTGTTTGTTTAATTTGTTATTGGTGGTAGTTAATGGATTTTTCTTGCTATTTATATTACCATATATAGCCTTCCTTAATTTTTAAAGAATATCCTTGAGATATTTGGGAAAATATAGTAGAATATATATTATATATTATATAATAGAATATATAGAATATTGATGAATATAGGCCTTTTTTAAACCTTTAGTTTAGTGGGTTCATATTGACTTCAAAATATGTTCATGGAACAAAAGCATCATATTGCTATAATATATTTATCTGATTCTGAGATAATTTGTTCTCAGCTCTATTTCATGCTATAATTAAAAAATTTCCTCTTAAACCTTGGTTTTGAATGGCAAACTCAAAATTGTGTAATGTACCTATGACAACATTTTTTAAATAAATTTATTTTACCATCAAACACACTTTCTGTGTATATTAAAGACTGTAGGTCTTGGTTACTTCTCATAGATATCTCTACTTGTACTTTTCAAGCAATGAGTGTATGTATGTTTATCTCTTCTATTTTTATGAGAACTGAAGTGAACACTTAGCCTGAGAGGTATACCATAAATATAATTAAGGAGAGAGGAAACAAAATACAGTAGAAATATCACATACATACACACATAGAGACAGAGACAGAGACAGAGACAGAGAGAGAGAGAGAAACATCTATAAAATCACAAATAAAAATTTGAAAGAAAATTAAAAAAATAAAAGCCACAAAGGTAAAAATGATAAAATTTACCTGCAAAATGATATGTAAGAAATATGTGAAATGGAGGGAAACAATAACAGCAAAGAGGAAAGAATAGTCTGAAATATTTATATAAGTAAAATACATAAATACAAAGAAAACAAAATAACCAAAGAAACAATAAAGGAAAATTTAAAAAGGAAAGAATAGAAACAAAATGAAACTTTTATTAAGGATATGAAGACACCACGAGAGTCATAAAAATCCCCTTACATATTGAGTTGTTGGTCAGTGAAATTAAAATGTCTCATACAATAATACAGGGCATTGGAATGCCTATGAATGCCATGTTAGTCTTGAAGATTAGTTCCAGTTTCTGAAGATACCTCAGAGTTTGGACATAGGATTTGGAAGATTTAATCTGGAACTTTCCTGGAAGCCTTCTCCCTGAAGATGATCACCCTATACCTGAAGGTGCTGTGCAGACTATTAAAAAAAATAAAGTCTTGTCCACATGGATATGTGAACCATAATGATAAGTATGGGAATATACCACAAAAGAGGCCAAAGGAGCACTTACACAGTTGGTGTAAGCAATAGCCATCTACTTGGACTTAGGGCAAGCTCATTAGGTAGGAATTCATGCCAATTCGCTAAATACAACATACTCCCTGCAGTGTGGTCATGGATCCTATTGGAGAACTTATCATGCCACTCCTTGTATCTGTAATTTCTAACAACATTTGACATACTTATCCTGTTATCCACAGATAAGTATCCTTCACCGCTATCACTTTTCAAAGAAACTTCTTTTTAGAGAAGATTGAGCGTATTACAATAATAAACAGGTAATCAAAATGTAAAGATCAAAGGAATGTGTAACACCAGTTAATATAGTAAACATGAATCTTTACCGAAGGCTAGGAAACAATAGAAGAAATTGAAGGATTGTGAGAGATGATGATCAGAATGACTTTTATGAGAAACAGTTATCTGTCTATGACAGGAAACCTGCATACATGAAATCATATCAGCATTGTGACCCATATAATAGAAGCACAATGAAAATTCTAGTTGAATTGTCAGTGGAGATGAAAAAAAAAATAACATGATACTATGCTGAGATGAAAAACTATGGAAAATTGTGTCAGTTAAAAATGTGGGAGTATATTTGCCTGCAAAACTCAGGATGCTCTAATTCTTAATAGCTGAGTAGTATTTCTTTGTGTAAAGGAACCACATTTTTGGTATCCATTCCTATGTTGATTGACATTTGGGTTGTTTCCAGCTCCTGCCTATCACAAACAAGGCCATTAGGAGGAACATAGTGGAACACATGTCCCTGTTGAAATGGTGGGGCATTTTTTGGATATATGCCCAAGAGTGGTATAGCTGGGTATTCAGGTGTATTTATTTCCAGTTTTCTGAGGTATCTCCAGATTGATTTCAAGAGTGGTTGTACCAGTTTGCAATCCCACCAACAAAATGGAAGAGTATTCATTCTCCAAATCCTCACCAACATGTGTTGTCACCTGAGGTTTTGATCTTAACCATTCTGATTGGTATAAGGTAGAATCTCAGGTCATTTTTATTTGCATTCCCCTAATAATTAAGGACTTGGAACATTTCTTTAGGCGCGTCTCTGCTATTTCAGATTCCTCTGTGGTAAATTCTGTTTAGTTCTATACCACATTTTTTGATTGGGTTGTTTGGTTGTTTAGTGGTTAGCTTCTTGAGATTTTTATATATTTTGGATATTATTGGAGTTAGTGAAGATTTTTTACCCAATCTGTAGGTTGCCAATTTGTCCTGTTGACTATGTTCTTTGCCTTACAGAACTTTTCCAGTTTGATGAGATCCCATTTATCAATTCTTGATCTTAGAGTGTAAGCCATTGTAATTCTGTTTAGAAATATCCCCCTGTGCTAATTAGTTCAATGCTCTTTCCCAATTTCTCTTCTATTATATTAGAGTATCTAGTTTTAGTTTAAGATCCTTGATCCACTTGGACTTGAACTTTGTGCAAGGTAACAAATATGGAACTATTTTCATTTTTCTACATACAGCCAGTTAGACCAGCACCATTTATTGAAGATGCTTTCTTTCTTCCATGAGTTTTGCAGGCAAATGAATGGAACTAGAAAATATCATCCAGAGTGACACAACTCAGACCCAAAAAGACATGCATGCATGGTATGTACTCACTAATACATGGATATTAGCCAAAAAGAGTACAGAATACCCAGAAACAGTCCACAGAACTCAAAAAGTTTAACAAGCCAAAGCATCCAAGTGAGGACACTTCAACCCACTTGATAGAGAAAAGAAAACAATTATATGAGGGTGGAGGGAGGGAGGGACCTGGGTGGAAAAGGAGCCAGGAAGGGGATCAGGATAATATGATCAAGTACTGGGTTGGGCAAAAAGGACTGAATCCCTGAGGGCCAGCAGAAAGAATGGAAACAAATAACCTCAGGAAATAGGAGGAAGAGGTTCCATCCAATATGTATCAGAGTCCCGGGGAGGTGTAAAACTTAGGACTCAAGGGAAGGGACTTTAGATGAAATGTGTTACAGTGGGGAGAGGGAACTTAATAGAGCCTACCTCCAGCAAAAAGACAAGTCATCAAGTGAGATATGGGGTTGCTATCCCACAGTCAAAAACCCTGACCCACAATTGTTCCGGTCTGAAAATAAAAACTACAGTGATAAAAATGGAGAAGAATCTAAGGAAAAGGAGATCCAGCTGAAGGCCTAAAGTGGGATCCATCTCAAGGGGAGGTCCCAAGGGCTGACACTATTACTGAGGCTATGGAGTGCTCACAAAAAGGGAACTGTTATGACTGCCCTCCGAAAGACCCAACAAGCAGCCTAAAGAGTCAGAGGCAGATATTTCCACCCAACTTATAGACAGAAGCTACTGACCCCTGTGGTTGAATTAGGGGGGAGCTGTTAGAAGCTGAGGAGGAGGGCAACCCTGTAAGAGGACCATCAGTCTCAACCTGGACCCTTGAGATCTCCTAGACACTGGATCACCAACCAGGCAGTATTCACCAGTTTCTATGAGGCTCCCAACACATATACAGCAGAGGACTGCCAGGTCTAGATTCAGCCAGAGAAGATTCACATAACCTTCAAGAGAATGGAGGACCCAGAGAGTGGAGAGGTCTGATAAGCTAGGGGGTTGGGGCTGGGGACATAACAGTAGAGAAGAAAACCACACAAACATAATACCACCACTAACAACAGAAATAACAGGAAGCAACTATCATTAGTCTTTAATATCTCTTAACATCAATGAACTCAATTCCCCCAATAAAAAGGCACAGGGCAACAGACTGGATACATAGACAGGACTCAGCATTAAACTGCAACCTACAGATTGGGAAAAGATCTTTACTAACCCTATATTTGATAGAGGGCTAATATCCAAAATATACAAAGACAAGAGGTTAGACTCCAGAGAACCAAATAATCCTACTAAAAATGGGGTATAGAGATTAAAAAAAGAATTCTCAACTGGCAAACCTCAGATGACTGAAAAGCACCTAAAGAAATGTTCAACATTCTTAGTCAGGGGAATGCAAATCAAAATGACTCTGAGATTCTGCCTCATACACACATAGAATGGTTAAGATAAAAAATGCAGGTGACAGCAGATGCTGGTGAGGATGTGGAGAAAGAGGAACACTCCTCCATTGCTGGTGGGATTTCATGCTTTATCAAGCACTTTGGAAAATAATCTGGTGGTTCCTCAAAAATTGGAAACAACTCTACCTGAAAACTCAACTATACCACTCCTGGGTATGTACCAAAAAGATGCTCTAACATATAACAAGGTCATGTGCTCCAGTATGTTCATAGCAGCTTTATTTATAATAGCCAGAAGCTGGAAAAAAAAAGTCCTTTAATGGAAGAATGGATACAGAAAATGTGGTGCATTTACAAGATTGAATACTACTCAGCTATGAATAATGATGCTTTCATAAACTTTGTAGGCAAATTGATGGAACTAGAAAATATCATCCGAGTGAGGTAACCCAGACCCAAAGGGACATATATGGAATGTACTCACTGATAACTGGATATTAGCCCAAAAGCTCAGAATCCCCACGATGCAACTCACAGACCATATGAAGCTTAATAAGAAGAGAGGCTAAAGTATAGAGTCTTTAAATCCACTTACACAGGGTAACAAAACAATTATGGGTGTCAGAGGAAGGGAGGGACATGGGTGGGAGAGTGGAGGAGGAGGAAAAAGAATGGCAGGGCAGGATAGGACCAGGTATGGGATGAGATAGGAGAAAAGTCCAGAGTGCCAGGAGAACAAATAGAAAGAAGTAGCAGTGGGAGGTGGGCAACTCAGGAAAGCACTAGAAAGTCACAGATGCCAGGGATGCAAGAGGCTCCCAGGATCGAATGGGATGACATTAGCTTAAATATCCAACAGCAAGGAGATAGAACCTGTAAGACAACCTCCAGTAGACATACATGGCCACCCAGTGGCGGGAGTGGTCCACCTACTCATCTAAAAAGTATTAACCCAGAATTGTCCATGACTAAAGGAAACGCAGAGACAAAAATGGAGCAAAGGCTGAAGGAAAGGCTATCCAGAGACCTCCCCATCTTGGGATTGATCCCATCTGTAGAAACCCAACCCTGACACTATTGCTGATGCCAAGAAGTGTTTGCAGGCAGGAGCCAAGTGTGGCAGTCCTCTGAGAAGCTCCATTAACATCTGACAAAGACAGATGCAGATATTCACAGCCAAGCTTTGTAAGAATTAGAGGAAGGAATGAATGAGCTGAAGGGGATTGCAACCCCATAGGAAGAACAACAGTATCAATTAACTGGAATCCTCAGAGCTCCCAGGGACTAAACTACCAATCAAAGAGTGTACATATGTTGTTCCATGGCTCCCACAACATAAGTATCAGAAGACTGCCTCATCTGGAATCAATGGGAGGGGAAATGCTTTGGGCCTGTGGAGGCTCAATGCCCCAGAGAAAGTGATGGCTAGAGGAGGGATTGGGTGGGTGAATGCGGGAGCACCCTCTTAGAGGCAAGGAGGAAGAGGATGGAGTGGGGGGTACTGTGGTGAGGAGATCAGGTAGGGTGATAATATTTGAAATGTAAACAAATAACATCAATAATAAATTTTTAAAAAGTTAAAAAAAAAAAAAAGAAAGGAAGTGGGAATCAGTATTCTCCAAGAATGAGCCTCTAATAAGTTCCCCAATTTCAAATGGTCAGTCTTATTCACAAATGCATCTGATCAACATGATATAGACTCAATAAAATGTAAGATATTGTATATTTTATATATATATATATATATATATATATATATATATATATATATATATATATATATTTGGGGAAAGAGAGTGAGAGATTGTGAATTAGAGAGGGAATTGGATGAATATATCTGATAGCAACAGAAGATTAGATCATCTCCAAAGATACTCTTACAATTATGGACTGTGATTGAGACATTGGGATATTGACATAGTGATATCCATGAAAAAGCCTCTCTTGACTGCTAACAACCACTCAATATCTTAGCAGTTGAACCTAAGTCTCTCTGTGAATATGCCTTTGTGTTTGGTAAATATTATGGAGTGACAACGATCATTTAAATATTTCTGAGTATCTGTTTAGAGAAAGAAGCAACCTATATAGCAACAAGGTACAATCTGAAGATTCACACAAATCCAGTCCTCTTCTTGACCACCGTAAAAATTCCTTTAGAACTGTTCCAAATTGTGTTTAATTAGAAGCATCTTCTACATTTATCTGTAATACCCACCTTGTTTCCCACCACACAAATTGTCCACACACCACACAAACCTATGAATATATCCCAAAGCCAAAGTCAGTTTTCTCATTCATACTCACCATAATGGTGTGGCCTATTGACTCTGTGAAGAACACATGCCACTGAGACTTTAGGTGTAATAGTTTATGTCCTCTGCCCTTTGTGAAAGTGAGAACAGATAGTAGATAATTTTTAAGTAGACACCTTATTATAAAACATATGATGAATCTAGAAAGTAAAGAATAATTGCAAGTGGACTAGAGAAATTACAAACATCCAGCATATATTTTAAGATTTTAAGATCTGCATACATATTGATGGGCCTAGGCATGAATATGGGTATGTGGGCATGAATGAATGATTGGAAGCATGTATGTGAGTGTGGTGTGTTTTTGTGATGTGATGTGATGTGATGTGATGTGATGTGATGTGATGTAATGTGTGTGTGTGTGGGTGTGTGTGTGTGGGTGTGTGTGTGTGTGTGTGATATAAATGGTAGTATTCACATATTCCCTAAAACTGGACTAGGGTTTGGTAAGCAAACTCAGGTACTCTGCAAATGCATCAAGTAGTGTTGATCACTCAATTTTCTCCCTAGCTATTTCACATTGTCCTTTTATATAGTAGAAAATTCTTCTTTTTTGGCTTTTTGATTAGCTTGCTTTTTGTTTTTGTTCATTGTTTAATTTTCTTTCCTTCTCATTCATTCATTCATTCATTCATTTTTTTTAATTTGTGAGACGTCTAAAGGATGTTACTTATTTCCTTTTTCTACATACCTTATAAATTTTTTTCACTGTTTCTCTTTATCAACTTATATTTATAGTTAAACCTCTGCTTTTCATACATTATCAGACTCTAATATTTCTGGTTCAGATCTATTCACAGAAGATTACTGCATTTGTGACTCTTTCTACAATCCCTTGCCTGTCTCTGAAGCCATGCCCCCATTATTTTGCTTCAGTGTCTTAGAGAAATGAATCTGATTAGTGTTTCTGAATGAAAAGCTTCATTTTTCCAAGAGTAACTTTTAGTTTTCTTAACTAGAAAAAAAATGGGTCTTTGCAGAAGTAGTTAGTTATACAGTACAAATAAAAATTTACATGAATAACCAACTATAACTTAGAATAACAAACAAGAAATATACAGAAAAACAAGCCACCTAAGAATAGATAAAGCAAAAATGCAACCAACTTAAAGAACCTCCACTAGCTCAAATTGGTATAACTTGTAAAAGAAAAATATTAAAGAGTTATTTTGTACACCCAAGTGCAATATAATTATCCTTTAATGCAAAGTTAAAAAAACTAATTGCTGAAAAACAAAAATAATGTCAAAATGGCACATTTCTTATAAGAAATTTGAAATGAATTATGTAGATAGCTACCAAAAGTTAGAGAAGCAAGATGCTCCGTTATTTTCATGATACATGGTAATATTAACTGCCTTTAAAAGACTATGATATACTAATAGAAAAAATAATCTCTACTTGGCAGAAGAATCTATAGTTGCAATATTTGTAGATAGCTTTAATTGGGTGTATATATAGCAAGTCTGTAATTTTGACTTGGAAACATACGCAACTCTTCAGTGTCAGGAGAGCATGGTATTCCTATGGTATATCTCTTACTGATAGCACCCAAACTTATTTTGTAGTGCTGAGACTAAGTATCTGAGATAGAGCAATTTACAAAAAGTCAGGACAAGCTAACTTAGAATTACAAACCTAGAGTGTTGAGTACCAATATATATATATATATATATATATATATATATATATATATATATATATATATATATATATATCAGTGTCTATGCTGTTATGAAAATTGTACCCTAATTGTGCTATAAAATAAATACCACACATATTCATTTATTTACTTTGAGAGGAAAAGTTATG
>NC_034593.1:38452854-38454156 GCF_900095145.1 Mus pahari
ACTGATAGCACCCAAACTTATTTTGTAGTGCTGAGACTAAGTATCTGAGATAGAGCAATTTACAAAAAGTCAGGACAAGCTAACTTAGAATTACACACACACACACACACACACACACACACACATATATATATAT
The DNA here is from genome assembly GCF_900095145.1 of Mus pahari. Classification (NCBI taxonomy): domain Eukaryota; kingdom Metazoa; phylum Chordata; class Mammalia; order Rodentia; family Muridae; genus Mus; species Mus pahari. The sequence goes on from NC_034593.1 coordinate 38,452,991, forward strand.
ATATATATATATATATATATATATATATATATATATATATCTCAGTGTCTATGCTGTTATGAAAATTGTACCCTAATTGTGCTATAAAATAAATACCACACATATTCATTTATTTACTTTGAGAGGAAAAGTTATGATCCCAGACACTAATTATGGAGGAGCAAAGAGACAGAATCAATGACTCCACATATGATGACATTAACAGTAGGAGCCCTTCAAGATTAATCACTGCTTATAGGGGTCATGTTTTAACATTTCTATATTGGCAATTAACTTCAAATACTCATTTTAGCAAGAAAAGGCATTCAAACAATAATATAACATAAAAAGCACAATATTTGCTTAATTATCTTAAACTGGTTTAATTAATTAGATAGTATTTACATTAATCATAAAAATCACTTGTTTCAACAATCTATATATATTAACAAAAATTCATAAATCACAAACAAAATAATAAAGAAACATGATTTGAATTGATATTTAAAACTATTAACTATATATTTAATCAACTAAAATATTTATTTTGTAAATAAAGGGAATTTAAAATAAGAATTATCAGTGACAAGGATATTATATGCTCAGTTAAAGAAATTTTAAAATGTTTACATACAACTGGTATAAATACATATCCCAAAGTTATGGAAAACAATAAATAATATATTGTTTGTATTTTATTGTTGTTGCTATTACATATGTACAGGTGCAATAAATCTTATACAAAACATAGCTCAGATTAAAGAATTAGTTCAATGGAGTATCATAGTATCAGAAGAAAAAGCAAATTTACATGAAACTTGAAATAATTCATCCTGAAAAAAAATGAATCCTCATTAAAACCTTAAATAAGTTGTATTAGTCAGGGTTTTCTAGAGTCACAGAACTTACAGATAGTCTCTATATAGTAAAGGAATTTATTGATGACTTACAGTCTGCAGTCTAATTCCCAACAATGGTTCAGTAGTAGCTGTAAATGGAAGGCCAAGGATCTAGCAGTTGCTTAGTCCCACACAGCAAGCAGGGGAAAGAGGGAGAACCAGACTCCCTTCTTCCAATGTCCTTATATGGTCTCCAGCAGAAGGTGTAGCCCAGATTAAAGGTGTGTGCCACCACACCTTTAATCCCCAATGACCTTGAACTTGGAGATCTCCCTCTCTTAATCATCT
>NC_034593.1:38454167-38461765 GCF_900095145.1 Mus pahari
AGTTCATTCCAAATATAGTCAAGTTGACAACCAAGAATAGCCACTACATAAGTATATAAACAAAATGTAATAATTCTTCTAGAACACCACTTTAAAAATAATAGACACAAACATGTAAACTACTATCATCAAGGTAAAACAGGCCAATGTCAAAGCTTGGTTATCAATTTTAAACTCGTTTGCCAATTAAGATCCCATAGGCCCCAAAACATTACAGGCTATCAGCAGTGCTTAAGACTATAAGATTCTATTACTGAAAATAACATAAACTTGAATTATATGACAAGGTTATATCAAACTAATAGTGATATTATGGAAGCTTCATGTTTGCTTGTTATCGTCTGTGATAATACAGAGGGCTACCCGAGAAGAAACATAAACACCACACCTATGTTACCCAACTATGATCTTTCAGAGAATTACTAATGACTCATCTGTCAAAACTGCTCACCGATGGTGAATAGTGGCATGAACATCACAGAAAAAAACATAAAAACTGAACACTTCCTGATTATATTTAAGACACATTCAGTAAGATAAAATGCATGCTTGTGACTATATTCAGGCAATTACACACAGCCAGGTTGGTCATAGTCTCTATAATAGAAATTAATAGAAATTAAGAAGTATCTGCTTAATACTAAATCCTAACAAGTTATCAGTATATCCAGGTACTAAGGTATCAATATTCAATGCTCAACAAGTAGGCTTCTGATTGTAATAGATAGCTTAAAACAGTCTCAAAACTGCCCATGGTGTAGAGAACTGGAGACTGTAGAATTTTAGATTCTAAAGGGATTGCACATGCTGTGTTGGGACTTACAAATAAGTTCTAGAGGATAATCAAGAAAAATGACAGTAGCCTGTAATGTTTGTTAGTCAATGGAAGAGACTAGTGAACAATTCCAATAGAGTTATCACATTCTTAGCACTGTTTTAATTCTTATTAGTACAGAAAAGTATTGAAATAACATATGTTCTTAAATTTGCAAATGTTTTAAATAATAAGTAACTAAATAAGTATAATCTTGGAAAGTTTTGCTATAGCTGTGTTAGCATTAGAAGGAGCTTCTGCAGTTAACTAACAAAAAATGATATTTCTCTAAAAAAATTTTCCTTTAAGAATGAAAAGTTTGTTGCTGTCAGCAATCCTATGTCTCCTATAACCAATGTTTTATTTACTTCCATTTATTTTGTTTGGAATAACAGATGTCTTAGGAATAAGCATTACCTTGATAAGTTTAATAGTTAAATACATTTATCAAGCACAGAACATATTAAAAATGAAGTAAATAACATTATACAGACTAAACAGTTTATACTTATGAATATATATATGTAAACAGTTTATACTTATGAATATATATGTATATATGAATATATATGTATATATATAAACTGTATATATATGTATATATATATACATATATATGTATATATGTATAAACTGTATATATAACAGTTTATACTTATGAATATATATGTATATATGTATATATATGTAACAATAGTTAATGAAAAAAGTCATGAATTTTAAAGAAAGCATGGAAATGTATCTGAGATGCTGTATTTGTTACTTTGGAGGTGGTAAGGGGAAGATTACTCAAAAAATTGAGAGAAGTAATCTCTCAATTTAATCCCAAAAATATTTAAAGAAGTAATAAAAATTCTGACTTTCTTTTCTGTATACCAACAGTCTTCCATTTCACATTTAATAACTCAATAATAATTTACACATTATAATTTTTATCAATGTACAATATAAGAAAATCCATATGGGGCTTCTCAAACTAATTTGTAGTTTGTGAAATTACTTTAGAAAATGTTTGAGGGAAATTATTTGAGTGAACGTTAACTGAGTCACTCACCTCACAGTTAAAGTAATAAATGTAATTTGGTGAGAGGGTGATAGAGATAACTTCACTATCTCAGGAGAGGTCCAAATTGAGGCAAATGACTTAATCAGTGAGATTGAGATCTCACCATTTTATAAGTGAGAGTTAACACCACACAAGCTTTAACTTCAAATCAGGGCTGTGTTAACTGGTTTTTTTGTTTGTTTGTTTGTTTTTTGTTTGTTTTTTGTTTTTTGTTTTTTGTTTTTCGAGACAGGGTTTCTCTGTATAGCCCTGGCTGTCCAGGAACTCACTTTGTAGACCAGGCTGGCCTCGAACTCAGAAATCCACCTGCCTCTGCCTCCCAAGTGCTGGGATTAAAGGCGTGCGCCACCACGCCCGCCTTGTGTTATCTTTTCTAAGCAGTAGGATTTTGTTTATTCATCTTTACCAATTCCTTGAAAGGAAGCCAGACATTTGAAGCTGATAAAACCTCATTTACATTTTAAATTCTTCAATAGAATTCCCGTGGTCAAAGGACTCAGATTAATAGTCAACCTGAGAACCAAATTAGTTTTCTTTAGAAGAGGCTCTTTGTCAGTTGGCAATTGTCTCTTGAAAAAATGAAAAGCATTTTTGAATGTGTGTGTGTGTTTGTTTATGTGAGTGTGTGTGTGTGGGGGGGTGTATTGAAATGGCATAATTATAATTATTGTGTTCATTACTTTACATAGAGAAAGTGGTACAAAACTAATTATATACCTGATACAGAGTATATTCATATATATATATATATATATATATATATATATATATATATATTCTAGTTTTAACACAGCTCATAGCTGTTACATGTGAAACACATTTCTAAACTCCTAAGTTAAAAATCTCATCTATAAGAATCAATTGTACAAAATAGAGGAATACTATTGTATCATTTCACTTTGCTTAAAATATCCACTATAAAATGCTGACATGAAAAAAGGGTAGGTTTCTCGTTTTATTATATTTAGTGTGATAAAAACTTTGACCAGAAACTCTGAGGTGAAGGGAATTTCTTTGCCTTACATTCCAGTTCACAAAACATAACAAACATGAAATCAAGGCAGGAATTGAAACAGCTAATGATAGAATATCCATAGAAGGATTAAGAAGGAAAGAGTGTATGATGCCTCATTTGTTGTATCCTAGTTACCATTAATACACATATTAGCTGAGGCTGCATGCCTAGGAGATGGTGCCACTCAGAGTGGACTGGACCATCTTACATCAATTAACCCAACAGTACCCACAGTTATAGATATAGGTCCATCCAATTCAGACAATTCATACTGAGACTTGCCCCTTTCCTATAAATCTAAACCATGACAAGTTGATAGTGAAAACTGAATATATTCAAATGGATATTTTTGGTAAGAAATTTAAATTACCTCAAGGCAATTGAAACAATTCCTGAAAAAACAAATCAATGTTTCTGAATTCCTGGTTGAAAAGACTGTTCAGTTTTTTCTACATCTGTGTGATTGTTTAGCTGCTAAAGTATGCAAGAGAAAAATAGTCATGTCTTAAGATGTAGCTGGAATAATAAGAGTTTTGTGATTATGAGTTGCATAGTATGAACCTGTATATTATACCTTCACTTCCTTTTACTACAGCAGGCACCATTCAAATTTAAATTGAGCTAATTTTCAACATCATAATATGTTTAAATATAAAATTCAGTAAAGCTTAGAGGAATATATCAGGCTCCTATTCATATTTTAAAACCAAGATTCAAACTCAAGATTTAGATGGAGTGTAATATAATTTCCATTCCATTGTCATCATTGAACTTAAGAAATTACCAATAACTTTATTCTTATTTAAAAAACTGCTACCAAATATTGAGCTGTATTATGTGCTAAATAGACTTTTAAGTGATTTCCATATACTGTATATGGTTATAAAAGCAAATAAAAGAACAGATTCTGAATTTTACTTAGTTTTTTCAGAATTTATACTGTTAGTAGCAGAGTGGTAGAATCTATATTGAGTAAAACCATAAAGTACTTTTTTGTAGGAAATAAGCTAAACTGCTCAGCAAATTAGGTGATAGTCAATTAATTTGGGAGAAGATTCTTATAAGTAAACATTCTAATCTATGTACTTTATCATTCATTCTGAAAAATAAGATAAATCAGTTACGATGATTAAATTACATCGTAATTTTGAAAATGCTTGTTTCATTTCAACATTTACATTTATTTATTATATTTTTCTTCACATGAGGGTTTGTTGGAATGCATGAGTTCCACTTAAGGTCTGGTGCCCAAGGAGTTTTAAGAGGGTATCATATCTCCTGGAACTTTAGTAATGGATAGTTGTAAACCACCATGTAGACACTGGGTATTTTGACCTCTGGGTCTTGGGTATTATAACCCTGGATCCTCTACAGGAAAGAGGTTTTCTCTAATCCATCTCTAAGAACTAAGGTTTTTTTCCATCTCCTAGCCATTGTGAATAGAGCAGAAATAAACATGGCTGAGCACATACCAGTGGCGAAAGATGTTTACTCTTTTGGACACATGTTAAGAAGTTAAAAACATTGAATTTATGAAATTCTTAGGCAAATAGATGTATCTGGAGGATATCATCCTGAGTGAGGTAACCCAATCACAAAAGAAGTCACTAGATATGCACTCACTGATAAGTGGATATTAGCCCAGAAACCTAGAATACCCAAGATACAATTTCCAAAACGCAAGAAAATCAATAAAAAGGAGGACCAATGTGTGGATACTTCATTCCTCCCTAGAATAGGGAATAAAATACCCATGGTAGGAGTTACAGAGACAAAGTTTGGAGCTAAGATGAAAGGATGGGCCATCCAGAGACTGCCCCACCTGGGGATCCATCCATTAATCAGCCACTAAACACAGACACTATTGCATATGACAGCAAGATTTTGCTGAGAGGTCCCTGATATAGCTGTCTATTGTGAGGCCATGTCAATGCCTGGCAAATACAGAAGTAGATGCTCACAGTCATCTATAGAATGGAACACAGGGCCCCCGATTACCCAAGGAAATTACCCAAGGAGCTGAAGAGGTCACCAACCCTATAGGTGGAACAACAATATGATCTAACCAGTACCCCCTGAGCTCGAGTCTCTAGCTGCATATGTAGCAGAAGATGGCCTAATCAGCCATCATTGGGAAGAGAGGCCCCTTGGTCTTGCAAACTTTATATGCCCCAGTACAGGGGAACACCAGGGCCAAGAAGTGGGAGTGGGTGGGTAGAGGAGCAGGGGACAGGTATAGAGGACCTTGGGGATAGCATTTGAAACATAAATGCAGTAAATACCTAATAAAAAAATTGAAAAAAAAAAAAGGAGTGGAATATCTGGATCATGTGGTAGAGTTCATTTTTATTTTGAGGATTCTTCACACTGATTTTTTTCAGTGGCTGGATCTTTTTCCTACACACTAAAAGTGAGTGAGTGTTTTCTGTCTCTGTCTGTTTTTTAACATTCATTCCAGATTTCATTGTTGGTTGTTCTACGAACACTTGCTATTATCACTGGTGTCTAATGAAATCTCAAAGCTTTTCATGTAGGCACTGGGCTTAAAAACCCAGGTCACACTTTCTAAAGAAGAGCCACTGTTGTGGAAGGACTAGATGCTGTTTGTATGTTGATGTTAATTCCGTTCTCTTGGGAAAGGCTATGAACAAGGAGTGAGTTCACTTCTTGTGAACCAATCCCTTAATGAATATAGGAGCCAATCACTGGGTGAGTAGGCAGGACATTCAGGTTAGAGAAGGAAAGAGAGGAAGCAGGAGAGAGTTAGGCATTTTTGGACAGGGATAGCATGACAACACATAGCTACAAGTGTCTCCCAGTTTCAGTGGTGGATCTGTTACGATTTCCCCACTGGATGATTTAGATTTAGTAAGGCTTACAAAGTGTCATATCTGACTTAAGTTTGTATTGCATTTTCTATCATATGGCAGCTCATCTGGGGCAAAGGGTGGGGGATTTGAAGCACAGGGTTGGCATGGTAGTGACCTGGTAGTGGGAACTTAGTGAGCTGGATGGAGACATTTAAGGAGCTCAGGGCCAGAGAGTTTCCTTAAGTTAAGAACAGGCTGGTCATTGCCTACCAGTACATGGCCAGCCAGGACACCAAGTCAGAGAGTGCCCAGCACAAGAGTGGTAATGTGTTATTCATTTTTAAATATTTCCCTCAACAGGTGGTTCCCTGAACCTCCAGTGGGAACCTAGCCAACTGAGTGGAGGGATTGTGGAATTCTGAATCAGAATCTTCTCAAGAAAACAACAGGTCAGCCATTACCAGCCAGTGCATGTCTGACCGGTCCGCTGGGGCAGAGTAGCTGGGTGAAGTATAGAAACTTGAATTTCTTTTTTAATATTTCCTGCAACAGGTGGTGAACCAACGTGTTGGGCATGAATCCAATAGAAATTTAAGATTATTAGACTGAGAGTTTTGTTTTGTTTTGTTTTGTTTTGTTTTTGTTTTAAGTGAGTAGCTAGATAGAGCTAGGACTAGTCACTTGAACTCAAGCACTGGAATATATTGGTTCATTTTTTAATATTTCCCACAACAAGCCACTTCCTCAGACCCAACTTATGTTTTATGACTACTGGAGGGAATTGAGATATCCTCAAATAAATGTTTGCATCTATATTCAAATGCCTTTGAAGAAAAAAAAAACCACTGTAATTAGATGAGAAATGTGAAACTTTTACAACAGATTTGTTGGGAAACTGAAACTCCATGTTTAAAAAAGTGCAGAGCATAATAGATGAGAAGCTTCTACACAGCAAAGCACACTATTATTCAGACCAAGAAGCAACCCACACAATGGGAAATGACATTTTTTTATAAAATCTGTATTTTATTTTAAGTAAACTATTACATATATACTGTGTCAGTTTTTTATTTTTTATGATTTTTTATTAGATATTTTCTTTATTTACTTTTCAAATGCTATCCCAAAAGTTCCCTATACCCTCCACCCCCCCAATTCTCCCCTACCCACCCACTCCCACTTCATGGCCCTGGCGTTCCCCTGTACTGGGGCATATATATAGTTTGCAAGACCAATGGACATTTCTTCCCAATGATGGCCAAGTAGGCCATCTTCTGCTACATATGCAGATAGAGACATGAGCTCTGGGGTTACTGGTTAGTTCATATTGTTGTTCCACCTATAGGGTTGCAGACCCTTCAGCTCCTTGGGTACTTTCTCTAGCTCCTCCATTGGGGACCCTGAGTTCCATCCAATAGCTGACTGTGAACATCCACTTCTGTGTTTGCCAGGCACTGGCATAGCCTCACAAGAGACTACAATACCAGGATCCCTTCAGCAACAACTTGCTGGCATGTGCAATAGTGTCTGGGTTTGCTGGCTGATGATTGGATGGATCCCCGGGTAGGGTAGTCTCTGGAAAGTCCATTCTTTCATCTTAGCTCCAAACTTTGTCTCTGTAACTCCTTTCATGGGTATTGTATACCCTATTCTAAGGAGGAATGAAGTATCCACAGGATGGTCTTCCTTCTTCTTGGTTTTCCTGTGTTTTGCAAAATGTATCTTGGGTATTCTAAGTTTCTGGGCTAATATCCACTTCTCAGTGAGTGCATATCTAGTGACTTCTTTTGTGATTGGGTTACGTCACTAAGGATAATATCCTCCAGATACATCCAATTGCCCAAGAATTTCATAAATTCATTGTTTTTAATAGCTGAGTAGGACTCCATTGTG
>NC_034593.1:38463160-38490210 GCF_900095145.1 Mus pahari
TTGCTTCCTGTCATTTTTGTTGTTAAAGCTGGGATTCTGGTCTTGTGGCTGCCTTCTTTTAGGTTTGTTGAAGGATTACTTTCTTGCTATTTCTAGGATGTAGTTTCCTTCCTTGTGTTGGTGTTTTCCCTTTATTATCCTTTGAAAGGCTGAATTTGTGGATAGATATTGTGTGAAGTTGGTTTTGTCATGGAATAATTTGGTTTCTCCATCTATGGTAATTTAGAGTTTTGCTGGGTATTGTAGCCTGGGCTGGCATTTGTATTCTCTTAAGTTCTACATAACATCTGTCCAGGACCTTCTGCCTTTCATAGTCTCTGGTGAGAAATCTGGTGTTATTCTTCTAGGCCTGCCTTTATATGTTACTTGACCCTTTTCCCTTACTGCTTTTAATATTCTATCTTTATTTAGTGCATTTGTTGTTCTGATTACTATGTGTCAGGAGGAATTTCTTTTCTGGNNCAGTCTCTTTGGAGTTCTGTAGGCTTCTTGTATGTTCATGGGCATCTCTTTCTTTAGGTATGGGAAATTTTCTTCTATAATTTTGCTGAAGATATTTGCTGGCCCTTTAAGTTGATGATCTTCAATCTCATTTACTCCTATTATCCATAGGTTTGGTCTTCTCATTGTGTCCTGGATTTCCTGGCTGTTTTGAGTTAGGATCTTTGTGCATATTGCATTTTCTTTTATTGTATTGTCCATGTTCCCTATGGAATCTTCTGCACCTGTGATTCCCTCTTCCATCTTTTGTATTCTGTTGCTGATGCTGGCATCTATGGTTCCTGATTTCTTTCCTAGTGTTTCTATCTCCAGAGTTGTTTCACTTTGATTTTTTATTTTATTGTTTCCACATCCTTTTTTATATCTTGGATGGTTTTGTTCAATTCCATCACCTGTTTGACTGTGTTTTCCTGTAATTCTTTAAGGGATTTTTGTATTTCTTCTTTAATGACTTCTCCTTGTTTAACAGTGTTTTCCTGTTGTTCTTTAAGGCTCTCTACCTGTTTAGCAATGTCCTCCTGTGATTCTTTAAGGGCTTCTATCTGTTTAGCAGTGTTTTCCTGTATTTCTTTAAGTGAGTTATCAGTGACCTTCTTAAAATATTCTACTACCATCATGAGATATGTCTTTAAATCCGAGTCTTTCTTTTTGGGTATGTTGAGGTATCCAGGACTGGCTAAAGTTGGAATACTGGATTCTGATAATGGTGAGTGGTCTTGGTTTCTGTTAGTAAGATTCCTACATTTGCCTTTCGCCATCTGGTAATCTCTGGAGTCAGGTGTTACAGTTGTCTCTGGTTGGATCTTGTTCCTCCTGTGTTTCTGTTAGCCCCTGTCAGCAATCCTGGGAGTCCAGCTCTCTCCTGAGTCTTCTTGGTCAGAGTACTCTGCAGGTAACCTCTCCTCTTGAAGGGAAGGTGCACAGAGTTCTGGCATTCTGACCTGCCTCCTGGCTGAAGATGTAGTCCTGAAATGGGGTCTGTCCCAGAAGCTGTGTCCTTTCTATAGTCTACACGCTCAACTGCGCAGACAGGAGCCTGTGTGACCCAGAGCAAAGATGTCTTCCTCACCAGCTCAGGCAGTGTGAGCCCTCCCGGGTTCCCACTACTACTCTGGCTGGGGAAGGTGCTCAGAAAACGGGGTCTGTCCCAGAAGCTGTGTCCCTTCTGCAGTCCACACTCTCACCAGTGCAGAATGGAGTTTGTGAGACCCGGAGCAAAGATTGGGAAAAGACTTTTACCATAGGCTAATATACAAAACAGATAAAGAACTCAAGAAAGTAGATATGAAGAAAACAAAAAACTCAGTTTTAAAGTGGGTTGCAGCGATACACAGAATTCCCAAGAACAGACTCAAATATCTGGGAAACACTTAAAGAAATGTTCAACATTTTTAGCCATCAGGGAAATGGAAATGAAAATTAATTTGAAAACTCATCTTACACATGTCAGAATGGCTAAGATCAACAGAAAAAGTTATAGCTCGTGCAGGCAAGGATGTGGAGTGAAACAAATACACATTCATGGCTGGTAGGACTCAGCCATTAAAAAAAAATGGTCTCCTGAAATTTGCTGTCAAACGTATGGCACTAAGGTAATCATTCTGATTGAGATATTTCAGCCCCTCCAAAAACAAATACAGTATGTATTTGCTTATGTGTGTATAATAGCTGTTATGTCAATGATAACCAAGCAATAATCTATAAAACTACAAAAATTAAGTATAGAGTGAGGGTCTAGAGTGAGCAGATAAATTTTTGTGGAAAAGTGAAGTAAAATAGATAGGTATAAATAGGATGTTGAATGGGATCATAATGTGAAGGGTAGAAGAGGAGGAGCTAATAGTAGAGAGATATAGGGAGAATAGTTAAAATTAAGGACCTTTTGAGGCGTAGTTGCAAACCCAATATAGTAGAAACTTTCTAAAATATATACATATATGAAAATTATAGAAATGAGTTTGTCTAATACCTGGGGTGACAAATTCCCCACTGGTCAGCTCTTGTCACAAAACAAAGCTTCCAGTACCAGGGTGGGGTTATAATTGAGCTGTTGACCAAAGGGGTCTTAAGGGAATGTGAAAACAACCCAGATTATTGTCAGGCATATGCATTATCCTTCACTATCTGACAGCAGGGATCCATTGCTGAAAACAACTCCTATATAGAAATTGGAGCATTACTAGAGCTGGTGCCTACAAAAAGTATTCACCACCGCTATGTTCCAGCTTCCTTGGTATAAGAAGTTATTCTGCATGTTATCAAAAAAGTAACACAGACATCAAACCAGCCATAAAACCTTTACTGCCTGCAAGATACGCTTGAGTAGTGGTGGTACAAAGCTTGTAGAAATAAGTAACCAATAATTGATTTGACTAAAGGATCATTCCTTATGATGTAGCCTGAACCTGATAGTGCTTAAGTGACCGAGAACCTGAAAATAGATGGTCCAGAGTCCTAAGGGAAAGCAAATAATGTTAGTGTAAAAGAAGGAAAAAAAATATAGTGATAAAATGATTCCTAGTCATATCTTGCTATATTCATGGAACAATGGCTTGTTCAGATATTATCAGAAATACTTCCTCCTGCAAGAAAGTGGAGAAGTTGTTTGTTATATTTTGGTACTTATAAATTGTATCATTAATGTATAGAACTGCATAAAATTATTTTAAAATTAAAACAAGAGCTACTACATAACCAAATATTTTCACAACTGGTTGGGCTGTTCATTGTTCATGCTAGTGGTATATAAAATAATCCAATTATGGAAACATCCTAAGGGTTCATCAAGAAAGAATTAAAGGTGCTTACACTCTATAGACTACTACAACAAGGAAATGTCCATAATATTCTGACAGCTCTACAGCAGTTTTTCCTCAGCATGTGCATTGTTACCCCTATGGAATTAAATGACCCTTTCACAGGGGTTACCTAACATCATTGGAAAATAAAGACATTCACATTATAAGTCACAACACTACCAAAATTACAATTTTGAAGTATCATTGAGAATAATTTGATGGTTTGGGGTCACCACAACATGAGGAACTGTATTAAAGGGCCACAGCTTTGGGAAGGTTGGGATTCACTGCTCTACAGCTTAGCTGAGCATTACACATTTAAAATGTTGTACGAGTACAGATATTGCAGTGAAATTTCTATTTTATTGTCCAGTCTCCAAAATTTTACTATTTATGTAATATAGATAATTAAATATCATTTAATAGTAGGTAGAGAGTCTATAATAAAATGTTTATTTTATATATATATATATACTTGAACTTGAATTTGGATGATCATGTGCATTCAAACTCATAAAATGTGTTCCTAGACAAATGCCTCTTGCTTTTTCTGTTTACATACTCAATATTATCAACCCATAATACCTGACTCAGATACTTACATAGCCTATAGAACTTATCCTTGTTTGACTCAAAGTACAGACATATCTTCTCATGTTTTTTATTCTGCAGTTATGCTATACCCAGCTTGATAAAGCTAATAAAGAGTGACATTCCTTGAATCACTTCAACCAATGTTCTATGCCCCAGAAATATCCTCAAGGGGTGATTTACCCTGTGATAATTGCATCTCCTCTTCTGTTTTACCGTTAATTAGATTAATTAATTATGTGCTATTTCCCCAAGTGGACTTAATTTAATGTGCTGTATGTAATTAGATACTAGGGAAATGAAGATGAGATGATAATTCTTGTAGGTTCACAAAATCAGGATCCATGCCCCCCATAAAAGCATCTTTAATTGTATAAGTAGAGAAATATATTTACTTTTCTTCAAAAAGATGTGAAATTTGATGAAAATGATCAAATGAATCTGTTAGACATATAGATGGAAGGATAGATAGTGCTTATACTAATCATGTTTAAAGTAAATGAAAGTTCTTGGAAAGTGAGACTAATGTAGAAAATTGATAGGCATTATAAATTACTGGAATTTATTTATTTCATCAAGGAGCAAAATAACTTTCCAATCAATATTATTTTGGATCCGTGTACTCTAGAATCACATTCAGATCTGATACTAGAAAGATCAATGATCTCTGGAGATCATTAAATAAATCTGTTTGTAATGGAGATCTTGTGGTTCATATCACTTATAATGGTCACTTTATCTAGATTTATTCTGATATTGACTCTTTTATCTATCTAAATGATCATCATTTTAATTGCTGAAAAGTTTTACTCATCTGAAAACCAAGGTATCTTTTTATAGGAAGTTCCTCTCAGCTATCTCTACTGTCAAAGAAATTTTTGGTATTTTTCCATAGGAATATTCAACTTTCATGTCAGCTAGAATATTATTGAAATATGTGGTTACATATTGAAATAGGTTCACATAAGATCAAAACCCCATAACACCTCTAATGTTAGATTATTGTGTATGCATATATTTATTTACTCGTTTTGACAAAAAGTCTCATATTTTCTTAACTGGCCTCAAATATTATAAATTCAAGAATAATTTTGAATTACTTATCCTACTGCCTCCACTTTCTATGTGTAGGTATTAAGTCAGTGCCCCACCATGGGATGGAACCTATGGTTTATTCATACTTGACACGGACTCTATGAACTGAGATATGTCCCTGGCATATCAAATGTAATATTGTACAATATAGGTATATGGTAGAAAAGAAACGAAAGAAGTTATGAAATTTTAATCCTAAATAAAATATATGGTTTTATAAGTTATAATATCTGTATCATCTCAAAAATGTAGTAATTTTTTCACTTAGCAAATTGAAAGATACACAACATTTTCTTTAATCAAGAAATGAGTTTCAGTCAAGCAAGTTTCTTTCTAATCAGCAAGTTAAAAACAGTAATTAAAAACTTCAAATCCACTACCAAAAAATTTTATATTCCATAATGTATAATAATAAGACTTCCTCATATTTTCTCACTCTCATCTATCTAAGAGGCTTATCCTTAGAATTATGTGTCCCCATTACCATAAAATTTTCAAATGTCAGCAGTATTCTATTGTTGCTATCAACCTGAGTATGCAAGTTTTTTTCTAATTAGAATGAATATGGTGCAATTCTTTAAAGAAAATCAACAAGCCTAATCAACTCTTCATGACTTATGGAAAGTTTTATAGAATTTAAAATATTTCAAGATAGTTCATTTCCCAATATTTCTGTGATATTGATTTTTAAATAATATTTATTTTTCATGAGGGATGATTATAGAAATAATTGTAATATGCATTTTATATACTACATATTACATAGATGATCATTAAGGAATATATAGATACATATGCCATAAATGAAGCATAAAAAATTAACATTCACTTTATTTCTTATATGGATATTTACATGAAAAATGACACTTGTGATAAAGAATCAACATAAACATCAAACTTCAGAAGGGAAGCATGCTAGCTGATGGAGGTGTGCACACAAATAACTATATACGTATAATGTCACAATGATATTGGAACCAGTACAGAGGATTAATGATCAGACCATAAATTTTTGCATTTTTTTTGTCTGATAGTTTGTTTTTTCTTTTTTAATTTGATTATTGTCTTCAGTGTTTGCTGACTATAGATGAGAACAATTTGGAATATTCAAAATCTCCAAACTGAGCATATTGTGTTTCCTTTTTTGCAGCTCATTTTTCTCATTAGAAATATGTCTCATGGCTGTCTAGAATGGTTTCTAGATGTTTCATCTTTTACTCTGGCTGAAAAGTATGCTGTTATCTGAGTGGGGAATAGTAATTTAACATATCTAATAATGTTTTCAAATAACACTATTTCAAGTCATCCATGAATACAAACAGATGTTTTAATTATCAAGTTGTAATTTTATTTTTTCTGGCTCATGAGCACTCTACATCAAGGACATAGAAAAATATGTTTTTGTACTTGTACAATGTCAAATTTTACTGTAAAATAACTAACCCACAAGGCATTGTGGTTTCTATGCTAACAATTTGCCAATGGATCATTGTTTTTATGATAGACATGGATTAGGCAAACACATTTTTTAAATAAATTATAATCTTAATTACTAATATTAAGTTTCAGATCACATTTTATATACCTCAAAAATAAAGGTATCAATATATGTAATTATGAATAGATTACAGAAGGGTTACAAAAAAAGATTCAAGTCAGTTTAAGGAACTTGGCAGTGGGATGAGAATCAAAGGATGTAATGATGTAGAGATGTGGAGAGTGTCTGTGTAAAGGAGATAACTCATAAGGCAGAGGTCTCACAGTAATGCTGTTATAGAGTGAAATTTGTACAGAGTCTCAGAAATCATACTTCAGAAATGAGGTTATAGAACATAGAGGTTGTAGATACAAAGGGCATTACTGGCTCAGAAAGAAAATCAGGACATATGAACTGCAGCTCCTGGTAGACAAATAGACTGATGAACAGATGCCTGTTGGCTAGCCTAAATTAAGAGTAGAGACAGATTCCTCTGTTGAGAATTCTCTGTTTAGTGATGTACCCACTTTTAATTGGGTTATTTGGGTTGTTAGTTTCTAACTTCCTAAGTTCTTTCTTAGTTTTGGACATTAGTCCTCTGTCAGGTATAGGGTGTGAAGATCCTGAGTTCTTTTAGCTAGGCTGCCTTGTCCAGCAACAGTGGGAGAGAAAGTGTCTAGCCTCACAGAAACATGAAATGCCAGGGTAGGAACTATACCCAGGGGCTCCCACCCACTCAGAAGAGAATGGGAATAGATGATAGGGGAAGGTTTGTAGGTGGAGGTGACTGGCATGATAGTAGTAAGTGTAATGTAAAGGGAAATGAAAAAACTAAAATGAAATTTTTACAGAAGGGTAAGAAAGAAAAAGGAGAAAGTGAAAAAGAAAGAGAAAGAAAAAAGAAAGAGGAACAAAAAGGAGAGTAAAGGAGAGAAAAGAAAAGAAAAGAAAAGAAAAGAAAAGAAAAGAAAAGAAAAGAAAAGAAAAGAAAGAAAAGAGAGAAGAAGAGAAAAAAGACAGAGCCCAGTTGATGTCCATAGGGCAGCTGAAATTTTTCCACCAATTGGGTCCTTGCCACATTTACTACGTTGTCATAGATTGATGGTCTGTTGAAAGTGGAATGCTAGATATTCCCCTATTTATAATTCCAGGTAAAAGAACAGTTTCCCAATAGATTTTGAAGCCTCATAACCTTAATGATTTTCATATTCCCATGTGCTCATGGGGTTCAAATGCATTGACAGGTTGAAGGGTGGTGTCATACTTTTAGAAATAAGTGATTTATCAGTTTGATATATGTGAGAGATATTGGGTAACTGATTGTGTTTATGCCTACCAAATCATAAATTCATCTGGCATCCTCTATGTGTAGGCAAATACTGATTGTACATCTTAACATTCAGCATACATGTGATGAGGTATGTGAAAATATACCCTCAGAATTTGTATTATTTTTAAAATAACTTAAAATATTGAAGGTTTATTAACAATTAAGTTATCAACCATGGTATTATAACAAATTTATTTTTGCAAATAATGCATTAAAGTTCAACTTATGAATGGAAATACATAGTATTTATAACAGTTTGACTTTTATCAAGGTGACAAGTGATAGCTAGTACTGCTGGTATAGCTTTATTCATCACAGAAGTAGGTTTCTGACATTTTCAAATTTCACTTTGTCTTCTTAGATTTACAGTTCATTATAAATTCTTTAATTATTTGTTCATTTCTTTATTCAACTTTAACTCTGGGTGTATTCAACAACTCTGTCTCCACCCCACACCAATGCTCTCTCTGTCCACTCTACCCATAATGTTACCTAAAATTTCAAATTATATTTCAAAATTATAAAAAGACAATATATGTTTATCTATTCCACATGTACATTACATATCTTTAAATTTGATACTATATTCATTCTATAATTATTTTCTATTTGGAGGATTGAGCTTAGGCCCTTACATATATTAGGCAAGCAGAGTATCTTTAAGAGTTAACCATTAAAAAAGTAAAAAAATAAAAATAAAAATAAATAGATAACCAGTAATTTCTAAAAGTTCTACAGTTACTAATGATAGGATTTCTTACTTTGTGTTTTTAAAAACGTTCCTACTGTTGTTCCTCCTATAGGGTTGCAGGCCCCTTTAGCTCTTTGGGTAATTTCTCTAGCTTCTTCAGGATGGCCTAGTCAGCCATCAATGGGAGGAGAGGCCCTTGGTCTTGTGAAGATCATATACCCCAATACAGGGGTATGCCATGGCCAGGAAGCTGGAATGGGTGGGTTGGGGAGCAGGGCAGGGGGAGGGTATAGGGGGCTTTGGGGATAGGATTTGAAATGTGAATGAAGAAAATATATAAGAAAAAAAAAAAGAAATATAAAAAAAGTTCCTACTGGCAAAATAATAAAAATAATTTTACTGAAAAATAAACACATTGGAAGGATTCCACTAAGCCATAGCTAGATGGGCATCTCCAGGTCTTGTTTCAAGTACTGTCTAGAATTTCAACAATTAACTTTAGTTTGAAACAGGAGATGACAATAGTAGAGTCTATATTTCTTTAATGTTTATTAGTGCTAAGGATTGATTCTATTGCAGAAATTCTATAATTCATTTCAATATCAGTGAGCAATTATTAGTTTGAATAGATTTCTGTGTGTTCTATTTATTATTTTCCAAAATGTTTCTTATATTTTATAATGCCCTTGTGAAATAACCAGTGGATAACAGCAGTTGCTCTGTTTCTACTTCATATATAATATAAACTGGCAACATCTCTTCCTTTCTAATGTTTGAAGTGCTGTCATTTTAACGAGGATATAAACTGTCAAGAATCTGAGTGTGTTATTTAATGGAAGTGTATAGCAATAGCTACTTCGAACTACAAAAGTATTTTCAGAAATTACTGACCAAATTTCCTACCTCAATAGTATAGCAAGCACAAAAAATGCCATGTCAACAGACCAAAAATGTTTAATTGATTCAAAAATAGGCAGCATATTGCTGCTTCCCTTGAAATGGAAGTCTGAATCACAAAAGAAAACCAGACTGCCATCACCTTTCCTTGATCTAAATGATCCTGGAAGCAGATATATATGAGCAGACACCTTTTACAGCATCATGCCAAGAAGGTTAACTTCTTTTTATGCTTCAAAGTCACTCTCACATCAGAGGGACCATCATGCCTAAATTGGAAAGGCCACATCTTCTTGGTTTAGCTGCTATGGTCTGATTAATAGACAAAGTAAAGATAAATTTGTTGTTGGTGCTGCTGTTACATCTAACAATTTATGGGTTGTAATATTACATTTTCTGTAGTCATAGAATCATCTGTATTCATTTCATCCATATAAATTTAATATTTAAATAAAAGTATGAATAAAATCAGAAGAATACACAGTTACATATAAACATTTAAAGTGGGAGTGAGTGGGCAGGGGAGCAGGGTGTGGGAGGGTATAGGGGACATTCGGGATAGCATTTGAAATGTAAATGAAGAAAATATCTAATAAAATAATTTTAAAAACATATTGAAAAGAAAATAAAAGTATTATGTGATTACAGCACATAAAATTATAAAAGCACTTATATGTCTCATACTGCCTGTTTTGGAAAGGAATGAAAAGAGAGATCATCCATCTTTTTATTCAGATAATATTGTTATGAAAAAAATACCTGTAAAGTTTTATCACTGTTTATTTATGGGTTCTTCAATTGAGAAATTGCAACTTGAAAGGATTACAACTTTCCAGGAAAACTCTCTACCTTCAGACAATTTGATCTTTCAAGCAAGGACATAAAGCCACTGTAATAGACTGAGTGACCCTGAGAGGAACTGTTTAAATTCAATGGAAAGAATGATGGTGAATCCTAACTTTGGTGTATGTTACTACTGTTATCCTCAAACATGTTTGGAAAGAATGTTTTCTTTCCTCCTTGCCTAATACTACGTATGTGTATGTGCTTATTTTCTACCAGCTTTTCGAGCAGCCTCTATCATTAATATATTTTTTAATATCCCTGAATAATAATGTGTGAATAATGTTCCTGGAAAAAGCCACACTGGATGCTGAATGTTCTGAAAGTTTTTTGTTTTGTTTTAGATTTAGTTCTTTTTATTCTTTAATCCCTTTTTATAGTCCAGAATTCATCCCCCTCTCGTTCTGCCCTCCCAACTGCTATCCATCCTATACTTCCTCCCCTCATCCTCCATCTCCAAAAGGATGTCCCCACACCATCACTCCCACCAAGGGACTCCATTCTCTTGAGGGTTAGGTGCTTCTTCTCTCACTGAGGTGAAGACAGGCAGTCCTCTGCTGCATATGGGTCAGTGATCTCATATCAGCTGATATATGCTGCCTGGTTGGTGCCTAAGAGATCTTGGGGATTCAAGTCAGTTGAGACTGATGGTCTTCTAGTGTAGCTTCCCTCCTCCTCAGTTTCTTCCAGCTGACAGTTCCCCCAAAGTCGTCCCCAACTTCCCTCTGTTGATTGGGTGCTAGTATCTGCATCTGAATCAGCTGCTTCTTGGGCCTCTCCAAAGGCAGCCATGCTAAACTCCTGTCTGTAATGATACCACAGCATCAGTAACGGTGTTAAGGCCCCTCCCCTAGATCTGGATCCCAATTTGGGCAAGTTTTATTAACTAACTTTTTTTAAAATTTATTATATGTAAGTACACTGTAGCTGTCTTCAGACACTCCAGAAGAGGAAATCAGATCTTGTTAAGGATGGTTGTGAGCCACCATGTGGTTGCTGGGATTTGAACTCTGCACCTTTGGAAGAGCAGTCGGGTGCTCTTACCCACTGAGCCATCTCACCAGCCCATTAACTAACTTTAATGTGTGCAGAAAATTTGGAATTTTGTCCGAGGTAAATTATTTTAGGAACCCATTCACCTTATTAGCTATTCATTGTCAACCTTTGTAAATTACCTAACATCTCTGTGATCATTAGAAAAATAACTGGCAATGTAGGGCAAGACTCTAGATTCCATCAACCAAGACTAAAATCAGACAGATTGTGTCAAAGACCTATTCCAGAGACCTCTACCCTTTGCTTTGATCAACCTACCTATTAATCATAATAACGTATTTCTACACACATTAAAGTTGCACTTTTATCTAGAGAGAAACCCAAATGCATGGGTGCCTGTATCACAGGAAATATTTTTCATTACTTTGACTCTAGGCTGCCCCATGACTGGTTTGTTCCTACCTAGATGAAAATACTCTTAAAAGAAATTTTGACAAAGAACATTATGAGGAATAACTTAGTCAGGTGAGACAAAGAGGGGATAACAAAAAAATGAATAGACAAATAAAATTACAATACTAACAACTGAACAACAACAAGCAACTGAAATGATAGTTTATTTCACAGATGCCCAGAGAGAAGAAAGATCTCTAGCTGACAGGACCTTAAATCAGATGCTCAATGAGGAGTTGAAGAACAAGATGGCAAAATTTGGAAAAAATATGCTGAATCTTGATTGGTGTCCAGCACATTTTGAAAGCAGTTCTCTAGGGTGAGTCTTGATTTTTAAATTTGTATTCAATAGGCACATAATCCATGGTGTTTTTCTGTGAAGAAAAGTGGGTATTTTAGGAAATATGCACAGGCTTTGAGGGCATCAATTGATAGACTCAAGAACAACAGATCTACTTGATCCTTAGGGATGTGGCTAATGTGACTGATAGATTGACAGATATCTACATATTGATTAAGAAGAAGAGATAGAACTTGAATTCTGTGTCAAAATAAACACAGTTATGTTTCTGGTGATAAAATATTGATTGTGCTCCAAGGGAATTTTAAGGAAAAACAAAATGATTCAGTCCAAAGGCATGGAAATAATAAAAATGAATTTTACATAAATCACTTCAGAATGAATATATGGATGACTTCTTGGATAAGTTTCAGAAAATTGTATTTATACCAGATACCCAGTATTGATAACATATTCAAAAATTAAAATTAAAGAATAATTCACTTAAATACTTTGTAATATTTTTATTAGTAAAATAAACAGTAATTTATTAATATTCTTAACTTACAGATAATTTCTTATTCTAAGTAAGAATTCAAATTTCACAGTTTTCTCTCAATTTAATTTCCCTCAGTGCAGTTACATATGTGTGATAACTGCAAGATATATAATTAAATAATTAAATTAAATACATATTTAAATTTAGATGAGCAACTTTTTATAATGAAACAAAATTCTACTTTATATTTAATTTTAATATCTTAATTTTATTTAACATTTCCAAAACTGAGCTTTAAAATAGCAATACTTTTCAAACAACTGTAGAAAAATGCAATATGTACTTTCCCTCACTTATAACACTAAAAATAATCGACTACTTTTAACAAATATATTTGAAAATATTTACTCACATTCTAGTCAATCCAGGTTAATATCAGTGAATTTAATGCTTTGGTTTCTTTAGAGGTTGAACTATAATGATTATTTGACCTCATACATTCTCCACTTTGGAAAATAGGAATGCAAAATTACAGGAGACAAAAGTGATTTCATTTAACACTTTTACAAAATTATTTGGAATTCACATTTATTGACTTCCCTTTGATTCTTTTATCCTGTTGAGTCTTAAACAATTCTATTCATTTAATACCTTGTATCTGACATTTCCTTGAGTTACACTTGAAGACTAATGCGTGACTCTACATTTCCTAACAGGAGGAGAGACTGGCTTCATTTCAGGAGCTTCACACATATCATAATTTCTCCAGCTGAGCTCTATTTCCTATAGGCTCCTAAGTTATTTCTATATTATGTAAAGTATAGCATGAATCAAAGGTGACAGATGCCATTTGGAGACTTTTTTATCATTCACCCTGTCAATTGTAAGGACACTGGAGTAAAAATGAGATTTCAGAGGAGAAACTGAAGATATGCTTTTGACTCACTTCTGAGCCATTCTATTACATGCTTGTTCTATCCCACAGGGGGGCTCTTCAGAGGCAAGTATAAAATGCATTAGTCAGGTTTCCTCTCATCGAATAGTATCTGTGCATTTGTGATTTGGAATTATAGTAGAAGTGTCTCTTGAAAATTGAGTTATATCTTATAAGGACCAAAAATATCTCCCATTAGAAACACATCAAGCATTTGCTCTTTATCTATGGCTAAACATATTTTCTAATGCATTTGGTTTGAATAGATGTTTTTAGCCAGGAGGAAGCATCTTCTGATGTGTTTGAGACAAATAGTTAAGAAGGAAATAATTTTCTCCAAAGCAATGTAACAAATTAAATTGAAATGGTACTTCTATTCAAATTTTAAATATGACATTTAAAAGCAGAATATTGAGAGAAAAGCATGTTTTAAAATGATTTATTTATCAATAACCCATCCAGATTAACATATGATTGCATTTATAAATACATGTGAAATATATGTGACAAATATGTCATCTAAAATCTGCATCAATATTTGTTTAATAATTTTAATCTATATCAATATAGATATATAATTTTTGTGTGATATCTGTGCCTAGAACATATCTCTAATTGTATGTGTATTTGTACATGTGTGTCTGTGTAATTGAATATAAATTCTTTCTTGGACTGGTAGAATTAAAACTTAAATAGTGATTATGCAAATGGTGGTTTTATTCATGTGTAATTTCTATATAAAGCAGAAAAATATTTTATTGTATAATTTTATGTATAAAAGAAGGTAAAACAAATGTAAATGCCAATAAATAATCTATAGAAGTATAAAGATCCTAGAGCTGAAGAATGAAAGATGGAGTTAATCAAAAGCATCCACAAAATGAATCTTGTTTCACTTGCAGTAAATCTCCCTTCTGTGGAAGTAGAAGGGGATTTCATACATACTAAAGTAGTGTAAAACAGTCAACATCTCACTTTTCATTTGCTTTATGAGCCGCACAATTAACTTACAAGTATCCTTGTTTAACTACTGGAATTTTGTCATTTTGGATTGTGCAAAAAACAGTCACCACAATTATCTTACATTAAAGACTTCGACGTCAGTGACTTTTCCTGGGTGATGTTTCTTGGTGTCAGTAGATTCATTCGTGCTGGGAAATTGCATAATCCAGAAGAATAGGCTGCTACATGGTCATTGTCTAGAGCAGGAAATAACGACCAATGTTTTTTTTTATTATTTATATATTTATTGATTTATGTATTTATTTATTTATTTTCAATTGGATACTTTATTTATTTATATTTCAAATGTTATTGCCTTTCCCAGTTGGTTTCCCCTCTGAAAATCACCTATCCTATCTCCCCTCCACCTCCTTCTATGAGGATGCTCACCACCAGTCTAAGAAAGTGTATGTTTGCTGATAATACAGATAGTTACTTAAAATTAAACAGGAATGCACTTTTTAAAGTGGATCCTATTGGACTTGAGAGGTAGTCTGCTCTCATTTAGTAAATAGATCACTTGTTCATAAATGCTGGAGAGCTTCATGGTTAGTTCAAAGACCTTCAAGCCTTTATGTCATTACCCATGTCATGCAGAGAAAGGAAACCCTTATTGACCCCTGCTTTCTACCAATGAGCCTGTACAGCCATTGAAGGGAACATATGAGTTTCACATACTGGATCACCACAGTCTGTGGTGAAGATGAAATAGGCATGATAAAGAACAATTTTTCAGAATTTATATTTGAATTCATACATACCATACTATTTTAGAGTTTACAGAATAAAAGAATAGAAATGAAAAATACCAAAGGCAATGAGAAACAAACAGATGAAAAGATAAACAAAGATAAGGACTACTTCAATGTTATTCTTAGAATTCTATTTAAAGAGCTTTATACAAAGTGAAAAAAAAAAAGCCTCTTCCTTTCTGCTGGGGCAGACTCCTAGCTGCTCGGTTCTTGTGAATACTCCATATCCTGACCCATCCACTCAGAGTAGTTGACACCATATCCTGAGTCATCCCAGAAGATCCTCTGCATTCAGAGCAGTCAGGAAACTTACACAACAGCCTGAGACATCCCAGGAGATATGCTGCACACAGGGCAAGAGAGCAACTGATTGCCAGCTTGTCTGCTCCCCTGAAAACATCACAGTTTGAAAGCATGCAGGCCAACTGACCCAACAGACTGAAAGCCTCTCTGGATTTCTACTACACACAGGGAAACAGAAACCACAGTCCACAGCTGCCCCCCCCCCAACATCTTTACAAAGGAAAAAAGCTTGACTGCTCCATTGAAGTACCAATAGTCTAAAGGCCTCCTAGGAGATCTACTGCAGCCAGGGCAACAGATCAGCATCTTCTCTGCCCCTCTGAAGAGCCTCCAGTTGGAAGGCACACAGGTGGTCTGCTACAGTCAGCCAGGGCTGCAGGCCTACTAGGAGATCTGAAGCAAACTAGGGACAAAAGAGGCATACTCCAGACAGAGTTATCCAGATCAACCAGAAGTTATCAAGCAAGATGAAGGACACTTCAGATTCATCAAGGGGAAAATCTACCAAGAGAAAGATTCAATTCTGAACATCTATAACCCAAATGCAAGGACACCCAGTTTCATAAAAGAAACTACTGAAGCTCAAATCATGCCACAGGCAGACCCAGTGGGAGTCCCTCAACCCAGGGAAAATAAGGTTTCCAGTACTCAGGTAGGCAAGGAGTCAGTGAGTGACAGAAAGACACAAGAGAGTGTTGAATCTGAGTGTAATCTCTCAAAGTGAGCGTCAGACTTATATAGTCATTACAGAAGAAACAAGGAAGCTAGGTGATATGTCAGCCAAGATACAATGAGGTCATCCAGTGCATAATGATTCTTTACACAAAACAGAAAAATGCTTACATAAAAGCAGCAGGAACCAGGCAGTGATTACAACTGAGATAAAATCAGCCCTATCTAAAGTCAGCTTATTCTTAAAAGTCAGGTGCGAAGGCTTCACACTCTAGCCACAATTCTAGTCTATTGTATAACCCACCAACTAGGACCAAGTGTCCCTTAGTAAACACTTAATTATACTATACTTCTGGGCTTTGTGAAAGTATTGCCAGGGAAGTTCCGTTCTTGCTAGCCTTCCCATGAATAACACAATAATCTAGTTCCTGCTTAAACCACAACCCACCTTCTTCCTAGACCATTGTAAATTCCTGCATATTATTCTAAGTATTTGTGGGGGATCTCCATTTATTAGAGGAGCCCACCAATTTTCTTCTATTTTGTAATGTAGTCTGCCATACATGACTGCAATGAGAATTCAAAGTTTGCTTTGTAGAACTTGCCCTGAGAATTTTAACTTTTATCCAGTAAACTGCAATGCCTTGTTTCTTTCACTTTCTCTCTTTTAATACTGGATGCATTTAGTCTGAATAAGTAATATTCTTACAAAATTCCAAGCCCAAGGTCAGCTCAATGATTGGCTAGGATGTTAGGACACTGGTGGAGGCCAGGAAACAATGTTCAATAACTTGGCTATTTGTCAAATCACTCATTGAGGGCACTTCTATACCTATAATAAAACAATACTGAAAGAAAGCACACAACACCCTCTGCCGACTATCGCAAGGACAAATCTGAACCACATCCCTATTACAGGACGCCAAGGACTTCAGGAGACCAGTTTCCATGAAACGTTTTGCCTCAGGACTGCAGCCAAGCTTTTGGGCTTGTCATGCAGACTCCACTGGAGTGAGTGTGGCAAAATCGCAGATTGAACCACACAATATTAGTTAGAGACTTCAACACCACACTCTCAAGTCATTGAAACAGAAACTAAACAGAGATATAGTGAAACTAATACAAGTTAAGAACTAAATGACTTAAGAGATATCTACAGAACATTTCACCCTAAACCAAAAGGATATACCTTCTTCTCAGCACCTCATGGTACCTTCTCCAAAACTGGCTATATAATTGGTCACAAAACAACCCTCAACAGATACAAGAAGATTGAAATAATCTCATGTATCCTATCAGATCACCATAGCCTAAATCTGGTCTTCAATAACAGCAAAAATAATAGAAAGCCCACATACATGTGGAAGCTGAACAACTCTCTACTCAATGGTAAGTTGGTGAGGAAGAAATAAAAAAAGAAATTAAAGACTTCCTGGAATTTAATGAAAATGTTGACACAGCATACCCAAAATTATGGGACACAATTAAAGCAGTGCTAAGAGGAAAATCCATAGCACTATGTGCCTTGGTAAAGAAACTGGAGAGATTTTACACTGACAACAGCGTACCTGAGAGCTCTAGAATAAAAAAGAAGCAAACTCACATAAGAGGAGCAGACTGCAGGAAACAGTCAAACTCAGCGCTGAAATCCACCAAATGGAAATAGAGAACAGTACAAAGAATCAAAAAACCCAAAAGCTGTTTTTTGAGAGAATCAATAAGATAGATAAACCCTTAGCCATACTAACTAAAAGGCCCAGAGGCAGTATCTAAATAAGCAAAACCAGAAATGAAAAGGGAGACATAACAACAGAAATGGAGAAAGTTCAAACAATCATCAGATCCTACTATAAAAGCCTATACTCAAGAAAACTGAAAAATCTAGGTGAAATGGATGGTTTTCTACACAGATAACATATACTAAAGTTAAATCAAGAGCAGGTAAATTATCTAAACAGGCACAATGCAATAGAAGTCATTAAAAACCTCCCAACCAAAAAAAAAAAAAAAAAGCCCAGGGCCAAATGGATTTAGAGCAGAATTCTACCCAACTGGATTTAGAGCAGAATTCTACCAGAATTTCAAGGAAGACTAGATACCAATATTCCTCAAACTCATTGGCACAGGGGAGAAATTACCTAAACAGAACACCAATGGCTGAGGCTCTAAGATCAACCATAGATAAATGAGAAATTATGAAACTGAAAAGCTTCTGTAAGGCAAAAGACATAGTCAATAGGACAAATTGGCAATCTACATATTGGGGGAAAAAATCTTCACCAACCCCACATACAATAGAGGACTAACATTCAAAATACATAAAGAACTCAAGAAGCTAACCTCTGAAAAACCAAACAACCCAATCAAAAAATGGAGTACAGAACTAAACATAGCATTCACAATAGAGGAATTTTGAATGGCCTAGAAGCCCTTAAACAAATGTTCAAAGTCCTTAATCATCAGGGAAATGCAAATCAAAATGATCCTGAGATTCCACCTTATACTAATCAGAATGGCTAATATTTAAAAGAAAAAAAAAAAACAAAACCTCAGCTGACAGCACATGTTGGTAAGAATGTGGAGAAAGAAGAATACTCCTCCATTGCTGGTGGGATTGGAAATTGGTACCACCACTCTTGAAATTATTCTAAAGTTTCCTCAGGAAATTGGAAATAGATCTACCTGAAGATCCAGCTTTACCACTCTTGGCCATACATCCAAAAGATGCCCCACACCATGCTACAGGAGCATGTGCTCCACTATGTTCAAGATAGCCTTATTTGTGATAGCCAGAAGCTGGGATCAATTCATATATACCACAAAAGATGAATGGATGGAGAAAATGTGGTTCATTTATACAATGGAATAGTATTCAGCTACTAAGAATGAGAACATCATGAGTTTTTGAGGCAAATGAACGGAAATACAAAATATCCTGAGTGAGATAACTCAGACCCAAAATGACATGCATGATAGTACTAACAATTGAATATTGAAAAAAAAACAAAAGTACAAAATTCCCAGGATAAAATCTACAGAATTCTAGAAGGTTAACAAGCTGAAGTGCCCAAGTGAAAAAGCTTCAGTACTACTTTGGAGAAAGGAGAAAGTAATCATGGGGGCAGAAGGAGGCTTCGAAGTACATGGGTTGGAGAGGAGATGGGGAAGGGAAAATGGGAATATGATCAGGTATTGGGAGAGGAAACAGGTATAAATCCCTGAGGGCCAGGAGAATGAATGAGAATAGGCCACCATTGGAGACAAAAGGTTGGGGGACACTCTAGAATGTACCAGAGACCTGGGAGGTGAGAGACTCTCACGAATCAAAAGGAAGAACCTTACAAGAAATGAGAGAACTTATAGAGTCCACCACCATTAGAAACACAGGGCATCAAGTGGAAGAATAGGGTTGCCATTCTACAGTCAAAAACTCTGACCCATAATTGTTCCTGTTGTAAAGAACTCCAGGATCAAACATGGATAAGAAACTTAGGGAAAGGAGGTCCAGTGACAAGCCAAATTGGGATCCAGCTCAAGAGGAGGCTCCAACACTTGACACTATTACTGATGCAATGGTGTGCTTACAGACAGGAGCTTAGCATGGCTGTACTCTGAGAGGTCCTACAAGCAGCTGATTGAGGCAAAAGCAGATACTTACAGCCAATCTATTTGGAAACCCCTGTTGTTGAATTAGGGAAAGGCTGGAAGAAATTGTGGAAGAGGGTGACCCCATAAGAATATCTGCAGTCCAGTTTTCTGAGGACCCGCCAGACTGATTTCCAGAGTGGTTGTAAAAGCTTGCAATCCCACCAAAAATGTAGGAGTGTTCATTTTTCTCCACAGCCTAGCCAGCATCTGCTGTCACCTGAATTTTTGATCTTAGCCATTCTGACTGGTGTGAGGTAGAATCTCAAGGTTGTTCTGATTTGCACTTCCCTAATAATAAAGGATGTTGAACATTTTTTGAGATGTTTCTCAGCCATTCGATATTCCCCAATTGAGAATTCATTGTTTAGTTCTGTGCCCGATTTTTTAAATGGTGTTATTTGGTTTTCTGGAGTCTGTCTTCTTGAGTACTTTATATATATTGGATATTAGTCCCCTATCTGATTTAGGATTGGTAAAGATCCTTTCTCAAACTGTTGGTGGCCTTTTTGTCTAATTGACAGTGTCTTGCCTTACAGAAGCTTTGCAATTTTATGAGATCCCATTTGTCAATTCTCGATCTTAAAGCACAAGCCATTGCAGTTCTTTTCAGGAATTTTTTTCCCCTGTGCCCATATCTTTGAGGCTTTTCCCCACTTCCTCCTCTATACTACCAGAGGATCCAGCAATACCTCTCCTGGGCATATATCCAGAAAATATGGATAAAAGAACACATGCTCCACTATGTTCATAGCAGCCTTATTTATAATAGCCAGAAGCTGGAAAATAACCCAGATGTCCCTCAGCAGAGGAATGGATACAGAAACTGTGGTACATTTACACAATGAAATACTACTCAGCTATTAAAAACAATGAATTTATGAAATTCCTCTGCAAATGGATGGATCAGGAGGGTATCATCCTCAGTGAGGTAACCCAATCACAAAAGAACTCACATGATATGAACTCACCGATAAGTGGATATTAGCCCAGAAACATAGAATACCCAAGATACAATTTGTAAAGCACATGAAACTCAATAAGAGTGAAGACCAAAATGTCGACATTTTGCCCCTTCTTAGAATTGGGAACAAACACCCATGGAAGGAGTTACAGAGACAAAGTTTGGAGCTGAGACTAAAGGATGGACCATCCAGAAACTGCCCCACCCAGGGGTCCATCCCATACCTAGCCACCAAACGCAGACTCTACTGCATACACCAGCAAGACTTTGCTGAAAGGACCCTAATATAACTATCTCTTGTGAGGCTATGCCAGTGCCTGGCAAACAAAGAAGTGGAGGCTCACAGTCAGCTATTGGATGGAACACAGGGCCCCCAAAAGAAGAGCTAGAGAAAGTACCCAAGATGCTGAAGAGGTCTGCAACCCTATAGGTGGAACAACAATATGAACTAACCAGTACCCCCTGAGCTCGTGTCTCTAGCTGCATATGTAGCAGAAGATGGCCTAATCAGCCATCATTGGGAAGAGAGGCCCCTTGGTCTTGCAAACTTTATATGCCCCAGTACAGGGGAAAACCAGGGCCAAGAAGTGGGAGTGGGTGGGTAAGGGAGCAGGTGGGGGATGGTATAGGGGACCTTGGGGATAGCATTTGAAATGTAAATGAAGTAAATACTAAAAATACTATAAAAATTGGAAAAAAAGAAAATATCTAATAAAAATAATAAACATAGTAACAAGGAATGGAGTAACAAGTGAACACATATATTAAACAAACCAATCAACCTGAGTTCTGCCTTCACTCTCAGGGACTAGCTGCTAAAAAGAAAAGAAAAGAAAAAAAAAAAAAAGAAAGAAGAAAAGTAAATAAAGTAGGAGAAAAAGAAAAAGGAAACTTTCTCAATAAATGATAAGTTGTATGGCTGATGTGTGTAGATGACTTAGGGGTTGCATTTTATAAAATAAACTATTTGCACATAAACTTGATCTTTTAGAAAATGTTTTGTACATGCTCATCTTCTCACACATACACCAAACCCCTTTTTTACAAAATCATACACGGTATAGGATTAATGTGTAGCTTAGTGATAGCAGAACACAATCAATTCTGCAGTGATGTGACCCTGGATTAATGATTTTACTGAAATGGTTAGAAGACAGAAATAAATATAGAAAGGGTGGACCTCCATGAGGCTCTGTTTTGAGAGCAGTTTATAAATTACACTCTCCATGATATCAAATATATACATAGTAAAATGGTTCTCCCATTTTAGTAAATACCTAATAAAAATTGAAAAAAAAAAAAAAAAAGAGTACCTGCAGTCTCAACTAACCTGGGCTGATATAACTTCAGCCACCCATCAGGCAGCAGAAGCTGGCTTTTAAGAGGCCCCTGATATATATATATATATAGCAGAGGACTACCTGCTCTGGCCTCAGTAAGAGAAAATGCACCTAACCCTGCAGAAACTTGAGTCCTGGTGAATCAGGTGGCGTGGCAGAATTGGGGTGGGCATCCTCTTAGTGATGTGAGAGTAGAAACGGAATGATGAACTGTTAAAGAGCAGAACAGGAAGGGGATAAAGAATGCACTGTAAAAATATATTAAATACAATTAAAATAAAAGTTAGCTCTTATTGAAAATGATAACTGATTAAAAATATGAAATTGAACTTAACAAAAACATAGTTCTATACATAATGGATTTTTGTTTACAGATTATAAGCCTAACCTGCATTATACACAGCATGACCAAAGCTCTGTTTTTACAATGACTGGGGAAGAACATTACTCTGGTTGTAATTAGAAAAACAAGCCCAAGCAAACAAAAAGCAAGACAATAGATATAGTTGTATTTTTTTTAAATTAGGTATTTTCTATATTTACATTTCAAATGTTATTCCCTTTCCTAGTTTTCCTCCGAAAATCCCCTAACCTCTCTCCCCTCCCCCTGCTCCCCAACCTACCCAATCTTGTTCCTGGCCCAGGCATCCCCCTATACTGGGGAATAGAACCTTCAAAGGACAAATGGCCTCTCTTCCCACTGGTGATCAACTAGGCCATCCTCAGCTACATATGCAGCTAGAGCTGCAAGTCCCTCCTTGTGTTTTCTTTGATTATGGTTTAGTCCCAGGGAGCTCTTGAGTTACTGATTAGTTCATTTTGTTGTTCCTCCTAGGGAGCTGCAGACCCCTTCAGCTCCTTGGGTACTTTCTCTAGCTGCTTCATTCGGGGACCTGTGCTCCCTCTAATGGATGACTGTGAGCATCCACTTCTGTATTAGTCAGGCACTAGCAGAGCCTCTCAGGAGACAGCTATATCAGGCTCCTGTCAGCAAAATCTTGTTGGCATCTACAATAGTGTCTGGGTTTGGTGGTTGTTTATGAGATGGATCCCCAGGTGGGGAAGTCTCTGGATGGTCCTTCCTTCAGTCTCTGCTCCTTCCATGGGTATTTTGTTCCCCCTTCTAAGACGGATCAAAGTGTCCAAACTTTGTTCTTCCTTCTTCTTTAGTTTCATGTGTTTTGCAAATTGTATCTTGGGTATTCTGTTTCTGGACTAATATCCACTTATCAGTGAGTGTATATCATGTGTGTAATTTTGTGATTGGGTTACCTCACTTAGGATGATATCTTCCAGATTCATCCATTTGTCTAGTAATTTCATGAATCCAATTTTTTAATAGATGAATACTAATCCATTCTGTAAATATACCACATTTTCTGTATCCATTCCAATGTTGAGGGACATCTGGGTTCTTTCCAGCTTCTAGATTTTATAAATAAGGCTGCTATGAACATAGAGGAGCATGTGTCCTTATTACAAGTTGGAGCATCTTCTGGGTATATGGCCAAGAGTGTTATTGCTGGATCTTCTGGTAGAATTATGTCCAATTTTCTGAGGAACCGCCAAACTGATTTCCAGAGTGGTTGTACCAGCTTGCAATCCCACCAGCAATGGCAGATATTCTCTACATCCTCCCCAGCATCTACTGTCACCTGAGTTTTTGATCTTAGCCATTGTGACTGGTATGAGGTAGAATCCCAGGGTTGTTTTGATTTGCATTTCACAGATGATCAAGTATATTGTACATTTTTTCAGGTACTTCTCAGTCCTTTGGTATTCCTCAGTTGAGAATTATTTGTTTAGCTCTGTACTCCATTTTAATAGGGTTAACTATGTTGGTTTCTCTATCTATAGTAATTGAGAGTTTTGCTGGGTGGAGTAGCCTGGTTTGGCATTAGTGCTCTCTTAGGTTCTGTATGACATCTGTCCAGGATCTTTTGGTTTTCATAGTCTCTAGTGAGAAGTCTGGTGTAATTCTAATAGGTCTGCCTTTATATGTTACTTGACCTTTTTCCCTTACTGCTTTTAATATTCTTTTATTGTTTTGTGCATTTGGTGTTTTGATTATTATGTGACAGGAGGAATTTATTTTCTGGTCCAATGTGCTTAGAGTTCTGTAGGCTTCTTCTATGTTCATGGGCATCTCTTTCTTTAGGTTGTAGGAGTTTTCATCTATAATTTTGATGAAGATATTTACTGGCCCTTTAATTTGGAAATCTTCCTTCTTGTCAATAACTATTATCCTTAGGTTTGGTCATCTCATTGTGTCCTGGATTTCCTGGCTGTTTGGGGTTAGGATCTTTTTGCATTTTGCATTTTCTTTGATTGTTGTGTCAACGTTTTCTATGGTATCTTCTGCACCTGAGATTCTCTCTTCTNNCTCTTGTATTCTGTTTGTAATGCTTGTATCTATGGCTCCTGACTTCTTTCCTAGGTTTTCTATTTCCAGAGTTGTCTTCCTTTTTGATTTCTTTATTGTTTCTACTTCCATTTTTAGGTCCTGGATGTTTTTGTTCAATTCTTTCATGTGCTTGGCTGTGTTCCCCTGTATTTCTTTAAGGGAGTTATTTATGTTGTTCTTAAAGTCCTCTGTCATCATCATGAGAAGTGACTTTAGATCCATATCTTGCTCTTCTTGTGTGATGTTTTATCCAGGACTTGCTATTGTGGAAGAGTTGGGTTTTGATGCTTTCAACTAATGGTTTCTGTTGCTTCTGTTTTTAAGCTTGCCTCCTGCCATCTGATTATTTCAAGTGTTCCCTGCCTTAGATATATCTGACTGGAGGCTGTCCTTCTTGCATTCCCAGTTGAGCCAGAACTTCTCGGAGTCCAACTTTCTTGGTGATCCTGTTATTCTGGTTGTGTCAGAGTTCTTGGCAATCAAGTTTCCTCTGAGACCAAGCTCCTGCGATACTGGGATGCTGGGATCCTAAGATCCTAGGAGTGTTAGAGTGCCTAGAAATGGTACCTCCTCTGGGGACCATGGGGCTGTCCGCTGAGTTTGAAAACAAGGTAGACCAGAGCAGACCGGAACGAACCCTAGTCACTGGTCTGGTAGTGTTCCTGTGTCTGTCTCTAGCTGGCCCCAGGCTCCCCAAGTTCTTTTAAAACAGATGTTGTCTTCCACTTACCAGTGATCCTAAGATCCTGGAAGTGCTAGGGCACCTTGGGGTTGATAGTCCTCTGGAGACCATGGGTCTGCTGCCCATGGAGTTCAGACCCAAGGTCTTTTTAAAAAAAAAAAAAAAAAAAAAAAAAAACAACCAAATTATTAGTTGATATTTACTTCCTTTATTACACTGACACAGGCACATAGACTGAAATTTTCTAGTGGTTGAGGAAAACTGAGTCTTTTCCATAAGCTTGACGTTTTATCATGGGGGCCTGTACATGGATGATCCTAAGTTTCATGTATATATTTTAAAAATGTTCTAGAAAATATGAGTAAGAATCCATCAACATGTAAGACAGGAAACATTTGGAAAATTTGAAACGCAGACATAAAGGTAGTTGATTAAATGAAATCTAGCTCATTAATTAAAAATTAATATAAATTATTATTAAATGACAATTAAAATATGTAAATAGATGATTAGATTAAAATAAATCAGACAAAATTAGTTGATTATTTGCACAGAATTTGCAGACTCTTTAGTTTAATGCCCTTATTAGGAGAAGCTTCCCTATGCTGTTCTAAATTTGGTTGCAGAGGAGAATATAAGAAAGGGAGATATAAGAGGAGTTTATTTGACAACTTATGTTGCTAATCCAAGTTCAACCACATTAAAGCAATAACAATAACAGCAAAACAATACAAAACAAAACATAATTTCTCCACATATTATCTTTAACATTGATTCATAGTCATCCTACTTGAAAATCCAGCAGAGAAGAATCCTTACTTTGTTGTTGTTTTTGTTGTTTTGTTTTGTTTTTGTTTTTGTTTTTTGAGACTGGGTTTCTCTATATAGCCCTGGCTCACCTTGGAACTTACTCTGTAGACCAATCTGGCCTTGAACTCAGAAATCCACCTGCCTCTGCCTTCCAAGTGCAAATATTTACTTCTACAACACTGGGGTGATGAGTCACTGGTTAGAAGAATTTACCATCATGTTAACATCAGGAAAATGATAATGGAACTCCAGATAATTTTCAAAATAATGAGTAAAATTGTAACTGTATTGCATATTGCCAGTTTTTTTTTTTTTTGGTGTTTCAGTTTCATTTTGATATATTTTTTATTATATATTTGTAAAATATGTGATTCAGGCTGATATCAAGGAGACACTCTATTGGCACCCTGCTCCTTAGTGCTGGTATTGAAACAGTGAACATCTTTCCAAGTTGATTTATATCTTCTTTCATTATGAACATTAATTCACACCATAATTAGACAGAAAATCAAAATGATAAAAAATCCTTACTCTCCCTGTAAATGAACAGTTTTAATTTTTGTCAAAATCACATCATAGACTATATTTGCACAACATGTTTTTCTGTGTTCATTCTCTCTTGTAGTATATGTAGAGATGATATAAATGTATGCTGTTATGTATATACTTGTGATTAAATATGTAACAACTGTATTATCCTATAATTATGTGATCATGCAATTATATGATTTCTAATACATAGCTGTTGTGGATAGCCCTGGAGCTAATTGTATTTGATGCTAATTCTGTTTTCCTGTGAGGGACTGAGAACAAGGAATAAGTCAGCACTCAGGTGATTTCCTGTAAACTTTCTTCCATCTTAATTTACAAATAAAGGCTAGAGCTGGTGGTTGGGAAGAGAAAGAGGGGAAGTTGGATCTAAAGGTTTTAGGAGAGAAAGAAAGAGAGAGAGAAGACTGTCCCGCGCTATCGTCTCGCCAGCAAGAATGCACGCGGACACCAGGATCCTTCTGCAGCACAGCATTTATTGCATCTTGAAGAGGAAGACCACGAGGCCCCGCAAGCGACTCCCTATATAGTCCCCAAGGCTG
>NC_034593.1:38493136-38509956 GCF_900095145.1 Mus pahari
GAGTGAGCTCTAATATGTGTTATAAATACAGGGGATCTCCTGCCAAGAAGGGTAGATTGAATTTGTTGAAAATTTTTGGCAAGTTTGCTGGAAGGCCTAATTAATCCAGCCACTTCAAGAACTTTAACCGCATTAACCACATAGGAAGAATCTGATACAATGTTAAGCGGCCCGGGAAGGCCTCGAGGACCTCCAGCACCACTAAACATTCCACAACTTGGGGTGAGGTTTCATTATATTGTTTNGATACTACCTGATTATTGACCACATAAGCACCTACACCAGTTTTTGACCTGTCTGTATACACTACAGCTCCATCAACAAGTGGTTCCTGAGACATTATGTATGGGAACACAATGGCTTGGCTTAAGGCAAATTGCAGGATAGGGTGTTTTGGATAATGATTATCAATTTGTCCAGCAAAGGAAGTAACTAACACTGCCCAAGC
The DNA here is from genome assembly GCF_900095145.1 of Mus pahari. Taxonomy (NCBI): domain Eukaryota; kingdom Metazoa; phylum Chordata; class Mammalia; order Rodentia; family Muridae; genus Mus; species Mus pahari. Next base: position 38,493,585 of record NC_034593.1, read on the forward strand.
ATTTGAGGTAGCAGCTAATGTTTGAACCTGAATAGCTGTGTATGGCACTATCAAAGTTTTGGGTTCTTTTCCAAAATGAGTAATAGCTGCCTTCAACCCGTGGAGTGCAAGCTGAGCAACCGCATCGGGATACCAGTCAATAATCTTAGCAGGAGATGCATTGGGATGGATCCACAATAAAGGCCCATTTTGCCGCAAGACAGCTGTTGGTAATTGCATAGTTTTGAAAACACATAAATCAAAGGGCTTGGTTTCCTGGTTTGCCACAGTTATAGCAGACCTTGCGATCACCTGTACCTGAGCGCTTTTGGCCCTGTAGGATAGCAGCCGCGAGGCCAGCATTAGTAAGCAGGCCTCCAAGTTCTTGGCAAATTCTCAGCCAATCCTGTAACCCTTTGCTCTTTCTAGGTGTAATAGCTGNTCTGCATTCCTGTGTGGCTTGCTCATAGACCAGTTGTTCCACTAAAGGTATTTCTTGTTCAGGGTCTCCAAAGATCCTGCCTGCTGCCTCTGTCATCCTAGCCATGAAATCTGAGAATGGCTCCTGGGGACCTTGTATAATTTTTGTTAAGTGTCCCCCAGACTCTCCCTTCCTGGAAAGTGCCTTCCATGCTTTAATGGCGGCAGTGGAGATTTGAGCGTATGCTCCCCAGTTGTAATTTGTTTGATTATTGGCATATTGCCCTTGTCCTGTTAGCAGATCAAGTGTCCAATTTCTCTGATCGCCTTCAGCAATGGCATTGACTTTGGCCTGCGCCTGANAGGCGTCATACCACAAGGCTTTCCATTCCATATATTGCTCCATATTAGGGAGCACAGCCTTCACTGTTGTCTGCCAGTCTGCTGGAGTCATGGCCAGTGGGGCAAGCTTTTAGACTTGAGAAATAGTAAAATTGGCACTAACTCCGTAATTACGGACCGACTCGGCAAGTTCCTTAATTTGAATATATTCTACCGGTGCGTGGACACGGCCTCCTTCGGCAGCCTCAAACACCAGAAATGCCTGCCATATCTTTTTCTGCTCATCTCTAGTAAGGAAGGAATCTGAGTAAAATCTTTCCATATAAAGTGGAGGGGTGCTGGGGCCTACAGGCTGGGAAACCACATGGTTTCTGCCTCCCGCTTTCTTCTGTTTTTTTACTCAAGCTATCTGGGTGGTATCTTTCTTCTTCATAGNGAGCTGCCTCATCTTCTAAATCCTCTTCCTCAGAGGGGCTAATCTTGTCTGTTTCTGAACTATCAAGCCCTAAAGCCTCTAACTCCTTTACCGGATAAAGGCTTATCTTTTTCGGGTTTTTTTCCTCCTTTCCCCATTTCTCTCCCAGGGTGTCCTTTCCCTTATCTCTTGCTTCCTTGGATCCAAGGTCCTTTGAAGGGCCTCTTTTCTTAATTGCACCTCTCCTTCTTGAAGCTTCTAATCTTTTACCTCGCTCTGTTTCTGACATGCTGTCCTGTAACTCCTCTAATGCCCCCTGTCCTGCTATTACCATTGAGCAGCATTTCTCATCTTCTAGGCACGATTTCATCAATTTAACCAAAAGAAAAAGAATGAGTGCTGTCAAGACAGTAATGAGGGCTTCCACCACGCCTTCTAACTGGGGAGAGAGATGAGAGAGATCAAGACCAAACATGCCTCTCAGAGCTTACCTTCGTCCTGCAGTTCTGAATCCTCTCCACAGTGGAGGGTCTCCTCGGCACCAGTGATGGTGAGACGTTTTTCCCGGGGTTTTCAGCACCAGTTGTCCCTCGCTATCATCTCACCAGCAAGAACACACGCGGACACCAGGATCCTTCTGCAGCACAGCATTTATTGCATCTTGAAGAGGAAGACCACAAGGCCCCACGAGCGACTCCCTATATAGTCCCCAAGGCTGCATGTCCACGTCTAATTGGTTGCTTACTCATGATCTCACTGTTATGCCTCGGGGCGGGCAAAGACTTGGCGAGAAACCCATTTGCACCTGCGCACATTGGTTGTTTACCCGTAATATGGGCAGTGGCCATTGGTAGCCAGTGCCATCTTGTAATGGCGTTACGTGGCTTCCCACAGAAGACTTTGGAAGAGGAGGAAGAAGGAAAGTGGAGCAGAAGCACCTGGCCTGAAGAAACCTCAAGTTATAAGGGGTCTCTAATAGGGGAAGATGCTAATGTAGTTTTAGATCTACCCAATCTAGGAGCAAAGCATGTATTCATATTAATTGAGTTGTGTTTTCATTGCCCAGGCTTATTTGATTTAGAAATTTACTGCAGCACATATCAATTAATTTTTTGTTAATAAAACACTTATATCTTAATTTTTATAATATGTATTTGTTTTGTGTCAATTGTGTAGTTGTGGGTGTGGATGTTTCTATATAGATGTGTGCAGCATAGTGAAAGTATGAAGATCAGATAATATAACCTGTGTATTTTTTTCTTCCACAATTTGGATTTAAACTGTAGTCTTTGGGCTTTGGAGGCAGGTGCCTTCACCTGCTGAGATATCATATAAATCCCTGAGATACATATTTCTTAACTTTATATATAGATATATTGATACATAAATATCTAGACACAAGAATCATTCTCTGAGATACTTCCAGCCCAACCATTTTTTTATGACTCATACTACTGATTTAGTCCTTTATATTCTCATCTGTGAAACTGCTCTCAAACAAGTTTCTTACCTACCTTTGGTTGATTCTGCAGTTCTTTTGGACCATCACTTATTTAGGTCAATGTGCCTCTTAGAAGTGTGTGATATGCCACATCTCTCATGGCTAACTCACAGGAATATGTAGGTGACTAAATGTATCTTCTCTCTATAATTCAAATTCCACTAAAATAAGCTTCAGCAGTTGCATGAGCATGTGGCCTGAGATTTATGTGTGCTTCCTCTAGTAATTAAGTAATGAAACACATCCATTCTCATTCACTGATGTTAGCTAACACTCATGTTAGCTTTGGCATACCATCATTTCAAACTCTGCTAGATTCATGTGTTAGTACACTTTTCTCTATGTTGGAAGTAGTCAATGGTTCTCTTTATGGTTCTTTTTCCTTTCCTTTGGTATTGAAGAAATGCTAGCACTATAGAATAAATTAGGAAAGGTCTTTTCGTACTTTTAGAAAAGTTTACTATTATTTTTTCACTATGGTGGGGTTGGAACTCATCTGTGGAATTAAACTTCCTTTCAGGGACCTATAATCCCTGTACCCTGCCCCTAAGTTTGGATTGCAGGTGTGAACACTAGTGAATGTTTATTAAACCATCTTGGGTTATGAACACTAATCTATCTACCCCAATTATCACAGAAAAACATTCATTTATTTGTCTTCTTTTTGTTTTCTTAGTTGATGGCATTTGAACTCGAGCTGTTTTAAAATGTGTTCCCACTAGACTAAACGTCTAATCCTGCTGGGAAATTTTCCATCACTAAGTCAATACTTTCCTTCTTTTTGGTTCATTCTTCTGTTTTATTTCTTTTAGAGTCAGTTTTTGCCCATTGGGTTTTTAAAATTTGATTCTGAGATTCTGATGTAATTTTAATTATTTCTCTAATCCCCAATTTACAAACTTCTTCATATACCTCCCCTTGTCTTTCCAGTTTATGTCCTATTTTTCACTAACAATTCTAACATGCATATAGGTATATGTATATTCACTTACATTGCTAAGTATAAATTGTTCAGTCGCTATAACATTACTTTTATGTATGTTTTCAGGGCTTGTCACATGGTGTGTTCTTCCATGGTAAAGACTATCTTGCACTCTTAACATTCCTTAGTCACATATAGTTCCACTGCCAAGCTTCACTGATAGACTTTGGTTGTTGTTTTTTTTTTTGTTGTTGTTTTTTTTTTTTTATGTAGAAAATTTTGACCTCACCATCTTTCCCCAAAACACTTTGGCAAGTTATTTATGTTCTCTTTGCTCAGCTTAGCTTTAGTTGCTACCTTGGTGAGAATTAATGAATGGTGATTTATTGTAAGTTTCTCTTGGGTGTTTGTCCTTTCTGACAAATAATTTTCATGCTGTTCTCATATTGTTTGTATATAGTTTCAAGTGGTTCTAAAGCCTATATTTCACATCAGTGATGGTGAATTAGTTGTTATGCTTTCAACTTAAAAGATTCCTGTTAAGTAACTAATCTTGTGTGTTGGTATAGTGTGTGTGTGTGTGTGTGTGTGTGTGTGTGTGTGTGTTTGTGTTTGTGTGTGTGTGTCATAACCACTTTAGGTGATTAGTGTATCTGTGTACAGGGGAATAGATGTACATAAAAAGTAGAAGTTGATAGAACAAGTGTCTTTCTCAATCAGGCTCCACCTTTTATTTTTAAGACATTTTATTTATTCTGTCACAATTTTGAATTAGTAAAATATATATGATATGTTGATCAATTCACTCATCATTGCTATCCCACTTTTCCATCACTTCTGCCTAACTTCTCAGTATTTTCTTGTACTTTCTATTGTGGGAAATATACTCAGTTTTATTGAGGCTATTGAGATAAAAAAAAATGCTTTATCTTTATTGCAACATCACTAAAGAAAAATGTGTCCTCTTTCCTAGTCAATGATTAACAGTTAATACTTCCTCATGGGGACATAAGACCTCTTCTCAGTCTCCCAATCTCCCACTTATTATGGGATGCTGTAAGGCATAAGCTTGTGCAGATCTTATGCAGGCAACTTTAGCCATTATGAGACTGAGGGCAATAGCTGTTTCCTGCACAGGAGAGAGAACCTTATAACAGTTGTCCTTATCTTTCAGCTCTTACATTCTCTCTACTTCTTGTGTAATAGTCCTTGAGCTCTTAAGGGGGTGACAAATATATCTTGTCTTGAGCTGAAGCTTCAACTATTCATTTCTTCATCACTTTAAGTAGATGTGTTATTGCATTAATCATTCATAAAAATGTAAGCTTTTCTAATACATCTAAGGCAACCTTAATGTAATGGCAAAGCATAGACATCTAGACGGTAAGGTCTTAATTCATAAGAAAGAAAGAAAAAAAGAAATAAAGAAACAATAAATCAGAGAGAGAGAGAGAGAGAGAGAGAGAGAGAGAGAGAGAGAGAGAGAGAGAGGAAAGGAAGGAAGGAAGGAAGGAAGGAAGGAAGGAAGGAAGGAAGGAAGGAAGGAAGGAAGAATGAAACCAACAAAGAAAACAGAAACAAAGAAAAATCAGTAGCATAATCTCTTTCATGGTATATTAGCTACCAAACCCATGGCCTTTTGACTAAGTTCACAGTAACAAGAATACGTATCCTCTTGTGGAAAGGGTTTCAAATCCAACCAAGATGTCATTAGTTACCCTGAAATAGTTATGGCTAGATTCTGCATTAGACACTTATTATCTTGGAGATTGATATTTGAGCATGAGGTGTTCACATCTGGATAAAAACTGTGATGGTCTTCTCCTGCAGTAGCTTGCATAGAAGTTAGAAGCTTTCACTTTATATATTATATATTTATATATATTTTAGCTTTATATCTCATGCTCTAATGAAAACAAACAAACAAACAAAACATGTAGGATCTCAAGAAATAGGGACTTTCTCAGTATTTCAGTCTACATCAGTTTGGGGACAAGACCCATCAATGAATCTAGAACTCACCAATTTATGAAGACTAGATGATCAACAAGCACTTTGAAGCTACATTCCTCTGCCTTTCTCTCCAGTGACAGAATCACAAAGGACTGTCACCATTCCACATTTTACGTAGATCCTAGAGATCTATACTGAAGTTCTCATGTTTATATGCCAAAGCACTTCATCTACTGAGCCATTTATTCATCCCCATGTTCTCAAGTTTGCAAACTAAAAATGGCCACTAAGTCATGTCATTTTATCCTTCATCCTCCTTCTTACAAAGTATTAGTAATATTAATTATGGTTTGTATTTTTTCTTTGACCAATAATACCAATAATATAATTTATAAATCAAGTTTCTGAAATTGAGAGGAAAAGAGGATATTAGGTTTGCTTTAATAAGAAAACTGATGCTTAAGTTGGAAAACAATGAGGATAAAATTCAGAAAATAATTAAAAATATGTATCAAAATATATGATATGATTTAATACATGTTGATTTGTTCTTTTTACTTTCTAGGTCTTATGGATTAATATTAGTTAAATAAAAGATGTTTTCATATGAACAATTTTAACTTATTGAATATTGATATCCATCTAGATTTATATTTTATATGATTGTATATAATTAAATGTGTATTGGGAACAATGTCAAATGTTAGCAATAAGAGGAATATTTGCTTTTAAATATTTATATGAATTCAGTATACTTTCACAATTATCTTCAGGTTTCTATCATGTATGATATATAATGATTAGCAGTAAGAGAAAACATACATATGTCAGAAGAGATAACTAGGGACCTTGTAGTCCTTGCCAGGTAATGAATTAATGTGTTAAGCCAGTTTAACAGGAACTGTCATTATATACCTGCATTATGTTTTAGCAGAATTTTAGGCTGAATGTAATTAGCTTGTGATCTCTTCTTTTTTTTGTTGTTTTGTTTTGTTTTGTTTTGTTTGTTTGCAGGAATTTTTTTTTTTGTATTTTTTTAACTTATTTTATTAGATATTTTCTTTACCTTTAACTTCCTGTATTTCTTTCTTAAAGTCCTCCATCATCATCATGAGAAGTGACTTTAGATCCATGTCTTGCTTTTCTGGTGTGATGGTGTATCCAGGACTTGCTATGGTGGGAGAGTTTGGTTCTGATGATGCCAAGTAACCTTGGTTTCTGTTGCTTCTGTTCTTATGCTTGCCTCCTGCCATCTGATTATCTCTAGTGCTTGCTGCCCTCAATATATCTGATTGGAACCTGTCCTTCCTATAATTCCCAGTTGATTCAGGACTTCTCAGAGTCCAGCTTTCTCTGCGATCCTTTGATTGTGGGCTCCTGTGAACCTGAGATCCTGCGTGTGTCAGAGTTCTGGGCACTCAAGCTCCTCAGAGACCCTCAAATACTTGTGTGACCCAGCTCCTGTTATCCTGGGATCCTGTTGTCCTAAGATCCTGGGTGTGTTACAGTGCCTGGAAGTGGAGTCTCCTTTGAGGACTGTGGAGCTGTCTGGCCTGTTTGAAACCAAGGTTAACCAGAACTGATCAAAAGGAACCTGAGCCTCTGGTCAGGAAAGGCTCTGGTGTCCTTGTTCCTGCTGTAACAATTGGATTGGAGCAGATGTTGTTTTCTACTCACCAGTGATCCTAAGATCTCGTGGGCAGTCCTCTAGGTGACCCGGTGCTGGCACAGACTGGAAGGGACTTTTGACCCTGGTCAGGCCGGTTCTCTGCTTCCCTAGTGCTGTCTCAGGTCCTGCGCGTGATTAGATTGGAGCAGATGTTGTGTTCCACTTACCAGTGATCCTAAGATCCTGTGGGCAGTCCTCTAGGGATCTCGGGGGTGCCTGCCAACTCTGTGCCCTAGGTGAACCCCTTTATTTATTTCTCAAATTTCTCTTTCCTGGTTTCCCCACACCTGCTGTGAAAATCCCCTATCCCTTCCCCCTCCCCCTGATCAGCAACCCACCCTCTCCTACTTCCTGGCACTGGCAATCACCCTCAATGGGGCATGAAGCCTTCACAGGACCAAGGGCCTCTCCTTTCATTGACAACATACTTTAGACCATCATCTGCTACATATGCAGCTGGAGCCATGAGTCCATCCATGTATACTCTTTGATTGGAGGTTTAATCTCTGGGAGCACGGGGGGGGGGGGGGTTACTGGTTGGTTCATATTGTTGTTCCTCCTATGGGGCTGCAAACCCCTTCTGCTCCTTAGTTCCTTTCTCTAGCTCCTCAGTTGGGGACCCTGTGCTCAGGGCAATGATTGGCTGAGAGCATCCACCTCTGTATTTGTCAGGCACTGGTAGAGCCTCTCAGGAGACAACTATATCAGGCTTTTGTTAGCAAGCACTTATTGACATCCATAATAGTGTCTGGTGTTGGTGACTGTATATGGGATGGATCTCAAGATGGGTCAATCTATGGGTGACCTTTCTACCGGTCTCTTCTTGACACTTTGTCTCTGTAACTCCTTCCATGAGTATTTTTTTCCACCTTCTAAGAGGGACTGAAATATCTACACTATGGTCTTCCTTCTTCTTGAGCTTCATGTGGTCTGTGAATCATATCTTGGGAATTCTGAGCTTCTGGGCTAATATTCACTTATCAGTGAGTGTGTGTTCTTTTGTGATTGGGTTACCTCACTCAGGATGATATGCTCCAGATTCATCCATTTGCCTAAGAATTTCATAAATTCATTGTTTTTAGTAGCTTAGTAGTACTCCATTGTGTAAATGTACCACAGTTTCTGTATCCATTCCTATGTTGAGGGAAATCTGGGTTATTTTCAGCTTATGGCTTTTATAGAGAAGTTTGTAATGAACATAGTGGAGCATGTGTCCTTATTACATGTTGGAGCATCTTCTTGGTAATTGCCAAGGAGTGCTATTGCTGAGTTCTCAGGTAGTACTATGTCCAATTTTTTGAGGAACCACCAAAATGACTTCCAGAGTGGTTGTTCCAGTTTGCAATCCCACCAGCAATGGACAAGTTTTCCTCTTCTTCCACACCCATGCAAGCATCTGCTCTCACCTAAGTTTCTGATCTTAGCAATTCTGACATGTATGAGGTAAAATCTCAGGGTTGTTTTGATTTGCATTTCCCTGATGACTAAGGATGTTGAACACTTCTTTAGGTGTTTTTCAGCCATTCAGTATTTCTCCACTGAGAAGTCTTTGTTTAGCTCTGCACCCCATTTTTAATAGGTTTATTTGGTTCTCTGGAGTCTAACTTCTTGATGTCCTTGTATATATTGGATATTAGCCCTCTATTGGATATAGGATTGGTAAAGACCTTTTCCCAATCTGTTGGTTAGTGTTTTGTCCTATTGACAATATCCTTTGCCTTATAGAACATTGTTATTTTATGAAGTCCCATTTGTTAATTCTTGATCTTAGAGCATAAGCCATTGGTGTTCTGTTCAGAATAATTTCCCCTGTGCCCATGGGTTTGAGGCTCTTCCCATTAGTTTCAGTGTATCTGGTTTTATATGGAGGTCCTTGATCCACTTGGACTTGATCATTGTACCAGGAGATAAGAATGAATCGATTTGCATTCTTCTACATGCTAACCTCCAGTAGAACCAGCACCATTTGTTGAAAATGCTGTCTTTTTTCCACTGGGTGGTTTTAGATCCTTTGTCAAAGATCAAGTGACCATAGGTATGTGGGTTCATTTCTGGGTCTCTGATTCTATTCCATTTATCTACTGGTCTTTGACTGTACCAATACTATGCAGGGTTTATCAGAAATGCTCTATCTTGCAACTTGAGGTCACGTATGGTGATTCTACCAAAAGTTCTTTATTGTTAAAAATAGTTTTTGCTATCCTTGTTGTTTTTGTTACTCCAAATGAATTTGAGACTTGCTTTTTATAACTCTATGAAGAATTGATTTGGAATTTTGATTGGGATTGCACTGAATCTGTAGATTGCTTTTGGCAAGGTGACTATTTTTACTATACTAATCCTTGAGCATGGGAGATCTTTCCATCTTATGAGATCTTCTTTGATTTTTTTATTTTAGAGACTTGAAGCTCTTGTCATACAGCTCTTTCATTTGCTTAGATAGAGTCATGTCAAGATATTTTATGCTATTTATGACTATTGTGAAGTGTGTTTTTCCCCTATTTTCTTTCTAAGCCTGCTTATCCTTTGAGTACAGGATGGCCACTGATTTGTTTGAGTTAAGTTCATATCCTGGTTCTTTAATCAAGTTACTTATAAGGTTTAGGAGTTGTCTGGTGGAATTTTTGGGTTCACTTAAGAATGCTATCCTATCATCTGCAAATAGTGATAATTTGACTTCTTCCTTTCCAATTTGTATCCTTTGGACTACCTTTTGTTGTCTAATTGCTCTGGCTAGGACTTCAAGTATTATGTTGAATAGGTAGGGAGAATGTAGGCAGCCTTGTCTAGTCCCTATTTTAGTAGGATTGCTTCCAGCTTCTCTCCATTTAGTTTGATGTTGGCATCTGCTGTGCTGTATATTGCTTTTTACTATGTTTAGGTATGGTCCTAGAATTCCTGATCTTTCCAAGGCTTTTATCATGAAGGGGTGGTGGATTTTGTCAAATACTTACTCAGCATCTAATGAAATGACCATGGTTTTTTTCCCCTTTGAGTTTGTTTATATAGTGGATTATGTTGACCGATTTCCATCAACATATATTGAATAATCCATGCATCCCTGGGATGAAGCCTATTGGATTATGATGAATGATCATTTTAATGTGTTCCTGGATTTGGTTTGTGAGAATTTTATTGAGCATATTTACATTGATATTCATAAGGGAAGTCTGGAGCTCAGATCCACCTCCTGAGTCCTTGGGTCAGAGCACTCACTGGAGGCCAACTCTCCTCTGGCAGGGAGGGTGCCCAGGGGTCTGGGTCTCAGCTCTGCCTCCTGGCTGAGGATAAAGTTCCAAAGGGACACTGTTCAAGAAACTCTGTTGCTTCTGCTGTCCACATGCTCTCCTGTGTTGACTGGTCTCAGTGATCCCAAGTGTGCTAGGGCCTGCCTTTGTCCTTTGAGCCTGTTGCTGCTAACAAAAGCCCCTCTGGGTTTTTTGGAACAGATGTTACTTTCCACACAACAGTGATCTCAAGATCCTGGGAGTGCTAGAGTGCCTGCAGCGTGGAGAGTCCCTCTGGGAACCTTGGGACCCTCCACTGAGATCATGCCTAAGATGGCACGGGGTCTCATGTTATTTTTGTTGTTAGATGTAAAATTATGTTTTTGTGGCTATCTTCATTTTGGTTTTAAAAGATTATTTTCTTGTTTTTTCTAGTGTGTAGTTTACCTCCTGGTATAGGAGTTTTCCATTTATTATCCTTTGAAGAATTGGATTTATGGAGAGATTTTGTGTACATTTGTATTTGTCATGGGATATCTTAGTTTCTCCATATATGGTGATTGAGAGTTTTGTTGGGTATAGTATCCTGGGCTGGAATTTGTGTTATCTTAGGGTCTGTATGAAATCTGCCCAGGATCTTTTGGCTTTCATAGTCTCTGTGGAGAAGTCAGGTGTAATTCTGATAGGTCTTCCTTTATATGTTACTTGAACTTTTTCCCTTACTGCTTTTAATATTCTTTCTTTGTTTTGTGTATTTGGTGTTTTGATTATTATAAGACAGGAGTAATTTCTTTTCTGGTCCATTATATTTGGTGTCCTATAGGCTTCTTGTATGTTCATGAGCATCTCCTTCTTTAGATTAGGGAAATTTTCTGCTATAATTTTGCTGAAGATATTTGCTGGCCCTTTAAGTTGAAAATCTTTATTCTCATCTATATCTATTATCCTTAGATTTGGATTTCTCATTTTGTCCTGTACTTCCTGGATGTTTTGGGTTATGATCTTTTTTCATTTTGCATTTTCTTTGATTGTTGTGTTAATGTTTTCTAATGGTATCTTCTGCACTTGACATTCTCTCTTCTATTTCTTGTATTCTGTTGGTGACGCCTGTGTCTATGGCTCCAGATCTCTTTTCTACTTTTTCTATCTCCAGGGCTGTCTCCCGTTTTGATTTCTTTATTGTCGGTACTTCCATTTTTTGATCCTGGATTATTTTATGCAATTCTTTCACCTGTTTGGTTATGTCTTCCTATAATCATTGAGGTATTTTTCTGTTTCCTCTAAGGGCTTCTACCTGTTTTACTTGTGTTCTCCTATATTTCATTAAGGGAGTTATTTATGTCCTTCTTAAAGTCCTCTATCAGCATCATGAGATGTGATTATAAAATAATATCTTACTTTTCTCATGTGTTGGGGTATATAGGGCTTACTGTGGTAGGAGACTGGGTTCTGCTTTTGCCAATTAGCCTTGGTTTCTGTTGATAAGATTCCTGCATTTCCCTTTTGCTATCTTTTCATCTCTGAGGTTAGATGGTCTTGCTGTCTCTGACTGGAGTTTCTCCCTCCTGCACGTCTGTAAGCCTGTTTCAGCATTCCTGGGAGACCAGCTTTCTCCTGGTGGAACTTTTGTACAGAGGGCTCTAGAACAGCCTCAATTCCTGGGTGTAGACTGTGGACCATTAGGATCCTATGCCAGCTGCTTCACTGCTCCTATGCCCTGTGTGCTCCTGGCCAGCCATGCTCCAGACAGTTATTGGAAAGAAAGTGGCTGTCTCTCCTCCAAGCTTGGGAGTAAAAGCACTCCTGGGAGACCAGCTCTCTCCTAGAGGGACCCATGCACAGTGGAGAGCATGTTTCTGTAGCCATGACATAGATAAAAGAGTAGCATTGATAATAGCAGGCACATCCAACATCATGGCATCTATGCATTTCATGTATCACTATCACTACTAGATTTCCTGACACTTAAATAGGCACTGGACTGATATATGACAATTATTTTCTTGTATTGAACTTGAACTAAAGAAATGATGCAATGAGTCATATACCTATAAGACTTCACTCATACTCTTATAAATGTTCATATAGACTAAATGAAAAAGTAGCTTATTTATTCTCATTGTTATATAATGTTATATAATATATCACTATGGAATTAGAGTACAATATATTTTCTGTTCGATTGTTGAATGGTCCCCACATTTAACCATACTTTGCTTGGTAAATTCATGTGATTCATGTTGTCAATTATTTCAAGATAATTACAATGTCATGGGTTTTATTGCTGGTTTTTGAAATGTGAAAATATGACTACAATGTTTAGATAGATTGTGCAAATAAAATGTACAGTAGTACTTCACTAGAGAAATAACACAAATTTTCACATTCTCCTTGGCCAATTTTTAGAGCTTTTGAAAATATGCTTTCCAGGTAATTCACGGTTTATATTCAAAGTGACATTTGTCTCTCATTCCTAAGATATCAGGTATTTCAAACAGGAAGAATTAAAACATTATATTTCAAGTTTCATGCACCACTGAGTGATGTTACTACACATAGAAAGTATGACTTTTGTAAATAATGATTTGAGTGTCAACAAATTATATTTTATAAATTATTAATTTCTTTGCTACTTATTTCATTTTATTCAGACCCAAGTTTTTAAAGTATACCCCTGGTTGACATCAAACTTTTGCTTCTCCTACCTCTGTGCCCTGAGTCAAGGAATTAAACCAAGTACCTTCTTTACATAGGGCTGTTGACCATGATTACTCAGTCCTATGTTAACAACTGTTGCTATCACAAATTCTTGGGGACATTTTATCCTTCCCTGAAATTGATGCTTCTTTAAATCAGTGTGCCTGTTTGGCACATGCAGATTGCAAAGATTCTTCTCCGACGGGTTTATCTGGTGTAGCTGTGCAGATTCCATCATTACAGAGGGATTTACCCATAGAGTAGAGAGAGTGTGTTGGATCTGAATGTAATGTCCAAATGAACACCAAACTTTTATACAGAAGAAAAATAAGAAATACCAGGTGGACACATCCCCCAAGTTACAGTGACACAAAACAAAAGGAATGTATACATCAAAAGATGGTGGGGACCAGGGCACATTTACCACTTAAAAATGGAGCCAGGTGAATGCTCTGATGTAATGCTAGTCTATTGTTAAACCCACCACCAGGGGTTCTTAGTAAATACCTGATTATGCTATTCCTTTGGGCCTAGTGAAGAAACATGTACCAGGGAAATTTCCTTCCACTAAATTTTTCATGATTAACTCACCTATTCTTCCCTAGGCCATTGTGTATTCCCCTGTTCCCATGAGACTTGGCTATTGTCTTCAGTAATCACTATGCAGACTAGCCCAGAACTTTTTGAGCTCTGTTCTTTGTAATGCCTAATTAGATTCACAGTCTCCTTTAGAAATGAATTTGAATGTTACTGAATAGGTAACATTCTTATGGAATTCCAAGTTCACGGGGCTTCAAGGATTTTCTAGGCCATTGGAACACTGGTAGAGGCTTACATATGTCAAAAATCAATCTATAAATGCACTTATAATAAAACAATACTGAAAGAGAGCATACACCAGACTAATACGGGGACAGGATTTGAGTATACAGGCTATGGGAATGCCAAGGTTCCAGGAGGAATAGTTTCCTTGAAACTCTTGGCCTCGTGAGTGCTTCCAGGCCTCTTGGCCTGTCAAGCAGACTTCACTGGAGTGGGCATAGCAACTTCCTAAAGAAGAGATCAGTTCCTGGCAAATATAGAAGTGGATGTCCACAGTCATCTATAGGATAGAACACAGAGAGGGAGAGAACACATGGGGGAGCTTGAGAAATTACCCAAGGAACTGAAGGGGTCTGCAACCCTATAGGCAGAACAACAATATGAACTAACCAGCACCCCCAGAGCTCCTGTCTCTAGCTGCATATGTAGCAGAAGATGGTCTAGTGAGCCATCATTGGGAAGATAGGCCCTTGGTCTTACAAACTTTATATGCCCCAGTACAGGGGAACACCAGAGCCAAGAAGGGGAGCGAGGGGTGGGGAGTTTTAGGGGACTTACTAGAGGTACTACTGGATCCTCCCATAGTACTATGTCCAATTTTCTGAGGAACTGCCAGACTTCCAGAGTGGTTGTACAAGCTTGCAATCCCACCAACAATGAAGGAGTGTTCCTCTTTCTCCACATCTTCTCCAGCATCTGCTGTCACCTGAATTTTTGATCTTAGCCATTCTGACTGTTGTGAGGTAGAATCACAGGGTTGTTTTGATTTGCATTTCCCTGATGATTAAGGATATTGAACATTTTTTGAGGTGCTTCTCAGCCATTTGATATTCCCCAGTTGAGAATTCTTTGTTTAGCTCTGTACCACATTTTTTTAATGGGGTTATTTTGTTTTCTGGAGTCTGTCTTTTTGAGTTCTTTATATATATTGGATATTAGTCCCCTATCTGATTTAGGATTGGTAAAGATACTTTCCCAATCTGTTGGTGGCCTTTTTGTCTTATTGACAGTGCCTTTTGCCTTACAGAAGCTTTGCAATTTTATGAGGTTCCATTTGTCAATTCTTGATCTTACAGCACAAGCTATTGCTGTTCTATTCAGGAATTTTACCCCTGTGCCCATATTTTCGAGGCTTTTTCCCACTTTCTCCTCTATAAGTTTCAGTGTCTCTGGTTTTATGTGGAGTTCCTTTATCCACTTATACTTGACCTTAGTACAAGGAGATAAGAATGGATCAGTTAGCATTCTTATTCATTCCAGTTGTGCCAGCACCATTTGTTGAAAATGCTGTCTTTTTTCCACTGGATGGTTTGGCTCCTTTGTCAAAGATCAAGTGTCCATAGATGTGTGGGTTCATTTCTGGATCTTCAATTCTAATCCATTGGTCTACCTGTCTGTCACTATACCAGTACCATGCACTTTTTAATACAATTGTTCTGTAGTACAGCTTTAGGTCAGGCATCCTGATTCCCCCAGATATTTTTTATCATTGAAAAGAGTTTTGCTATCCTAGTTTGTTTATTATTCCAGATGAATTTGCAAATTGCCCTTTCTAACTCAATGAACATATGAGTTGGAATTTTGTTAGGGATTGCATTGAATCTGTAGATTGCTTTCAGCAAGATAGCCATTTTCACAAATGTTGATCCTGCCAATCCAAGATCATGGGAGACCTTTCCATCTTCTGAGATCTTCTTTGATTTCTTTCTTCAGAGACTTGAAGTTCTTATCATACAGATCTTTCACCTCCTTAGTTATAGTCACAACAAGGTATTTTATATTATGTGTGACTATTGTGAAATGTGTTGTTCCGCTAATTTCTTTCTCATCCTGTTTATCCTTTGGGTAGAGAAAGGACACTGATTTGTTAGAGTTAATTTTATATCCAGCTACTGCACTGAATCTGTTTATCAGGTTTAGGAGTTCTCTGGTGGAATTTTTGGGTCACTTATATATACTATCATATCACCTGCAAATAATGCTATTTTGAGTTCTTCCTTTCCAATTTGGATCCCATTGATCTCCTTTTGTTGCCTAATTGCTGTGGTTAGGACATCAAATACTGTCTTGAATAGATAGGGAGAAAGTGGGCAGCCTTGTCTTGACCCTAATTTTAGTGGGATTGCTTCTAGCTTCTCTCCATTTACTTTGAGGTGGGCTACTGGTTTTCTGTAGATTGCTTTTATTATGTTTAGGTATGGGCCTTCAATTCCTGATCTTTCAAAAACTTTTATCTTGAATGGGTGTTGGGTTTTGTCAAATGATTTCTCAGCATCTAACAAGATGATCATGTGGTTTTTGTTTTTGAGTTTGTTTATATAGAGGATTACATTGATGGATTTCTGAATATTAAACCATCCCTGCATCCCTGGAATGAAGTCTACTTGGTCATGATGGATGATTGTTTTGATGTGTTCTTAGATTC